>NC_036843.1:11741713-11764163 GCF_002910315.2 Salvelinus sp. IW2-2015 | reverse complement strand
TTGTGATTTTAATATTCATATTGAAAAGTCCACAGACCCACTCCAAAAGGCTTTTGGAGCCATCATCGACTCAGGGGTTTTGTCCAACATGTCTCTGGACCTGGTGGTTGTCCCATGGAATAAATGTTGTAGATCTTAATGTTTTTCCTCATAATCCTGGACTATCGGACCACCATTTTATTACGTTTGCAATCGCAACAAAAATCTGCTCAGACCCCAACAAGGAGCATCAAAAGTCGTGCTATAAATTCTCAGACAACACAAAGATTCCTTGATGCCCTTCCAGACTCCTTCTGCCTACCCAAGGACGTCAGAGGACAAAAAATCAGTTAACCACCTAACTGAGGAACTCAATTTAACCTTGCGCAATACCCTAGATGCAGTTGCACCCCTAAAAACGAAAAACATTTGTCATAAGAAACTAGCTCCCTGGTATACAGAAAATACCCGAGCTCTGAAGCAAGCTTCCAGAAAATTGGAACGGAAATGGCGCCACACCAAACTGGAAGTCTTCCGACTAGCCTGGAAAGACAGTACCGTGCAGTATCGAAGAGCCCCACTGCTGCTCGATCATCCTACTTTTCCAACTTAATTGAGGAAAATAATGATACTGTTGCAAAGCTAACTAAAAAGCAGCATTCCCAAGTGAGGATGGCTTTCACACTTCACGAGTTAATAAATTCATGAACTTCTTGAGGAAAAGATCAATGATCATTAGAAAGCAAATTACGGGACTCGCTCTTTACAATTACTTTATACATCTGCGTTTTCCTCCAAAGCTAAGCTGTCCTGAGTCTGCACAACTCTGCCGGCTCGGAACACCTCACTCGGATCAAGAGAGATCACTTAAGTGTTTTAGTAACTATATCTCTTGTAACACATGATGATGAGCAATAACTCAGTCTATGCCATTCATATACTCTCTGTCAATTATGACTATATGTGTAACTGAGAATCACGTTAGGTATTCCAATCATAAACTCTACTGAAAGCAGAGCTCTACTGTTGAGGTGCGTTGGCTCTCCACTCCCTAGTCGCTTGAAACATAATAGAAGCTGACTCGTGTTCTTCTTTACACAAACTCCACGCTGCGGATGAATGGACGTGTCCAGCTCATCTCATTAGAATTTGGTGCGGCCCATTTGTGCTCTTCCAATCGAAGCTATGGTCTTAACATAGACATGCCTGTGGGAGATAATAGGCTTCTGAAACCCTTGACCTCAGAAAATATAAAAACTATCGGCCTATTATCGAATCTTCCATTCCTCTCAAAAAAAAATGAATAAAGCCTGGTTGCCGCAGCCGGTTCAATTGAACCAACTCTCATCTCGCTCGTTTCGGCGTGAAGACATAACAATGTATAACGAATGCTTCAGTCTGTGTTTCATAGTGAGCCACTCCTACGAGGTCTATAGGCACGCTATGAGAGGTCTATAGACACTTTGGTCTGGAACCTCAGGTTTGAGTAGAGATGAGCCGTTAACTGATTTTGTTCCCTTCTACGTCTCCTAATGGTGCGTCCAGGAGCTCGGGACAGGAAGGACGTCTGTGGCGAGTTCTGTCCTCGTGAACGTACTAGACTACGATGACATAGCACTATTTTGAGTTGATCTCTGCATCCGATCATCTCCAGCAGTGTACATATTTTGGAAGATACTGTAGAGGCAACCACTCAATATGCTTCGACCGTGGCGACTAGAGTTCTGCTTGGGCGTTGTCATGATGCATGACAGTCTAGTCGTTAGTTGCTCCTCAGAGTTGTGCCTCTGATAGGTAATAATGAGTATGTTCCTTCCGGACGAATAAGTGTGCTAACTGATAATATTCTGTTGATAGGTGTCGCGCAAAAACAATTTATACCGGAGATATTTTCAGGATCACAACACACTTCTGATTCTCTCATTACGTACTAATAATATATATAACCTCTTGGAGGTGCCATGTGACATTACAGAAAATGAGTGTATGGACTCTAAAAAACCTTGATGTTCCAGCTCTGATTCGGTGCTCACTCAGACAGGACCTCATGCTCTTGTTGGCGAGTGACGATGTTCATTGAGGAACTCTGTTCGTATAGTGAAAGTTTATCACACAAATCACAACAAAATTAAGAACTCCCATCGATTAGAATAGTGATCTCGTTTGTTCAGACATGAACGTACGAGTACGGATTCCTGGCTTGAGAGAAACTTTCTACTTTTAAGTTCAGAGACCATCGTGACCAAAAAAGGCACACGATGTCGTTGTTCTATATATGCCCAGGTCCCAGAGTGAACCTAGAGAGTGAAAGATCATCTTCAGTTAGTGTTACAATTACTAAGACAAAATGTAATCATTGATTTGTAGTGGTAGGCAGTGCATAGATTTGCTATCGTACATAATAGAAGACTACCTAATAGAGACGAGGAACCCTCGTGCAGTTTAACTTTTTTCTGTGTGAGCGTCAAACTGGATCTACATTCTTTTGCTTATGCGTAAAAATCGTGTATCATAGATCACTGCTACCGCTCTTTTCAGGGGACTCCAAGTGTTGTGTATCCTAATTACGTTTTAACCTATGCATAAATATACATCGCAAAGATTTGATCTCTGTCATCTCTCATAAACTGACTGCAAAAAAAGTAAATTTTTTCAATACACGGCTTAGAGCGTCATTGTTTCGTATATCTCTCGTGACGCAAATCACATCCAAGATTGACTGGATTTCAGTGAATTAGTTAATTTACTAGTAGACTGCCTTTGAAGTGAGGGATCTAACATTTAAGTAAGCCCCTATGTTGAGAGGTGAGGTATCACGATCTCTTCAATAATGGCAGGAATGGGAGTGTTTCATGCTCTGACCAATTGTCTATTTTGTTGAATTTTTTTGCGTCTGTTAACTGTATTTTGTAAATAATTTCTGACTGATACATAATGTTGCTAGCTACTGTCCATCTTATAGGCAGCCAAAAAACCTTACTGGACATCAGACCAGCGATTACTCACCACGAAACTGGAAGAAGTTTTCAGTTTTAACGAGGTCCGCACGACGAAGGAGTATACTGCTCTCCCAGCTGGAACAGGCCCCAAATCCCTCATATTGCCGTGTGAAGAAAAACGGAGGAAAAGAGGACGCAGATCGGGCTGCCTTCTGAGAATCGTAAGGCCGAGCGAGTAAACTCCCACTGTCTTCCGTTCTACTCTGCAATTCATGGGAAAATTAAAATCAATGATGACCCTATGATTTACGAGTATCGCTACCAATCGGGGACATTTAAGGCTGAATGACGACACAGATCAATTATAGAGCTGGCGGGATGTTCCATTGCACCAGCAGAACAAGATCGCGAGTCTTGGTAAGACAGAGGTGTGTGTATTCTTTTCAATAACAGCTGGTGTGCGTAGTCTAATATTATACAGAAAGTCTCGAATCATTGCTCCGCCTGGAGCTACAGTACCTGATTGATCAAGCTGATAGACCCACACATCTACCAAGAATTCTCCATCTTATCTCTTTCATAAGCCGTCTATTTACCATACAGACCGGAAGCCTGGCACTAAGACCGCTCTACTCAATCAAACTCTATAAGGCCATAAGCAGAAAAAGATCGCATGCATCCAGAATGGTGTCCTACTTGCCGGGACTTTAAGTGCAGGCCAAACGTTAAACTCAGTTCTACCAAATTTTACCAGCATGCACATGTGCCACCCGGAGGGACACAAAAAGCTCTCCACCGCATTTGGGCAAAGTCCTGACCATACATTGTCATCCTCCTGATTCCTTTCTTACAAGCGAAAACTAAAGGCCAGTACCAGTGACTCGCTCAATCCGGAAGCATCCGATGACGGCGGAATGCTACGCTACAGGACTGTTTCGCTCAAGCGACGTATGTTCCGAGACTCTCCCGGGATTTATCCCAACCTGGCACTTGACCGAGGTTATATTCACCTCAGTCACGGCTCATCAATAAGTGCCATGAAACGAACAACAACATCTCAGTCCCCCGACAGTGAACCTACGTACAATTATCGCCAAACCAGAAGCCAATGGGGGGATTGACAGGCACATCCCGCATCGAGCTAAAGGGCTAGACTGAGCGCTTTCAAGAGCGCGGACCCTAATATGCGACACTTATGAAGAAATCCCACTATGCCCCTCAGACAAACCATCAACAAGCAACAGCGTCAATACAGGATTAAGATTGATCCACCACGCCGGGCTTGACGCTTCCGTCGGTAATGTGGCAGGGCATTGGAAAATCTATTACCGGACTACAAAGGGAAACCCAGTCGGCGAGTCTTACCCTAGTGACGCGAGCCTACCAGACGAGCTAAAATACCTTTTACGCTCGCTCGAGGCAAGAAAAACCCTGAAGCATGCATGAGAACCAGCGTTCTGATGACTGTGTGAGAACGCTCTCAGTAGCCGATGTAAGCAAGTCCTTAACCTGTTGAGATAGAGGGCGCTTTTACACTTGCGGGGAAAATCGTGCCCAATTTAAACGGCCTCGGTACTCTATTCTTGCTCGTACCAATATGCATATTATATTACTATTGGATAGAAAAACCTTCTCAAGTTTCAAAACCGATTTAGAATTATTATCTGTGAGTAAAACAGAACTCCATTTTGCAGCAAACTTCCTGGTCAGAAAGCTGAAAAATCTCAAAATCGAGGCTCTGTTCCAGGGCCTCCCTATCATTTTTGCTTGAGAGTTTATGACTATACATGCACTTCATACGCCTTCCACTAGATGTCAATAGGCTGTGAGAGCGTTGAAAATGGTCTCAATCTCTTTCTTATGGTCAAAAGAGACAGGCTATGGAATGACATGACCCCAGAATTCGTTTGTTCAGTGCTGTTTGGGGTTTTAGGCTGGGTTTCTGTACAGCACTTCGAGATATTAGCTGATGTACGAAGGGCTATATAAAATAAACATGATTTGATTTGAAAACGTCAGCCATCCTCTTCGGCACCATCTTAGGCAAATTGTGTTTTTTTCAACTCTTCTTTTTGCCTTTTCCATGGGCATGACACATGGTTGTAAACCACCTCCCCCTTTACTTAACTTATTTTGTTCAATCTGCGCCCACACGTGCATGCATAAGTGTGTGTCAGTGTGGGGCTGCCTGTCTCGGTAGAGCAAGGGTAGGAGGCTTAACAATACAGTGTAAGGAGATGATGATGTTTTGACAAAGGAGAAATGGGACAGTGGGGGAAGGGTGGCAACGGGGCACTCACACAGAGCAGCCCCTATCTAAGTGTTTAATGATCTCACACTCTGTCAATCTACTTTCCTCTGAGCCACTCAGCCACCTCTCTCTATCCATACCCCATAGATAAGAGTTGTACTTAATTTGTCCATATGAGATGGACATTCGGCTTATGCTTTTATCCAATCCCCCGATATACACACAACCAAACACACATTAGGTTGGAGAGGCTGGAGCAGAGGTCAGCCATAGTGCAAAGAGCAGTTTAAGGGGTTAAGTTCCTCGCTCAAGGGAACATCGGTGGTAGGTGACACCTGAGATATTGATGCCAGCAACCCTCTGGTTTGCCTGCTCACTCCCCACCAGATTATTTTCTCTCCATCAGTACTGGGATCTGAACGGGTAGCTGGCCTGCTTCTCTGACCTCGAGGTTACCGCTGCCCCATCACCCTCTTCATAAAGAATGGCACCGGAAGGAATGGAGTCCATTTATGGGCTCCTGACCAATTGTGCTGCCAAAGCCAGCCCGTCGGGCTTTCACGCCCTGGCTGGCTCGAGAGGTTTCCTTGCCTCGGTTGGCTCGGCGGATTCCCATCCCACGTCACTCTCCACCGAATCATCGGGGTCCCTCGCTGCAGCAGGATCGACAGGCGTCTTGCCTCAGTCGGATTGTCTGGCTTCCATGCCTCAGCCGGCTCGCCAGGCTCTCTTGCTCCTGCCAGTTATTTGGGCTCCCATGCCCCAACCGGCTTGCCTAGTGCCCATGTCTCGGCCGGTTCGCCCAGGTGGGACGCTGGGTGGCACCCCAAGAGGGGGGGGGGGGGTACTATCACGTCTGCTCCCGCTCTCCCCCCTCCGGCGCTTGATGGCGCCAGGCCACCCTGTATCACGCACTCCTATCATCCATTACGCCCACCTGCCTTCCATCGACACGCGCATCAGCTATATTGGACTCACCTGGACTCACTCATCACCTGTTATTACCTCCCCTATATCTGTCAGCTCCCCAGCTCTGTTCCTCGCTTCTGCATTAATTGTTTTTTGTTTGTGTTACTGTTTGCTGATGCTGTTACTGTCTCGTTCCATGTCCGTTCTGTCACGCCCTGACCTTAGTTATCTTTGTTTTCTTTATTATTTTGGTTAGGTCAGGGTGTGACGAGGGTGGTATGTGTGTTTTTGTCTGGTCTAGGGTTTTTGTATGTCTAGGTTGTGTGTGTAGTCTAGGCATACGTAGATCTATGGTGGCCTGGATTGGTTCCCAATCAGAGGCAGCTGTTTATCGTTGTCTCTGATTGGGGATCCTATTTAGGTCGCCATTTTCCAGTTTGGGTTGTGGGTGATTGTCTATGTTGATGTTGCATGTCTGCACTCGTTAATCTTAGCGTCACGGTCGTTTGTTATTTTGTATAGTTTGTAATAGTTTGTTTCGGTGTTCTTTCGTTGTCATTAAATAAGATGTATTCACATCACGCTGCGCTTTGGTCTCCTCACTACGACGATCGTGACACGTTCTATATTAAATGTTTTACTCCCCGTACCTGCTTCGTCTCTACAGCGTCATCCCATGTGACAATATGTATTCCCAGTCAAGTGAAATCCATAGATTAGAGCCTAATTTATTTATTTGTTATATGAACTGTAACTGTTGCGTTTATATTTGTGTTCATTATATATAGCCTTGTTATTGTTTTTATTGTGTTACTATTTCCTTTTTTAATTTAGCAAATATTTGTCTTTCTTTTTAACTCTGTACTTTTGGGAATGGTCTCGTAAGTAAGCATTTCACAGTAACGTCTACACCTGTTGTATTCAACACATGTGATCAGTAAAATCTTTTTTATTCTCACTCTCTCTCTAGCCTTCTCTCTTTCCAAACTTCTACTTGTCCGTGGAGCTCCGAGACGTGATTGTGTCGAAGCACAGATCTGGGGAAGGGTACCAAAACATTTCTGCAGCATTAAAGGTCCCCAAGAACACAGTGGCCTCCATCATTTTGGAATGGAAGAAGTTTGGAACCACCAAGACTCTTCCTAGAGCTGGCCACCCGACCAAACTGAGCAATCGGGGGAGAAGGGCCTTGGTCAGGGAAGTAACCAAGAACCCGATGGTCACTCTGACAGAGCTCCAGAGTTTCTCTGTGGACATGGCAGAACCTTCCAGAAGGACAACCATCTCTGCAGCACTCCACTAATCAGGCCTTTATGGTAGAGTGGACAGATGGAAGCCACTCCTCAGTAAAAGGCACATGACAGCCCGCTTGGAGTTTGCCAAAAGGCACCTAAAGACTCTCAGACCATGAGAAACAAGATTCTCTGGTCTGATGAAACCAAGATTGAAATCTTTGGCCTAAATGCCAAGCGTCACGTCTGGAAAAAACCTGTAACCATCCTAACGCTGAAGCATGTTGGCGGCAGCCTCATGCTGTGGGGATGTTTTTCAGATGCAGGGACGGGGAGACTAATCAGGATCGAGAGAAAGATGAACGGTGCAAAGCACAGAGAGATCCTTCATGAAAACCTGCTCCAGAGCGCTCAGGACTTCAGACTGGGGTGAAGGTTCACCTTCCAACAGGACAACGACTAGAAGCACACAGCCAAGACAACGCAGGACTGGCTTTGGGACAAGTCTCTGAATGTCCTTTAGTGGCCCAGCCAGAGCCCGGACTTGAACCCGATCGAACATCTCTGGAGAGACTTGAAAATAGCTGTGCAGCGACACTCCCCATCCAACCTGACAGAGCTTGAGAAGATCTGCAGAGAGGAATGGGAGAAACTCCCCAAATACAGGTGTGCCAGCTTGTAGCGTCCTATCCAAGAAGACTCGAGGCTGTATTCGTTGTCAAAGGTGCTTCAACAAATTACTGAGTAAAGGGTCTGAATACTTATGTAAATGTGATATCAGTTTTTTTGTTTTAATATATTTGCAAAAATTTCAAAACTGTTTTTGCTTTGTCATTATGGGCTATTGTGCGTAGATTGATGAGGGGAAAAAACGATTTAATCAATTTTAGAATAAGGCTGTAATGTAACAAAATGTGGAAAGTCAAGGGGTGTGAATTCTTTCCAAATGCACTGTATGGTATGAACTTCCTTAAAGGTACAATAGTGTGTGAGAGAGAAAGACCGAGCGAGAGGCAGTTCATTGACGGCCCTGGGGAGTATGTTTCCTGTCAATAAATATAATTTGTCAGACCCCCATCCCATACATTAAATAATTGACAGTATTGATTTGGTGCAAAATTATACACTGAAGTAGACATATGTGGACAGCGCTTTCATTTAATGGTTTGATGATCCGTGTCGCCACTTTTGTACACAACAACCGGCTACAATGGAAGGCAGATTTTAAATGCATGTTCTAGGAAGTTGAGACATCTGCATGATATTGATACGAAATGGAGATTGCACAGACAGGGTTATGGGGCATGTACACTGTTTCCAAAACAGTGATACTCTGCTGCCCAATGATACTGTATATTTTGCTCCCTTGGGGTATCAACTACAACGCAGCATAAAAAAGATCACATCATCCACATTTTCTAGTTGTATAGTTATCTCTATCAAAATGAATGATTTTTTCTTCGTGTTATTAATGACATTTTCGGGCTTCTTTGACATTTCTAATCAATTACGGATTGTATCCAGGTTATTTAATTCGATTTCATGTTGTAGTGGAGCGGTTTGGGTCCTGGCAGCATTAATCATAGCGTTATGCAGAGCCTCAGAGCCACCCTACCACAGGGGAAGCCTGGTGTCAGCCACACAGCCAAATCACTCAGACTCTGCTCATGTTCTAGTGGAAAGACCCAGAACATTCCTTTGTTTCTCTGATATGTATGTGTCTGAATATACTGTGTAGGGATAAAGCTTATTTTTCTTAGCTGAACAGGATTCTTGTTGTAAATGGTCTTTCTGAAGTTAATTTATATGAATTAATTGAAAGTACTAGAGAACACTACGAGTACTCTCAATGTGATACAGCTGATTCTTGTAAAGCCATTGACTGTAAAGACGAAGACAAAACCCTGATGGACAATCAGAGAAAGCCTCTGAGTAGACACTCGTGAATGAAGGATGCCTTCGGGGATTCTGTCCCACTTTGTTTGCATAGTGTGAATCAATGGAGCAGGTGTGCTATGCCATTACTCCTGCTGTCCCCCACAATCTGTGTGGGCAGATTTCATATCAAAATCATGCAGACAGCACTGCCGTCTCTCTCCAGATACCCAAAACACAGCCCATCTGGGGAGGACTGTAGTGTGTAAATACTGTACTGTATCTGTGTGGTTTATGAGTTATTGTGCTGGCTACCTCCTCCCTATCTCCTGGCACCTCAGGATAAATGTCTATGTGAGAGGGTTTTTACTATTGGGAATATCAACAGTGTTGAGGAGCATCG
The DNA here is from genome assembly GCF_002910315.2 of Salvelinus sp. IW2-2015. Classification (NCBI taxonomy): domain Eukaryota; kingdom Metazoa; phylum Chordata; class Actinopteri; order Salmoniformes; family Salmonidae; genus Salvelinus; species Salvelinus sp. IW2-2015. The sequence goes on along the minus strand of NC_036843.1, from coordinate 11,754,575 downwards.
TCCCTTTCATGGGCCTGCCGCTGAATTAAAGTCATCGCTCTAATGTTGATGGAGGTCGTTCCTCTTATTCCTGGGAGATGGATGCTGCCGCACGCCAGGTGTTATTTATATCCCACCACCCACCCAGTGTGTGAATGTGGTACAAAGAAGAGACCGCATAGTGTGTAATGGGACTGTACATGAAGCTATAAAATGCAGTATTTTCCTCTAAGGTGGACCTCCTTGTGTTCAAAGCTGTGATAGAGTGAAGATCTTTTTTTTATTTTTTAAATGGTGTCGTAACTCAGGTGTCTGGAGTTTTGCCAAGATGCTTATCTAACCACAGAGCAATTAGAACACCCTCAGAGAGTTTAGTTTTCTCTGCAGCTGTATTCACCTCTCTGCTCCTGTTGTAGATCTCATAAGGATTCTTGAAAGCGCTTGGTAAAGGTATTGGACACTAAAATCTATCAGTATTCACCATACTACCTCCCTCTATTTCTCAAAAGATTCAAACAAACCGAATTGAAATTCATTGATAGAGCATTCCTTCAGTAACATAATTTTAGAACATAAAGAAGGCAGTGGTTGTGGGGTAGTGGATGGCCTGGTAGACAGTACAGTGCCTTCAGAAAGTATTCATACCTCCTGACTTATTCCACATGTTGTTGTGTTACAGCCTGAATTCAAAATGGATTAAAAATATAGATTTTCTCACCCATCTGCACACAATTCCTCATAATGGCAAAGTGAAAAGATCTTTTTAGAAATGTTTGCAAATGTACAGAAATAGCTCATTTACAAAAGTATTCACACCCTGGAGTCAATACATGTTAGAATCACCTTTAGCATCGATTACAGCTGTGAGTCTTTTTGGGGAAGTCTCCAAGAGCTTTGCATACCTGGATTGTACAATATTTGCCCTTTTTTAAAATATTCTTCAAGATCTGTGAAATTGGTTGTTGATCATTGTTAGACAACCAGTTTCAAGTATTGCCATAGATTTTCAAGCAGCTTTAAACTGTAACTCAGCCACTCAGTGAATGTTATTGTCTTCTTGGTAAGCAACTCCAGCGTAGATTTGGTCAGTGTTTTAGGTTATTGTCCTACTGAAAGGTGAATTCATCTCCCAGTGTCTGGTAGAAAGCAGACTGAAGTAGGTTTTTCTCTAGGATTTTGTCTGTGCTTAGCTCCATTCTGTTTTTTGTTTTATCCTGAAAAACTCCCCAAACCTTAACGATTACAAGCATACCTATAACATTTTTATTTATTTAACCTTTATTTAACCAGGAAGGGCTCATTGAGATTTAAAATCTCTTTTTCAAGAGCGTCCTGGCCAAGATAGGCAGCATCAAGTCATTACAAAAATTACAGACAGACAACATGAAAAACTACAAGTAATCTAGTAAAAACCATAGAATTCACAAGAGTATAACAATATCAAAAACAGCAAATTAAAAACATTGACAGGTCAGGGAATCAGCCTCAAAATTCTTCATCCGTGATTTAAAAACACCAACCGGGACAAGTTCTTTCAGTTTAAAATTATTTTGTAAGGTGTTCCAAGACGATGGCGCAGAGTACATAAAAGACCTTTTACCAAATTCAGTTCGGATATTTGGAACAGTTAGCAGGATAAAGTCTAGCGTACCCACCACATTTCTGAACAATTAAAATGCCCAAATAAAAAGGTAGTAAACCCAAAATGGCTTTGTAAATAAAAGTATACCAGTGACTGAGCCTACGAGTGACTAGAGAAGGCCAGCCAACCCTGGTATATAAAGTGCAGTGGTGCGTAAGGGTTTTGCAGTTTAAAATAAATCTCAAAGTGCCATGGTAAAGAGTGTCAATTGATCTCAAACACTGAGCGGAAGCATTCATATATAAAATATCCCCATAGTCTAGTAAAGGCATAAATGTAGCTGATACTAGCCTCCTTCTGGCTTCAAAAGAAAAACAGGCCTTATTCCTAAAATAAAATCCCAATTTCAGCTTCAATTTTTTTGTAAGTTGTTGAATATGCAATTTAAAAGAGAGGCCGTCATCAATTAGAATTCCAAGATATTTATATGAGGTTACAACCTCAATCTCCTTGCCCTGACAGGTAGTAATAGGTGATAGGTTCAGAGGTCTATTTCTTGCATTAGAAAACACATTAGTTTAGTTTTGTCAGTATTGAGGATAAGCTTCAATTGACACAAGGTATGTTGAACAGTATAAAAAGCAGTTTGCAAGTTCTGGAAAGCTTTTGTAAGAGATGAGGCACAACAGTAAATAACAGTATCATCAGCATAAAAATGAAGTTGTGCATTTTGGACATTTTTGTCTAAATCATTTATATAAATAGTGAATAAGAGAGGACCAAGTACAGAGCCTTGGGGCACACCATTCAGGACAGACAATTTGACAGACATGAGCCATCAAATTGAGTGCACTGAGTTCTATCAGACAGATAGTTAGCAAACCATGCAACTGCATGCCTGAAAGACCTACACTCGACAATCTCTGCCTTAGTATAGCATGATCAACTGTATCAAAAGCCTTAGAGAGATCAATAAAAAGTGAGACACAGTGCTGTTTTTTGTCAAGGGCTTCAGTGATATCATTTAAAACCTTCATGGCTGCTGTAATTGTGCTATGCTTCTTCTGAAGCCCGAATTGGTACATTGATAAAATAGAGTTAGTAAATAAAAACTCTTTTAGCTGTTCACTTACAAGGGTTTCAAGTATTTTCACCAGGGGTGACAGCTTTGAGATTGGCCTATAATTATTTAAAAGAGTTGGATCTCCCCCTTTTAAAAGTGGTAGGACAAAAGCTGATTTCCAGATCTTTGGAATTTCATTACATTCCAGGGTTAGATTGAACAGATATGTAAGTGGTTCAGCTATGAAATCAGCTGCCAGATTTAAAAAGCAGGGATCCAAAAGATCAGGACCTGCAGGCTTTCTTTGATCTAAGGATTTCAGGGCTTTATGTAACATGATGTAGCCACCACTATGCTTGAAAATATGGAGAGGGATACTCTGTAATGTGTTGTATTGGATTTGCCCCAAACATAACACTTTGTACTGAGGACAAAAAGTGAAATTGCTTTGCCACATTTTTTGCAGTATTACTTTAGTGCCTTGTTGCAAACAGGATGCATATTTTGGAATATTTGTATTCTGTACAGGCTTCCTTCTTTTCACTCTGTCAATTAAGTTAGTATTGTGGAGTAACTAATCAGATCAAATCAAATTTTATTAGTCACATGCGCCGAATACAACAGGTGTAGACCATACAGTGAAATGCTTACTTTACGAGCCCCTAACCAACAGTGCAGATTCAAAAAAATATGGATAAGAATAAGAGATAAAAGTAACAAGTAATTAAAGAGCAGCAGTAAAAAAAAAAAAAAATAATACATACAGGGGGGTGCCGGTACAGAGTCAATGTGCGGGCGCACCAGTTAGTTGAGGTAGTATGTACATGTAGGTAGAGTTATTAAAGTGATTATGCATAGATGACAACAGAGAGTGGCAGTGGTGGGGAGAGGGGAGGGGGCAATGCAAATAGTCTGGGTAGCCATTTGACTAGATGTTCAGGAGTCTTATGGCTTGGGGGTAGAAGCTGTTTAGAAGCCTCTTGGACCTAGACTTGGCGCTCCGGTACCGCGGTAGCAGAGAGAACAGTCTATGACTAGGGTGGCTGGAGTCGTTGACAATTGTTAGGGCATTCCTCTGACACCGCCTGGTATAGAGGTCCTGGATGGCACCAGTGGTGTACTGGGCCGTCCGCACCACCCTCTGTAGTGCCTTGTGGTCGGAGGCCTAGCAGTTGCCATACCAGGCAGTGATGCAACCAGTCAGGATGCTCTCGATGGTGCAGCTGTAGAACCTTTTGAGGATCTGAGGACCCAAATCTTGTCAGTCTCCTGAGGGGGAATAGGTTTTGTTGTGCCCGCTTCACAACTTTCTTGGTGTGCTTGGACCATGATAGTTTGTTGGTGATGTGAACACAAAGGAACTTGAAGCTCTCAACCTGCTCCAATGCAGCCCCATCGATTATGGGGGCGTGCTCGGTCCTCCTTTTCCTGTAGTCCACAATCATCTCCTTTGTCTTGATCACGTTGAGGGAGAGGTTGTTGTCCTGGCACCACATGGCCAGGTCTCTGACCTCCTCCCTATAGGCTGTCTCGTCGTTGTCGGTGATCAGGCCTACCACTGTTGTGTCATCGGCAAACTTAATGATTGTGTTGGAGTCATGCTTGACCGTGCAGTCATGAATGAACAGGGAATACAGGAGGGGGCTGAGCATGCACCCTTGAGGGGCCCTTGTGTTGAGGATCAGGGTGGCGGATGTGTTGCTACCTACCCTTACCACCTGGGGGCGGCCCGTCAGGAAGTCCAGGATCCAGTTGCAGAGGGAGGTGTTTAGTCCCAGGGTCCTTAGCTTATTTGTGAGCACTATGGTGTTGAACGCTGAGCTGTAGTCAATGAACAGCATTCTCACATAGGTCTTCCTTTTGTCCAGGTGGGAAAGGGCAGTGTGGAGTGCAATAGAGATTGCATTATCTGTGGATCTGTTAGGGCAGTATGCAAATTGGAGTGGGTCTAGGGTTTCTGGGATGATGGTGTTGATGTGAGCAATGACCAGCCTTTCAAAGCACTTCATGGCTACTGACGTGAGTGCTACGGGTCGGTAGTCATTTAGGCAGGTTACCTTATTGTTATTGGGCACAGGCACTATGGTGGTCTGCTTAAAACATGTTGGTATTACAGACTTTGACAGGGAGAGGTTGAAAATGTCAGTGAAGACACTTGCTAGTTTGTCAGCGCACGCTTGCAATACACATCCTGGTAAGCCGTCTGGCCCTGCGGCCTTGTGGATGTTGACCTGCCTAAAGGTTTTACTCACATTGGCTGCGGCGAGTGTGATCACACAGCTGGTGCCCTCGTGCCTGTTTCAGCGTTATTTGCCTCGAAGAGAGCATAGAAGTAGTTTAGCTCATCTGGTAGGCTCGTGTCACTGGGCAGCTCTCGGCTGTGCTTCCCTTTGTAGTCAGTAATGGTTTGCAAGCCCTGCCACAATACAATATTGTAGTTACTTCCCATTCTCAGTTTTCTCTTATCACAGCCATTAAAAGCCCTAACTGTTTTAAATTCACTATTGTTCTCATGGTAAAATCCCTGAGTGGTTTCCTTCCTCTCCAGCAACTGAGTTAGGAAGGACACCTGTATCTTTATAGTGAATAGGTGTATTGATACACAATCCAAATGTCCCAGCGTCGTCCGAGTTAGAGGAGGGTTTGCCCCGCCGGGATTTACTTGTCCCGTCGCGCTCTTGCAACTCCTTGTGGTAGGCCGGGCACCTGCAAGCTGACTACGGTCACCAGCTGGATGGTGTTTCCTCCGACACATTGGTGCGGCTGGCTTTTGGGTTAAGCGAGCAGTGTGTCAAGAAGCAGTGTGGCTTGGCAGGGTCGTGTTTCGGAGGATGCATGGCTCTTGACCTTTGCCTCTCTCGACTCCATAGGGGAGTTGCAGCGATAGGACAAGACTGTAACTACCAATTGGATATCACAAAATTGGGGAGAAAAAGGGGTAAAAGTTATTATTGGGTATGACGCTTCATGCTTGGCACACCTGTATTTGGGGAGTTTCTCCCATTCTTTTCTGCAGATCCTCTCAAGCTCTGTCAGGTTGGATGGGGATCGTCGCTGCACAGCTATTTTCAGGTCTCTCCAGAGATGTTAGATCGGGTCAAGTCTGGGCTCTGTAAGGGAATTCTGCCCTATGTGCACACAAGTGACCACAGGAAACTTCTTTGATCATTGGTTAGTTTGTTTAATAAAGATTGCAAGCCGGATTGCAACCCGGAGTATACACCTACAGTAATTTCCCAGTAACACACTCAGCACAAAAGATGGTGTTTTCCCTTTTTATTCCCCACTGAGGATCACCCCGCCCAGGGTGATGTCCCTTAACTTTAATACCGTATAAGCTCATAATTAATAGTTGCTAATACAAAGATGTCTCTGCTAGGTTCAGCTTATTGTTATTTGCAGTTAGTTTCCCAATCCTTCTTCCTCCTATTGCTATCATGTGCTAGCAGAAGTAAGACTGGAACATAGTATCAACAGGAACTGAAAGTATAGTTTCAACACACAGACATCTGACTTTTTGTACAGTTGACCTCTTCATGCACTTACAAATTCTCTACCACTGATTCTTAATCTCAAGCTAAAGCAAAACATTAATCATTGTACTTTTGTAATTACAGGTGTTCCTATAATGTACAGATATTACAAAATTCCTTTCAGCTCTGGCTGGGCCACTCAAGGACATTCAGAGACTTGTCCCGAAGCCACTCCTGCATTGTCTTTGCCGTGTGCTTAGGGTTGTTGTCCTTTTGGAAGGTGAACCTTTGCCCCAGTCTGAGGTCCTGAGCACTGGAGCAGATTTTCATCAAGGATCTCTCTCTGTACTTTTCTCCATTCATCTTTCCCTCAATCCTGACTAGTCTCCCAGTCCCTGTCGCTGAAAATCATCCCCACAGCAAGATGCTGCCACCACCATAATTCTTGTTTCTCATCGTCTGAGAGTCCTTTAGGTAGCTTTTGGTAAACTCCAAAAGGGCTGTCATGTGTCTTTTACTGAGGAGTGGCTTCCGCCTAGCCACTCTACAATAAAGGCCTGACTGATGGAGTGCTGCAGAGATGTCTTTCTGGAAGGTTCTCCCATGTCCACAGAGGAACTCTGGAGCTCTGTCAGAGTGACCATCGGGTTCTTGGTTACTTCCCTGACCAAGGCCCTTCTCCCCCGATTGCTCAGTTTGGTCGGGTGGCCAGCTCTAGGAAGAGTCTTGGTGGTTTTAAATTTCTTCCATTTAAGAATGATGGAGGCCACTGTGTTCTTGGGGACCTTCAATGCAGCAGAATTTTTTTGGTACGCTTCCCAAGATCTGTCCCTCGACACAATCCTGTCTCGGAGCTCTTCTGACAATTCATTCGACCTCATGGCTTGGTTTTTGCTCTGACATGCACTGTCAACTGTGGGACCTTATATAGACAGGTGTGTGCCTTGCAAATCATGTCCAGTCAATTCAATTTACCACAGATGGACTCCAATTAAGTTGTTGAAACATATTATGAAACATAAGCCTGTAATCGAACTCACAAATGCTGATGCTCCAGATACTCAACTAGTCTAAAGAAGGCCAGTTTTATTGCTTCTTTAAAATCAGCACAACAGTTTTCAGCTGTGTTAACATAATTGAAAAAGGGTTTTCTAATGATCAATTATCCTTTAAAATGCTAAACTTGGATTAGCTAACACAACGTGCCATTGGAACACAGGAGTGATGGTTGCTGATAATGAGCCTCTGTACGCCTATGTAGATATTCCATTATAAATCTGCCGTTTCCAGCTACAATAGTCATTTACAACATTAACAATGTCTACACTGTATTTCTGATCAATTTTATGTTATTTTAATGGACAAAATGTGCTTTTCTTTCAAAATCAAGGACATTTCTCAGTGACCCCAAACTTTTGAACGGTAGTGTATATAACAAAAATAAAAATGCAACATGCAACAATTTCAAAGATTTTACTGAGTTAGAGTAATAAAGGAAACCAGTCAAATAAATTCATTACACCCTAATCTATGGATTTCACATGACTGAGAATACAGATATGCATCTGTTGGTCACAGGTACCTTAAAAAAGGCAGGGGGGTGGATCAGAAAACCATCTTAAAGTATGTAAGAACTAGTGTATCTTTCATTTGCTGTCCAACATGTATTTTTTAGTAAAGTTTATGATGAGTTCTTTGGTCAGATTAGGTGACTGTCCAAAATATCTCCGGATAATTTGGTGAATCGATGCTACATATTCACAACGTATAACCACGGTTTGCAGCTCAAAATATGCACATTTTCGAACAAAACATAAGTGTATTGTGTAACATGATGTTATAAGACTGTCATCTGATGAAGTTGGTCAAGGTTAGTGATTAATTTTATATATTTTGCTGGTTTTTGCGAATGCTATCTATGCGGTGAATTAATGCGGTTGTGTGTTTGACTATTGTGGTAAGCTAATATAATGCTATATTGTGTTTTCGCTGTAAAACACTTAAAAATCTGAAATATTGGCTGGATTCACAAGATGTTTATCTTTCATTTGCTGTACACCATGTATTTTTCATAAATGTTTTATGATGAGTATTTAGGTATTTCATGTTGCTTTCTGTAATTATTCTGGCTGCTTCGGTGCTATTTGTGATTGTAGCTGAAATGTAAAACTATGATTTATACCTCAAATATGCACATTTTCTTGGTTAGTGACTAATTATATCTCTATTTGGTCAGTTTTGTGATAGCTACCTATGCGGTAAAAAAATTGTGAAAATATGCGGTTGAGTCTTTTGCTATTGTGGTTAGCTAATAGAAATACATATTGTGTTTTMGCTGTAAAACATTTTAAAAATCRGAAATKATGGCTGGATTCACAAGATGTGTATCTTTCATTTGCTRTATTGGACTTGTGATTTCATGATATTTATATGCTAGTATTTACTTGTGGCGCTATGCTAGGCTATGCTAGTCAGCTTTTTACTGATGAGGATGCTCCCGGATCAGGGATGGTGATGAAGTAGAGGTTAAACCACAGACTGGCCAAACTTGTAAAAAATGTATTCAAAAGGTACTAATAAGTAATTTTTCGTTTAATTTATATTTAATTCTAAGTAAGTCACAGCCGATATGTGCAATTTATGGACCATAATGATTTAATACAACAAAAAATGTAAATGCTGAGCGCTTTATGACCCTACTAGCCTATTGTGTCACACTCGCAAATGCTTCACAATTTATTTATTTGTAGGCTATAGCCTTGAAATAATTGAAATAGCCTAAATAATACATGTTTGTTTCTTCTTAGGCTCCTTGTCTGGTTCCTGACCTATTTAGAGTGTTTATATGCTGTTTAATATGACATGTAGTCTATTTAAAATGATGTTCGCTTCTTAAATTCACCTTTTCATGTTTATTTCATGTACCGTCAAATTCTCTAAAACAACATTGGAGGCGGCTCATGGTAGAGAAATGAACATTAAATTATCTGGCAACAGCTTTGGTGGACATTCCTGCAATCGGTATGCCAAATGCATGCACCCTCAAAAGCTGAGAATTCTGTGGCATGGTGTTGTGTGAAAAAACTGCACATTTTAGAGTGGCCTTTTATTGTCCCCAGCACAAGGTGCACCTGTGTAATGAACATGCTGTTTAACCAGCTTCTTGATATGCCACACCTGTCAGGTGGATGGAACATCTTGACGAATTAGAAATGCTCACTAATAGGGATGTAAACAAATTTGTGCACAAAATTAGAGAGAAATAAGCTTTTTGTGCGTATGGAACATTTCTGGGATCTTTTATTTCAGCTCATGAAACATTTATATTTTTGTTCAGTAAATATATATGAAATGTACTTTTTTCAGCCCACACTGTGATGACCACAATTAATTATTAAATTCATGCCGTGCCTATCCTTCGCTCCCACATGAAGCTCAAATCATTCTGCTAGCATTGCATCACCACTGACTGTGAACTTGCAGATTGTGTCTACAATCATCTAAAACTGTCATAATGTGAGAAAACTGATCAAATATAGTCTATTAATTTAGTTTCCTCCCATACGACAGCACATCCAATTCACCCAAAGTGGTTCTGTGAACGGAGTCATACGAGACCAGTCTTATCGATGGTGTCACATGTGCGCCATGGTATTTCTCAAACAAAAGTCCCCAGCAGGAGACCGCAGGATAAGAGCAGGTCTCCACAGACCGACATCCCTGTTAAGCAGCAGCAAGACCAACACTCTCCAGCCTATTAGCAGTCCCATTCAGTCCTAGGCCTCCCAATGAGCCTGCACTGCCAGCCTCCTGCCTCCCTGCTCTTGCCCAGCTGCCCAGTAATCAGCCTATTAAAATGGAGATCCAGGTACAAGGAGCACACAGCAGTATGAAGATTACCTTATTCATATTTAAAGCTGCTGGGCATACACGCCACACTGGATTACAATGTGTAAGTCGCTCTCTCGTATTCTCCCTCTGCTTGAAACTGCCGTTTCGGTGTCCTCATAGAAAGGCTACAACTGATCTTTCAGCCATCGTAAACCCGGCTGCAGATATATCTCTAGGGATGTGACAAATGTGAGAAAAAGCTACTCGACCTTTACCATACTATGTGTACAGTGCCCTCAGAAAGTATTCACACCCTTTGACTTTTTCCACATTTTGTTGTGTTACAGCCTGAATTAAAAATGGATTACATTGAGATTGTCACTGGCTTACAGACAATACCCCATGGTGTCGAAGTGGAATTGTTTTTCAGATTTTTTACAAATTAATTGAAAATGAAAGCTGAAATGTCTTGAGCCAATAAGTATTCAAACCCTTTATGGCAAGCCTAAATAAGTTCAAGAGTAAAAATGTGCTTATGAAGTCATATAATACGTTGCACGGACTCACTCTGTGTGCAATAATAGTGTTTAACATGATTTTTGAATGACTACCTCATCGCTCTACCCCGAGCAGTGAATTTCAAACACAGATTCAACCACAAAGACCAGTGAGGTTTTCCAATGCCTCGCAAAGGGTACCTATTTGTAGATGGGTAGAAATAAAATAAAAATGCTGACACTGAATATCCCTTTGAGCATAGTACAGTTATTAATTACACTTTGGATGGTGTATCAATCAGTGGAGGCTGCTGAGGGGAGGACGGTTCATTAAACACATGTTTTAAGGCATTTGATACCCTTCCACCAATTCCACTCCAGCCATTACCACAAGCCCGTCCTCCACAATTAAGGTGCCAACAACCTCCTGTGGTATCAATACACCCAGTCAATACACACAGGCATCCTTCTCAACTCAGTTGCCAGAGAGGAAGGAAACTGCTCGAAAAGAACAATGGGCAAATATTGTACAATCCAGGTGTGCAAATCTCTTAGACTTAACCAGAAAGACTCACAGCCTATAATAGCAGCTAAAGGTGATTCTAACATGTATTGACTCAGATATTTATGTATATAATTGAAAAATAAATGGGCCCAAAAAAATCGACATGTTTTCACTTTATCATTATGGTGTATTGGGTGTCGATGTGTGAGAAAAAAAAATCAGGCTGTAACACAAAATGCGGAATAAGTCAAGGGGTATGAATACTTTCTGAAGGCACTGTACAGATGAATATACATTTTCATTCTTTATAGCAGGGGTGTCAAACATACGGCCCGCGGGCTGGAGGTGTCCAATCCAGTTGACAAAAAATAATCACTGCACAGTCAATGGAACTTCATTCATACAGTTTCTTGACTGTCCAGCTTGCTAAAAATCACTAGACACTTAGGGAGCATCGAAATTTCCCCAAAAAGTGGATAAAGAACAATTTTTTGCAAATTTTGACGGTAGGGAAATGTTTTTACAAATTCAGTGACGCCCTCTGGACACATTGAAGACAACGCGGCCCCCGGGGAAAAATTAGTTTGACACCCCTTGTCACGTTCCTGACCTGTTTTCCTTTGTCTTATATTTATTTAGTTGGTCAGGGCGTGAGTTGGGTGGGTTTGTCTATGTGTGATTTTCTATGTTGGGATTTTGTGTTCGGCCTGGTATGATTCTCAATCAGAGGCAGCTGTCAATTGTTGTCCCTGATTGAGAATCATACTAAGGCAGCCGGGGTTTCACGTGTGTTTTGTGGGTGTTTGTTTCCGTGTTTGTGTTTTCACCACACGGTACTGTATAGGTTTTCTGCACTTCGTTTATTTGTTTTGTAATTCAGTGTTCAGTTTTCGTAATATTAAATCATTATGAACACTAACCACTCTGCGTATTGGTCCGATCGGTCTCGCCTCTCCTCGTCCGAGGAGGAGGACGAATATGAAAGCCGTTACAGAAACACCCACAAAAAAAGGATCAAGCAGAGTGGGAACAGACAGCAGCAGCAGCAGAGACCGAAGACACAGGACTCATGGACTTGGGAGGAGATCCTGGACGGCAAGGGACCCTGGGCTCAGCCAGGGGAATATCGCCGTCCCAAGGCGGAGTTGGAGGCAGCGAAGGCAGAGAGGCGCTGGTATGAGGAGGCAGCGCGGCGACGCGGTTGGGAGCCCGAGAGTCAGACCCAAACATTTCTTGACAAGAGAGAGATGTACACGACGGGCCAGCTAGACAGCGCTGGGCAGGCAGCAGCTCAGAGCAGCGGCTGGGCAGGCAGGCAGCTAGACATGCGCTGGGGCAGGCAGGCAGCTGCCAGAGCAGCGCTGGCAGATGAGAGCAAGCTGGAGAGAGAACCCGGAGAGGACAAGCATCTGGGTAGCGGGGGCTGCCACGGGAGGATCTGGTAGTGGAGGCTGGCACGGGAATTCCGGGACGGTGAAGGAGGACACGGCGCTCGTTGAGGCACAGGAGGCCCGGGGCCAACCCTTAGCCAGGTTGAATGGTCCCGGACCCTGCAGTGCGGCAGGTGGAAATAGCGCCGCACTGGGCTATGCTGGCCGAACCGGGACCCCCGTTTGCTAAAGGCTGGTGCCAATGTACGCCGGCTCGAAGGAGACGCACTGGAGGCCAGAGCGTTGGGCCTGGGCTTCATGACACCCGGCTGCGATGGCCCAAACCTAGCCGTTACCAGTGCGGCGAGGGTGGAATAGCGCCGCACTGGTAAGCGACGGCGTACTGGGGCACGCGTCCTCCACCGATAACAGCGGTTGGTCATGTATCGACCACGATAGAGACGCCCTCTCACTCCACGGTAAGCACGTGGGGAGTTGGCTCAGGGTCTCCTACCCGCCTTTTGCCACACTGCCACTGTGTGTGCCCCCGCCCCCCGCCCCG
>NC_036843.1:11651737-11739656 GCF_002910315.2 Salvelinus sp. IW2-2015 | reverse complement strand
TTGTTTGAATTACAGAGATCATTACGTTTCCTGTAGTTTCTTGACCAGGTTGCACACGACTGCAGCAGGGATTTTGGCCACTCCCCATACAGACCTCTCCAGATCCTTCATCTCAGTGTCTTGGCAATACGGACTTTCAGCTCCCCTTTTTCTATTTGTTCAGGTCTGGAGACTGGCTAGGCCACTCCAGGACCTTGAGATACTTCTTACGAGCCACTCTTAGTTGCCCTGGCTGTGTGTTTCGGTCGTTGTCATGCTGGGAAGACCCAGCCACGGGACCCATCAATCAATGCTCTTACTGAGGGAGGAGGTTGTTGGCTAAGATCTCGCAATACATGGCCCATCCATCCTCCCCTCAATACAAGGATTCAGTACCAAATATTAAGTTCTGCTTTTCTGATGTATCAAATACTTATGTCTTGCAATAAAATGCTAATTAATTACTTAAAAATCATACAATGTGATTTTCGGGATTTTTGTTTTAGATTCCGTCTCTCACAGTTGAAGTGTACCTATGATAAAAATTACAGACCTCTACATGCTTTGTAAGTAGGAAAACCTGCAAAATCGGCAGTGTATCAAATACTTGTTCTCCCCACTGTATGTGGGTGGTATCTAACACATCATTGGTTGATCAATGCCACGGCGCTTTGATCAATTGCATTTGCCTGGGCTGTGTTCAGTATGACAGAACGTTTTCAAAGTTTAAAGGCCATGTTTCACATTAGCACCCCCCAAAAAAGAATGTCTAGCACATATAGCTATATATCAATATGATATGTCACTTTTTGGGGCGGTAATTGGAGAAACAAATTGAGTATATGCTGCTGTGCCGCACGTGCACCATAAAAACACACAAAAATAACAAATGGAACATTTTCCTTGATTGTCGTCTAAAGCAAATGCAAGTCTCAGGTCCAGGGTGAATACCTTTTTATTCCTGTATATCAGACCCTTTCCAGCTTCATGCAAGTCAACAATTCTTAATCATAGGTCTTCTGAGATCTCTTCTGTTCGAGGCATGGTTCACATCAGGGAATGCTTCTTGTAAATAGCAAACAAAGATTTTGTGAGTGTTTTTAATAGGGCAAGGCAGCTCTAAAGCTCTAACCAACATCTCCAATCTCGTCTCATTGATTGGACTCCAGGTTAGCTGACTCCTGACTTCAATTAGCTTTTGGAGAAGTCATTAGCCTAGGGGTTCACATACTTTTTCCAACCTACACTGTGAATGTATGTATGCTTATTAGTCATGGTATGGATATAGTTAGTATGCCAAAAGTTCCCAGATGGTGTTCTACATTCGCCAATTTCCGTTCTTTTAATGCCCATGATGCAATTCTTCAGAAAATGAATGTGGTTTTCAGATTTGAAGAAAATGGCAGAAAATATGCAGCCGAAGTCGAACGAGAGTGGATACAAATTTGTTGCTTCAACACAGCGTTTCCCAAACTCGGTCCTCGGGACCACAAGGGGTGCACATTTTTGTTTTTGTTCCAGCACTACACAGTTGATTCAAATGATAAAAGCTTGATATTTAGTTGATTATTTGAATGAGCTGTGTACTACTAGGACAAAAAACAAAACATGCACCCCTTGGTGTCCCGAGGACCGAGTTTGGGAAACCCTGCTTTAACAAATCATGACAAATGCTAAGTAATGACTTTTCAAATAAGTTAGACTTATGTTGGCAGACAATGTGTTAGCTACGCTATCCTTATGAACAGCATAGCATATCATTAGAGCAGTAAGTACCGGGTATGTTAGCTACCTACTGTAATGTTAGTTGGCTACTAATACATGGAACTTTTCAGTATATTTACATTATGCTATTTAACTAACTACCCAAAGTTTACTGACTTGATTATTCACATCATTCATAGCTTAGCTAAGTGGTATAGTGGTTCGGGTGTGTTCGTACATTTGTATGGCTATCTAATCCGATTTCAGATTACTCTCGTTTGAATGTGCCAGAGCGCAGAATAATTGATGAACGCTCAACACCCGTTGAATATGGTCGGTGTCAGTAAACGTCGTCAAAAAAGCATAATTAAATTGTTGCCAGCAGCACAGTTACAGTCACCAACGCTCTGGATAACATGAAAACTGCCTAACCAACTCTGATAGGGCGAGTAAAATGGTCAGAGTGAGGTGTTCTCTCATTTGTGTCTGGAAGTAGCTAGCAACTTAGCTTGGGTGCTTGACTGCGGTTGTGAGATCAGAATGCTCGGATCAATCCTACTCCTCGGCCAGAGCGTCCAATGTGCACTACGAGAGCGAAACACTCAGAATTTACAAAATGGACAATCTGACAACGTCCTGAATTTACGAACACCCAGAGCGTACTCTGGCACTCCAGATTGAATTTACGAACACACCCAAAGTCTAGCTAGTAATTTGTTACGCTAACAAGAGGTTGCATAGCAACAGCATCAACTTCCGGTAGACAGGCGAAGTGCTAGTACGCTCAAGGATACTGTTTGCTTACAGCATACCAAAATGAACTAATATTATATACTAATTAAGTATGTACAATACAGTATGTTAGTATGGGTATTCGAACACAGCTCAGGTGTGTTGAATTTAGGCAATCACTCAACTGATCAATTAGTTCAGTCGGTCAGGGCTGCATTCAGTACATAAAAACATAATTGAATGGAAACGGTGCTGTACAGAATGACTAGTTGAAAAAATGGGGATAGGTTCTGTTGTGGGTTCAAAATGCACCGCTGTCCTTTAAATGCTTAACTTATTGCTTCAAGCCACACCCCTACACACCCACCGAACGGCGCAAACGTATTCTGTCCACGAACCTACAAGAATGTTTTGGGAAAACGTGGTGTTCAGTACATGTTTAGAAAATGGTGCCGGAGGAGATGGCCGCGGTTTTAAGGTCTCCTAACCAATTGTGGTATTATGTGGGGGTTTTTTGCGATATTTGTAAATTATTTTGTACATAATGTTTCTGCAACCGTATCTTACGGCAGAAAAGAGCTTCTAGATATCAGGACAGCGATCACTCACCTCGGTTTAGACAAAGGTTTTTTCAACAACAACAGCAGCAAGCAGGACTCACACGATATTCTCCAAACACCCCACAGGGCAGACATCCCAATTATTTGCAAAAGGAAGCGACGCAGAGGAAGAAGAGCCGGATGCCTCGTCTGGACCCGCAGAAGGCAACTAGGAAAGCTGCCGTTACCGTCAATATTACTCGCCAATGTGCAATCATTGGACAATAAACTAGACGAGGTCCGATCACAAATATCCTACCAACGAGACATCACAAACTGTAATATCCTATGTTTCACGGAATCGTGGCTGAATGACGACATGGATATTCAGCTAGCGGGAAACACGCTGCACCGGCAGGATAGAACAGCACACTCCGGTAAGACCGGGGGGGGGCGGTCTGTGCATATTTGTAAACAACAGCTGGTGCACGAAATCTAAGGAAGTCTCTAGGTTTTGCTCGCCTGAAGTAGAGTATATTATGATAAATTGCAGGCCACACTACTTGCCTAGAGAGTTCTCAGCTATACTTTTCGTGGCTGTTTATTTACCACCACAGACAGATGCCGGCACTAAGACCGCACTCAGCCAGCTGTATAAGGAAATAAGCAAACAGGAAACCACTCACCCAGAGAAACTTAAATCAGTTCTACCAAATCTCTATCATGTTAAATGTGCAACCAGAGGGAAAACAATTCTATCACCTGTACTCCACACACAGAGATGCGTACAGAGCTCTCCCTCGCCCTCCATTTGGTAAATCCGACCACAACTCTATCCTCTTGATTCCTGCTTACAAGCAAAAACTTAAGCAGGAAGCACCAGTGACTTGGTCTATAATTTTTTTTTCAGATGAAGCAGATGCTAAACTACAGGACTGTTTTGTTATCACAGACTGGAACATGTTCCGGGATTCTTCCTGTGACATTGAGGAATACACAACATCAGTCACTGGCTTTATCAATAAGTGCATCGAGGACATCGTCCCCACAGTGACTGTACGTACATACCCCAACCAGAAGCCATGGATTACAGGCAACATTCG
The DNA here is from genome assembly GCF_002910315.2 of Salvelinus sp. IW2-2015. Lineage (NCBI taxonomy): Eukaryota > Metazoa > Chordata > Actinopteri > Salmoniformes > Salmonidae > Salvelinus > Salvelinus sp. IW2-2015. Next base: position 11,735,599 of record NC_036843.1, on the reverse strand, counting down.
CACTTAGCTAAAGGGTAGAGCTGCCACTTTCAAGTTGTGGGACTCTAACCTGGAAGTTTACAAGAAATCTCGCTATGCCCTGCGACGAACCATCAAACAGGCAAAGCATCAATACAGGGCTAAGATTGAATCATACTACACCGGCTCCGACGCTCGTCGGATGTGGCAGGGCTTGCAAACTATTACAGACTACAAAGGGAAGCACAGCTGCGAGTTGCCCAGTGACACGAGCCTACCAGACGAGCTAAATCACTTCTATGCTCGCTTCGAGGCAAGCAACACTGAGGCATGCATGAAAGCATCAGCTGTTCCGGACGACTGTGTGATCACGCTCTCCGTAGCCGACGTGAGTAAGACCTTTAAACAGGTCAACATTCACAAGGCTGCGGGGCCAGATGGATTACCAGGACGTGTGCTCCGGGCATGTGCTGACCAACTGGCAGGTGTCTTCACCGACATTTTCAACATGTCCCTGATTGAGTCTGTAATACCAACATGCTTCAAGCAGACAACCATAGTCCATGTGCCCAAGAACATAAAGGGAACCTGCCTAAATGACTACAGACCCGTGGCACTCACGTCCGTAGCCATGAAGTGCTTTGAAAGGCTGGCAATGGCTCACATCAACACCATTATCCCAGAAACCCTAGACCCACTCCAATTTGCATACCGCCCAAACAGATCCACAGTTGATGCAACTCTATTGCACTCCACACTGCCCTTTCCACCCTGGACAAAAGGAACACATATGTGAGGATGCTATTCATTGACTACAGCTCAGCGTTCAACACCATAGTACCCTCAAAGCTCATCACTAAGCTAAGGAACCTGGGACTAAACACCTCCCTCTGCAACTGGATCCTGGACTTCCTGACGGGCCTCCCCCAGGTGGTGAGGGTAGGTAGAAACACATCTGCCACGCTGATCCTCAACACTGGAGCTCCCCAGGGGTGCGTGCTCAGTCCCCTCCTGTACTCCCTGTTCACCCACGACTGCATGGACATGCACGACTCCAACACCATCACTAAGTTCGCAGACAACACGACAGTGGTAGGCCTGATCACCGACAACGATGAGACAGCCTATAGGGAGGAGGTCAGAGACCTGGCCGGGGGGTGCCAGAATAACAACCTATCCCTCAATGTAACCAAGACTAAGGAGATGATTGTGGACTACAGGAAAAGGAGCACTGAGCACGTCCCCATTCTCATCGATGGGGCTGTAGTGGAGCAGGTTGAGAGCTTCAAGTTCCTTGGTGTCCACATCAACAACAAACTAGAATGGTCCAAACACACCAAGACAGTCGTGAAGAAGGTACAACAAAGCTTATTCCCCCTCAGGAAACTAAAAAGATTTTGCATGGGTCCTGAGATCCTCAAAAGGTTGTACAGCTGCAACATTGAGAGCATCCTGACCGGTTGCATCACTGCCTAGAACGGCAATTGCTCGGCCTCCGACCGCAAGGCACTTCAGAGGGTAGTGCGTACGGCCCAGTACATCACTGGGGCAAAGCTGCCTGCCATCCAGGACCTCTACACCAGGCGGTGTCAGAGGAAGGCCCTGAAAATTGTCAAAGACCCCAGCCGCCCCAGTCATAGACTGTTCTCTCTGCTACCGCATGGCAAGCGGTACCGGAGTGCCAAGTCTAGGACAAAAAGGCTTCTCATCAGTTTTTACCCCCAAGCCATAAGACTCCTGTACAGGTAACCAAATGGTTACCCGGACTATTTGCATTCTGTGCCCCCCCAACCCCTCTTTTACACTGCTGCTACTCTCTGTTTATCTTATATGCATAGTCACTATAACTATACATTCAGGTACATACTACCTCAATCAGCCTGACTAACCAGTGCTCCCGCACATTGGCTAACCGGGCTATCTGCATTGTGTCCCACCACCCGCCAACCCCTCTTTTTACGCTACTGCTACTCTCTGTTCATCATATATGCGTAGTCTCTTTAACCATACCCACATGTACATACTACCTCAATAAGCCTGACTAACCGGTGTCTGTATATAGCCTTGCTACTCTTATTTTCAAATGTCTTTTTACTGTTGTTTTATTTCTTTACTTACCTACACACACACACACACACTTTTTTTCCCTCCGCACTATTGGATAGAGCCTGTAAGTAAGCATTTCACTGTAAGGTCTACACCTGTTGTATTCGGCGCACGTGACAAATAAACTTTGATTTGATTTGAAACCGTTCCGCAACGTTGCAAATGTTCAAGTGAACTGAAGGCACACCTGGTGTGGTTCCTAGATCAAACAAAATCTTGCAGTACCTGCCGCACTCCAGGGTGCCTACCCCTGCTCTAGGGTCCTGCGGCACTCCAGGAACAAGGTTGCCTACCCCTGCTCTAGGGTCCTGTGGTGAAAGGACTGCTGTGAAAGGTATTGGGCAAAATCTTTCTTCCAGGGCCCATATTCACAAAGCATCTCAGAGTAGGGATAGTGATTTAAGATAACCTCCGCCTTGTCAATGTAATTGTACTCGGTGTGAAGGTTAAACCTATCCTAAAATCATTCCTGCTCTGAGATTCTTTGTAAATATGGGCTCTGGCCTGTCAGCATGCTGGCCTGTCAGAACTTCCTCTCCACCTGAAATGCAACAAAAAACATGAATAAGAATTAGCTCAGTAACTTAGTTAACTAGCTTATGAAACACTAATGTAAATGTGCACAAGCCCCCTAATCAGCCAAATTATTTGAAAACATCTTATTTCTTGCCAACTTTCAGTCACAAAAGCCTTAACAAACAGGCAGGGGACCAAAGTAGTTTGACAAAAAAACTTCAAATAGCCAGTAACTAGCTACCAGTTATATAGCTAGTTGTTCTTTTCTAGAAACCTAGCTATTGTGAGAATATTTCAAAGATAAATACACAACGCAGACGACTAAAAGTTGAGAGGACTAAAAGTCAATAGAGGACTAAAGGTCAAGAGGGACTTAACGATCAATGGAAATAGTGGTTTTTCTGTAATAGAGGATTAATGATCAATGGGTCAGAGACACTGGAGGAATATGCCTATACTGTACATTGAGCCTGAAATAGGATACTTGTTTTATTGCAAGGACTTCTAATTGGTCAACCAAAGGCTAGGGTTGGGTTATAAAACTACATCCTGTCCTTTTGTTCTATGGAGAGAATCACAGAAGACAGGGGAGAATGAAGAATCTACAGTTGAAGTCGGAAGTTTACATACACTTAGGTTGGAGTCATTAAAACTAGTTTTTTAACCACTCCACAAATTTCTTGCTAACAAACTATAGGTTTGGCAAGTCGGTTAGGACATCTCCTTTGTGCATGACACAAGTAATTTTTCCAACAATTGTTAACAGACAGATTATTTCACTTATAACTCACTGTATCACAATTCCAGTGGGTCAGAAGTTTACATACACTAAGTTGACTGTGCCTTTAAACAGCTTGGAAAATTCCAGAAAATTGCCTTTAACAGCTTCTGATAGGCTAATTGACATAATTTGAGTCAATTGGAGGTGTACCTGTGGAGGTATTTCAAGGCCTACCTTCAAACTCAGTGCCTCTTTGCTTGACATCATGGGAAAATCAAAAGAAATCAGCCAAGACCTCAGAAAAAAATTGTAGACCTCCATATGTCTGGTTCATCCTTGGGAGCAATTTCCAAACTCCTGAAGGTACCATGTTCATCTGTACAAACAATAGCATGCAAGTATAAACACCATGGGACCACGGAACCGTCATACCGCTCAGGAAGGAGACGCGTTCTGTCTCCTAGAGATGAACGTACTTTGGTGCAAAAATTGCAAATCAAGCCCAGAACAGCAGCAAAGGACCTTGTGAAGATGCTGGAGGAAACAGGTACAAAAGTATCTATATCCACAGTAAAACGAGTCCTATATCGATATAACCTGAAAGGTCGCTCAGCAAGGAAGAAGCCACTGCTCCAAAACCGCCGTAAAAAAGCCAGACTACGGTTTGCAACTGCACATGGGGACAAAGTTTGTACTTTTTTGGAGAAATGTCGTCTGGTCTGATGAAACAAAAATGTAACTGTTTGGCCATAATGACCATTATTATGTTTGGAGGAAAAAGGGGAACGCTTGCAAGCCGAAGAACACCATCCAAACCGTGAAGCACGAGGGTGGCAGCATCATGTTTTGGGGGTGCTTTGCTGCAGGAGGTACTGGTGCACTTCACAAAATAGATGGCATCATGAGGAAGGGAAAATGATGCGGATATATTGAAGCAACATCTCAAGACATCAGACAGGAAGTTAAAGCTTGGTCGCAAATTAGTCTTTTAAATGGACAATGACCCCAAGCATACTTCCAAAGTTGTGGCAAAATGGCTTAAGGACAACAAAGTCAAGGTATTGGAGTGGCCATCACAAAGCCCTGATGTCAATCCCATAGAAGATTTGTGGGCAGAACTGAAAAAGCATGTGTGAGCAAGGAGGCCTACAAACCTGATTCATTTACACCAGCTCTGTCAGGAGGAATGGGCCAAAATTCATCCAACTTATTGTGGGAAGCTTGTGGAAGGCTACCCGAATCGTTTGACCCAAGTTAAACAATTTAAAGGCAATGCTAACAAATATGAGTTGAGTGTATGTAAACTTCTGACCCACTGGGAATGTGATGAAAGAAATAAAAGAAGAACGTCTTATTAATCCAGCCGCTGTGTCAGATTTCAAAAAGGTTACTGCAAAAGCAAACATGCAATTTTCTGAGGACGGCGCCCCACACACACACACAAGTATTACTAGCATTTTCCAACCAAGCATTAGCGTCACGAAAGTCAGAAATAACAATAAAATAAATTGCTTACCATTGAAGATGTTACTCTGGTGGCAATGCCAAGTGTCCTAACTACACAGTGAATGTTCGTTTTGTTTGATAAAATCAATTTTTATAGCCTAACAAGAAACATTTGTTAACCGGTTGCGTTGTGATTTCCGTCTCATTCAACTTTGGACGAAGCGTTCGTGGTAATTACACACACTAAACAAACGTTTATCCAGTCATGGTTGGTTTCATTGCAATCCTCTGGTTGTTACTAACACAACCATACATAATGGCTCTTTTCCCGGGACGTAATTGACCGAAACAAACCGATTTGAAGACAYCAATCAATGACCTCATTGCGCACCAATGGTAGGACCGGTCTATCGTTGATTGACTGTATTTTGGCCCAATGACCACTGATCATCTTGAAATCTAGCTTGGAAGATAGCCAATGAGCTGAGGTAAACGGCAATATGTAATGGTTATACGTTTGAAGACCAGCCTTTGTCGTAAACTCTGGCGTAAAAGAGGTTCATTCGCCATTGCAAATCCTACTTGACGGAGCCACGAGTGTTACGCATAGCAGTACATATTCAATAGCATTTTCAACAAGTTTATATATTTAAATTATGGCGAATAAATCAGGAAAAGCTAAAACAAAGTCTAGGTATACAGATTTAACCCAAATTATAGAGGAAATTGATAGAGACAGCCCCCCATCTCACAGCTAGCCTTCAGGGAACTGCTCATCCAGGAGCTTGCTAGCTACAGCAATTCCACTGCAGCACCTTCTGCTCCGTCAACCAGTGGTGTTCACCTGCCCAGATTGATCTCTGCAGGCATGAATGTGCCTCAGGGCAAAAAGGGTACAGTGGGGAGGCGACGTTGTGCCCTTTGTCACAGGAAATGCCCCATCACCTGCACCACCTGTTCAGTAAGCCTCTGCTTTACAGCAGAAAGAGACTGCTATGGGCCATGGCACCAGGACTGAGGGCTGAGGGTCTTCACAATATTTATCTATTTATAAAATATACAATATTGTAAATAGAAAATGTGTAAATAGTTACCCTTGTTATTTGTTTGTTTATTATTAAAAAATATATATATATATTTTTTCATATATATTTATTTTTTGGGGGTGTGTTAGAATAGCATGTATGTATTTTGTATATAGTTATTTCCTTCAAAATGTATCACTGTACCAATTCGGCCACTTGGGTACATTTGGGTACATTTGTGTGGGACACCTGGGTGACTTCATGCTGAATGTCATGTAGCTCGCTCATTTCAGGAGTTATCTGTCCAAAACTTTGCTCAGCTATTGTTGCCATCTTATGTTCTTCATTCAAATCATCCACAGCATCCTATCTGTATGTTTGGCTGTTCTTGGTCATTTGAAAGATGATGCAGCAACAATAAAAAACAGAAAACGTATGTTTAWTTCCTTGTATTTTCTTCTACCAGATCTATTGTGTTATATTCTCCTACATTCAATTCACATTTCCACAAWATTCAGAGTGTTTCCTTYCAAATKATACCAAGAATATGCATATCCTTGGTTCTGGGCCTGAGCTACAGGCAGTTAGATTAGGGTATGTCTTTAGGCAGAAATTGAGAAGAAGGGGGGGTACCCCAAAGAAAGTTAAAATAAAGTGGTGATCCTAACTGACCTAAGACAGGGTACTTTTACTAGGATTAAATGTCAGGAATTGTGAAAAACTGAGTTTAAATGTATTTGACTAAGGTGTATGTAAACTTCCGACTTCAACTGTATAGTGTTAGGTTCTAATTTTGAGTAAATAACTCACGGACACTAGAGAAGCTTAACTAAGTTTAATTCTTCCCAAAGGGTCGACACAGCTCTAATTCAGACAACCGACATTTCACACAAGCACTGATATTTAACCCTTTCTCCTAGGTTGAGTCTCCTCCTCAACAACTGAACAGCCAATGCATCTCTGTTGCTAGACAGAACCTTAGTGATATCTGTTCTTCCTCACTTCATCTAACCTGACCTCTACTCCAAAGTGCTCACTTCTCCCCAACTCAATGCTGTCATGGTTATTGATACCAGACTGTGTCTCTTCTCCCAGAGCATCCCTGATGGCTAACAATAACATATAGTCTGACATAATGTAAATGTTATACATTACCCTCTCTCCCTCAGTGACATTAGTTTCCAAGAAACTCCACCCATCTCCCATTAGCATTGCTGCCACATGTAATCGCTTCCCTGCACTCAACACATTCCAAGCTTAGTTGCACACACTATATACCTTCCTCCTATAACCCTTAACTTCTGGTGTAGACCCTCAACCTTAGCACTCTGTCAGTGACATGAATAAGTATATTTTCATATTCTCAGAAGCCAACAATAAATACTGTATATATTTTTTACCTTTATTTTACTAGGCTAGTCAGTTAAGAACAAATTCTTATTTACAATGATGGCCTACCACGCCCAAACCCAGACAACGCTGGACCAATTGTGTGCCGCCCTATGGGACTCCCAATCATGGCCAGTTGTGATACAGCTTCGATTTGAAGCAGGGTGTCTGTAGTGACACCTCCTGCACTGAGATGCAGTGCCTTAGACTGCGGCGACACTCGGGAGCCCAAGACTAATACATCCACAGTGCGATTTCAACTTTGATGTCAATTTTTTGGGTCAAATTAACTAATTATTGTCTTTTCTTGAATTGATATAAAAACTATTCAAACTTGTTAAGCATTATCCAGTTCAAATATGGCATAATACCAGTATTTGTTTCCGGGATCTTTATTTTGAAGTCGAACCGCATATTCTACTATTGTGGCTAACCGTTATTGTGGCTAGCTTCACATTGGTGGTGCAAAAGCAGTCGAGCAACGTGCCTTACATTTATCAACCAATGGTGTGTTAGATACCACCCGCAGATGTTTGATTGACACCCCCTCATCATATAGGAGGAAGAAATACAGAAATTAATAAATATATAAATGAATCAAATGAATTAAAGTTTGAATAATTAGATAAGATAGATAAATAATTAAACATACAGATACTGTATGAAGAGAAAATGTATAGATTTTAGTCAGAATTTTTGTAATTCCAAGCTCATTTATTTAATTGTGTGTGGATTTATTAATTTATCTATTTATATGTGCATTTTTTTAAATTCATTCATTTATTTGTAATTACGGAAGATTTGGTCCTCCAAAAGTGGTATGCCTTGAATTTAAAAGAAAAGTGCTGTCCTGCTGTGTTTCCTTTGGCTATAGGTTGCTATTTGGCCTTCTGTCTGTGCTGTGTGTAACATTGTGCATGGACAATATGATCACTTTATTCGTGAAAAGGATCTCTACTGATCACTCAACATGATGACATCATTAGCTCTAGCGGGGAAGCCATTTTACTCCTTGAGGAATCTCACGTCATCTGCAGAGTAATAGTCTCACATGTAATGAGGGTGAATCATTGGCTATATCAACCAAATGGAATCACAGCATTAAGCTCCTAAATTTCCCTAATAGCATCTAATAAGAGATGAGTCCTTCGGGCTCTCAGTCACTCACATCCTTTACAAAAGACAAGTGTTTTGCCTTTGTCTTGTAACGGCCCTCTGTTTAATTGTATGCCTGCCTGAGTTGTACTGCTGTACTGTCGGCAACTGCTGTACACTTTTAGGTGTGTACTGTAGGTTCACTGGTTTCTGTCTCCACCTTCATGCGCATTAGAAATGTACATAGATATTTTTTTCAATCTATATCATGCATACTTTAGGTGTATTTGTCAGTCAAACATTAGTATTGATACAATGTCAAATTATAGGACGACAATCCATAGTTCATGAAGGGATACTAGCGAGAGCTCTAGCTCGATATATGGTGCCTATTATATTGTAATGACGCATACTTTAGGGTCAAACTTGTGCTTATTGCAACAAGAGAAACAGAAGATTCGAAATTCCATGGTCACATCCATCTAATTTCCCTTGTATTGCCAGGGCCGTTCGTTTAGAGCAGCCTTTCTTAAAGCCACGGTGGGTCGCGGACCTGTCAATGGTGGGTCTAAGTAAATGTATAATTATTTCATTCATTACTGGAACTGATTTGGCCAAGTGCAACTGCGCTCTCTGTTCAGTGCGCTCTCTGCTTAGCATCGGTGTCTATGCTCAGTTTGGAAGCTGCATGAGTGGGAGGGAGATGCCCGTGTACTTTGCGGTTTACCAGATCTTTTTTCTGTAGTTTTATTGAAGATCACTCCGCGACTCACATGCTGTAGCGCTGTCTTTCAGCAGCAGATGCAGTGTCAGCCACTGACTTGTCATTCTTACTCACTATCACGGCAGCAGGTAGCCTAGTGGAGGGGGTTTTGGGCCGGTAACCGAAAGGTCGAATCCAGAGCTGACAAGGTCAAAATCTGTCATTCTGCCCCTGAACAAGGCAGTTGGCCTACCGGGAACAGTGGGTTGTCATTGTAAATAAGAATTTGTTCTTAACTGACTTGCCTAGTAAAATAAAGGTAAAACAACAACAACAAAATCACTCACCGCTGAGTGAGCTCAATCATCATCAAATGCAGAGATGAATTTCTCTCTCTTGGTTTCATACAAACTTTGAGAAATAACAAGGAGTGGCCACAATGTGTTTTGTGCGGGGAAGTGCTCAGTAATGAGTCTCTCAAATTGAACAAATTAAAACACATACTGACCAAACATCCACAGCATGACGGTAAACCCAGGGAGTTATTTCAGAAGACTTGCAAAGTGGTTATGAACCAAAGTTTAATTATTGCCTTAGCAAGTTTATCCTGACTTAAATGATCATCAGAGGGCACCCGTGCAGTCACTCTACATTTGTTGAAGTCAGTTCAATTGATGCGACCTCCCGTTTGGCAGCAAAGGCTTCTAAAAGGATAAATAGGAACATAATTACAGCAACTAAGAAGATGAGGGATGCGATTGAGGAAACCATATTTCACAGAACAGACATCTCTCGGTGGATAAGAGGTCTCTAACTTCTGTCTTTAGAATCACAATCTAATGTTTTGGTTAAACTATATCTACAGAAACATCAGCCTCATATAAGGATCAGGAGAATGATGGGGAATAAGGTGCAAGGTGATAAGTAGGTGTTCACGGCTGTGGGTGGGTTCATACGTCACCTTTCTTCAGGGTATAGAATACTACGAAGCTCTATTTACAATCGCTGATGGCGTATACGGCTCCGCTTTCTTTTTCGGGGCACAATGCTTCAAGAAACAGTGCTTCGACAGTGGAATAGTAAGTCAGCTAGCATTGTTTTCATTTTCTAAACAGGTGATGATAAGCAGAAATAATGGAGTACTATCACTCATAGTAGTAGAGGTGAGTTACTCTTTCAACCAATCCCCTTGTTCACAGCTAATAGCTAGCTAACGTTAGTCAAAGCAAGTTAGTTAGCTACTGTACTTAGTGCAACCCTAAGTAACAGTACAGATGAAGATGAAAATTTGTCAGTCATACTGTACATCTTACTGTATAAATTATTGTTGAAACAAGTCTAGGTTGGAACTGTTGCTGTTAAAATACAAGTAATAATTTTTATTCTGGAATAAACTGATTGAAGCAAGATGCTTTTTGAGGCAAACACTCACACAGTTCTGGGTTGCTCATCTACAGCAGGAAGCTGTCTCCTGCCTGACTGAGAAAGCAGGAGATGTTCTGTTCTAGTTTGGCACCACATACCTACCTATATGCAAGTCATGGTTCTCAACTCTGGCATACTTTTAAAAAACAAGTACAGAAACAGTCTCAATGCTGAGCATGACCTCAGGGTTGCACTGTCAAAAACTGAGCCCAGAATAGACTTGTTGAAAACTTCAACCAGCCACACACTTCTCTCATTAGGACTGTGTGTGTGTGTGTGTTTTCTGGTTTACATCTGTGTGATGTGATCAATCAGTTTACTCCAGTTCAGAATACAAATTATTAAAATCAAATCATATTAGTCACATGTGCCAAATACAACAGGTGTAGACCTTACATTGAAATGCTTACTTACAAACCCCTAACCAACAATGCAGTTTAAAAAATATGAATAAGAATAAGAAATAAATGTAACAAGTAGTTAAACAGCAGCAGTAAAATAACAGCGAGACTATATACAGAGCGGGATACCAGTACAGAGTCAATGTGCGGGGGCACTGGTTAGTTGAGGTATTATGTACATGTGGGTAGAGTTATTAAAGTGACTATGCATAGATAATAACAGAGAGTAGCAGCAGTGTAAAAGAGGGAAGGGGGGGCAATACAAATAGTCTGGGTATCCATTTGATTAGATGTTTAGGAGTCTCATAGCTTGGGGGAAGAAGCTGTTTAGAAGCCAATTGCCATACCAGGCAGTGATGCAACCAGCCAGGATGCTCTCGATGGTGCAGCTGTAGAACGCTTTGAGGATCTGAGGACCCATGCCAAATCTTTTCAGTCTCCTGAAGGAGAATAGGTTTTGTCGTGCTCTTTTCATGACTGTCTTGGTGTGCTTGGACCATGTTCGTTTGTTGGTGATGTGGAAACAAAGGACCTTGAAGCTCTCAACCTGCTCCACTACAGCCCCGTCGATGAGAATGGGGGCATGCTCGGTCCTCCTTTTCCTGTAGTCCACAATCATCTCCTTTGTCTTGATCACGTTGAGGGAGAGGTTGTTGTCCTGGCACCACACGGCCAGGTCTCTGACCTCCTCCTTATAGGCTGTCTCGTCGTTGTCGGTGATCAGGCCTACCACTGTTGTGTCATCGGCAAACTTAATGATGGTGTTGGAGTCGTGCCTGGCCGTGCAGTCATGAGTGAACAGGGAGTACAGCAGGGGACTGAGCACGCACCCCTGAGGGGCCCCTGTGTTGAGGATCAGCATGGTGAATGTGTTGTTTCCTACCCTTACCACCTGTTTCGTCCCAGGGTCCTTAGCTTAGTGATGAGCTTTGAGGGCACTATGGTGTTGAACGCTGAGCTGTAGTCAATGAATAGCATTCTCACATAGGTGTTCCTTTTGTCCAGGTGGAAAAGGGCAGTGTGGAGTGCAATAGAGATTGCATCATCTGTGGATCTGTTAGGGCGGTATGCAAATTGGAGTGGGTCTAGGGTTTCTGGGATAATGGTCTTGATGAGAGCCATGTCCAGCCTCGGTAGTCATTAGGGCAGGTTACCTTAGTGTTCTTGGGCACAGGCACTATGGTGGTCTGCTTAAAACATGTTGGTATTACAGACTCGGACAGGGAGAGGTTGAAAATGTCAGTGAAGACACTTGCCAGTTGGTCAGCGCATGCTCGCAGTAAACGTCCTGGTAATCCGTCTGTCCCTGCGGCCTTGTGAATGTTGACCTGTTTAAAAAGGTCTTACTCACATCGGCTGCGGAGAGCGTGATCACACAGTCGTCCGGAACAGCTGGTGCTCTCATGCATGTTTCAGTGTTGCTTGCCTCGAAGCGAGCATAGAAGTAGTTTAGCTCATCTGGTAGGCTCATGTCACTGAGCAGCTTTTCGGCTGTGCTTCCCTTTGTAATGGTTTGCAATCCCTGCCACATTCGACGATTACGATTCGATCTTAGTCCTGTATTGACACTTTGCCTTTTTGATGGTTCATCGGGGGGCATAGCGGGGTTTCTTATAAGCTTCCGGCTTGTAGTCCCGCTCCTTGAAAGTGGCAGCTCTAGCCTTTAGCTCAGTGCAGATGTTGCCTGTAATCCATGGCTTCTAGTTCCAACCTAGACCTTTTTTTCAACAAGACTTTCTACAGTAAGATGTACAGTAGGCCTGATAATTTTTCATCTGTATTGTTACTTAGGGTTGCACTATGAAAAACTGAGCCTGTGTGTGTTTTGTTATACATCTGTGTGATGTGATCAATCAGTTAATTTCAGTTGTATTTTAACTTCAACAGTTCCAACCTAGACAGATATATACGTGTGTTTTAATGGGGAACAATAAACATGAATTGCTATTTATAAGGGTATTTAATTTCATTGTTATTTGTTTTTGTCTATATTGCATTTGTTTTAGGCATAAGGGCAATTAAATGTACCGATATTTACGTATAGTTGCATAGGTTCCTAAGCTTGGGTCCCAGGAAAACACAGAATTTCTCATTTGGGTCCCAGGCTGAAAAGGTTGAAGAACCCCTGGTTTAGAGAAGTGCTGAGATAAACTCAGAGCCTGTGTGTTCTCTCATCCTGTCCCTGAGGCAGTGAGCTGGAAACAGCCAGGCAGGCAGTGTGAACCGCAAGGTATTGATCTGAGTCAAACACACACCGAGACACTCAGAGAAAATCCACTGCAGAGCATCTCTGGGTGGATTGATTTGTCTGGGACACTAACAAACCAAACCCAGTCTTTAAATGCAAAATTATTTATTTAAACGCTTTGTGTTAGGGTTGAGAGGTAAAATGAGGGGAATGTGGCGGTGGGGTTGCATACTAAACAGAATAGTAGGTAGGTGTGGAACTAAGCAATCACAAAGGTGATTGTTAAAGTTGATTTGCTTCTGCCCAATCCTATTCTATCCCATTCTATCCTCCATGCTTGAGTTAGCTGCCAAGGAGTACTGTAGCTTCCACCATAGACATGTGCCTACTGTGCAGCAGAATGGAGGGTGCAGGTGTAGATGAAGGACAGTAAGCCTAACGGTCCACATTTAATTCCTGTCCTGCATAGACACACAGGCTTTCTGTTGAAGTTCAAAATGTACAGTCCACATTGGCTTGAACAATACTCCCATTAAGCCCTAATCAATTGACCATTTACAGGATGTTCCTCAGAAAATCAGTCAGAGCATTAGACTTAAAGGCCCTCACTGGTGATGCAGAACAAGCACACTGGTGATGGAGAACAAAATACTGTCTATAGGGCTGTGACAGTCATGGAATATTGTAGGATGGTTATTGGTCAGCCAAATCACCACGGGCACCTTGATAATAGCGTTTTTTTTATGATGCACATTTTTGGAGAACGCACATTTTCTCCTCTCCTCTGCTCCTGACTGCATGTGCTGCTGCTGCAGGGAGGAGGGCATTGACCAGGCAACCAAAAACACCTTGCTTGTTTCAGCAAGCAGCAACAAATGTATTATGTTGTAAAGAGTCCATGTTACCGCGGAAACAGACTCAACCACACGAATGCCCGGCCGTCCCCTTTTCAGTCAGGTGTGTTCATTCCAACCCCAAAATAAAATAATAACAATCAGAAAAGTTATGACGTTTATTTTACTTTCATGACGGTCTTCATTCATAATTGGTGGTTACACAATAATACAGTAATTGTGCCAGCCCTGACGCCTAAGACAAATACACTAGACATACTGTACCTGATCAGTGACATCCACCAAATTTTAGTGCACCCTTCAAAACCATTAGTCCAATTCATAGATACACTACATGACCAAAAGTAAGTGGACACCTGCTCGTTAAACATCTCATTCCAAAATCATGGGCATTAATATGGAGTTGGTCCCCCCTTTGCTATAACAGCCTCCACTCTTCTAGTAAGGCTTTCAACTAAATGTTGGAACATTGCTGCAGAGACTTGCTTCCAATCAGCCACAAGAGCATTAGTGAGGTTGGACACTGATGTTGGGTGATTAGGCCTGGCTCACAGTTTGCGTTCCAATTCATCCCAAAGGTGTTCGAAGGGGTTGAGGTCAGGGCTCTGTGCAGGCCAGTCAAGTTCTTCCACAACAATCTCTAACAAATCATTTCTGTATGGATCTTGCTTTGTGCACGGGGGCATTCTCATGCTGAAACAGCAAAGGGCCTTCCCCAAACTGTTGCCACAAAGTTGGAAGCACAGAATTGTCTAGAATGTCATTGTATGCTGTAGCGTTAATATTTCCCTTCACTGGAACTAAGGGGCCTAGCACAAACCATGAAAAACAACCCCAGATCATTATGCCTCCTCCACCAAACTTTACAGTTGTCACTATGCATTCGGGCAGGGAGAGTTCTCCTGGCATCCGCCAAACCCAGATTCGTCCGAACTGCCAGATGGCGAAGCGTGATTCATCACTCCAGAGAATGTGTTTCCACTGTTCCAGAGTCCAATGGCAGCGAGGTTTACACCACTCAAGCCGACGCTTGGCAATGCGCATGGTGATCTGATGCTTGTGTACGTTTGCTCGGCCATGGAAACCCATTTCATGAAGCTCCAGATGAACAGTTCTCGTGCTGACGTTGCTTCCAGTGGCAGTTTGGAACTCGGGTAATGACTGTTGCAACCGAGGACAGATGATTTTTACACGCTACACGCTTCAGCACTCGGCAGTCCCGTTCTGTGAGCTTGTGTGGCCTACCACTTCGCAACTGAGCCGTTGATGCGCCTAGATGTTTCCACATCACAATAACAGCACTTACAGTTGACCGTGGCAGCTCTAGCAGGGCAGACATTTTTATGAACTGACTTGTTGGATAGGTGGCATCCTATGACGTTGCCACGTTGAAAGTCACTGAGATCTTCAGTAAGGCCATTCTACTGTCAATGTTTGTCTATGGAGATTACATGGCTGTGTGCTCAATTGTATACACCTGTCAGAAACGGGTGTGGCTGGAATAACTGAATCCACTAATTTGAAGGTGTGTCCACATACTTTTGTATATATAGTGTATGTAATTTCACATGCAAACACCACCCTCACAACCTACATACCTAATGATCCAAAGCCGAGGTTTCAAATGAAAGATTCACTTAACCCTTTACAGCGACGTCGGAGTCACTTAACCAGTGGTGTCTGGACCACTTAACACTTTCCAGTAGAAAAGCCAGGCAGAGAGAGAGCAGAGACAGCTTGTTAGCTCCCATCTCTTCAGGCTCTGCAGCTTCCCTCTGCTTGGGAATCAGGATCAGGCCTTGTAAAATGGGCATGATTCCTCTGCACATCCAAACACTGGAAGGTGCAGTCAACATGTTCTCGGAGAGCTTGACACGAAAAGTCCCAATTAAAAGTTTGAGAGCTGACGGGCAATACCATACTAGCTAGAAGCGGGTTTAAACATTTCAAATGTTTGGGTCAGAAGACAGGAAGGAACTGAACAGTGGTTTGACATTTGAACAACCAATTGAAGACCATGCCGTGGCTATCTATAGCTACACCAATAGAGCCAATAGCTTCAACACCAGAGGTTTTAGACAGCAGCACCCAGGCTGTGGTACACATGTATACGGTATCTAAACAATGACAAACAGACCAGGGGTATAATCCCATGCACTGTGTCCCTCCTAATCTCCATATTAAAGAAAAGTACACAAAGTGAATGGGGAGATGGCTTTATCCCTGGATCCACAGTTCCACTGTCTGGGCTCCAGAGGTGTGGGTGCCGAGATAAACGAGGCGGAAGGGGATTAAAACGTCCCCAACGTGCTGGCTGTTTTATTGGAACCTCCCCTGGGACCCTGAGGAGGTGATGGGAGAAGGGTAGAGAAGCTGTCTGTGGAGCCGCCACTGGGGAGCCCCCTAGGTAAATCCATTCCCTCACTGCCTCTCAATAGGAGGTTATGAATCGGTTGCAGTCAACCCCCCACTGGGGTGCGCCGTCGCCTGTCGTGACACACTCAGAGCACATTGTGGCCTTTATGTAAGCACTTGTGATGGAGCAATCCCAATGCAGGGGGCCTCACTTGAATCAATAATTAATCTAAACATTAAAACACATTTTCGTTGTGTGACAGGCCAATGGGGGAATCAGAGAGAGAGGGAGGGAAAGAAAGCGCTACTTTTCCAGGCGCAAGGCACGGTGTGGTGTCCACGCTACCCTCCCCTGACCTAACTGCGCTCCACTCAGACTCCCTGCTGGGTTAAACACGGTAAATCATCACAAAGTTCCTCCTCTGACCCTTAAAATGAATCTGTCATGACTGGATTGGGTTAAAGAGAGAAGGCCTGACAAATGTGATAAGCATTAAGTTATCTTTGTAGATAGGCTCATACAGTATATATACACTAATGCATGTATCTAACACAGACACCTTTTCCAAACACTGCATCTCTCCCCAGACATCACATAACATTTTCAATTTGCTGACTTTAGGGATGTTTTCTAAAAGGTTGCGAAATTAAATCATATGTAGATTGAACTAAAAAAATAAAGCAATCACTGAAATTCATCTTTGGGGCAAGCTATGGGAATAGGTGCTTGCAAATCTCAATCATATTTCATTTCAATCTCACATTTGGATGGATTTAGATCCTGGAACAACACTAATGGAATAACTCTTCCTTCTCTCAAAACATAAATATTTCCATCATTGCTCAAATAGAACCCAGAGCCAATTCACTGTCATACTTGAGTGATGGCATCTGTCAAACAAATGTGATGTGAAGAAGTGGTCTGATTATGTTGTATTACCCTGCATCTTTTGTCTTATTGCCAAGTGAGATGATGGAGGGACGTTCTGTCGAAGGTCAAAGCACTTTGTGTCAGACAGAAACTCATGTGTCCCAGAGACCTAGACAACACTGAGAAGCCACAGATCAGATGCAGTAAAAGCCTCAGTCACAGAGAGAAAATATGGATAATATGAGTGTGATTCAACACACATGTGAAAGCACTCTGAAATTACCTTCTGTAGGCACATGAGCACTGAGCCGGGGTTAAAATGGGAGTGGGGTGTAGTGGGTTGGATGCCCAACCCATTGGGAAGAGCAACAAAAAAGTGGAACTTGTAGATTTTCATAGAAAATTATAATGGAATTTTGGGGAACAGTTGTTGGTTGCATCACTGCCTGGTATGGCAACTGCTCGGCCTCTGACCGCAAGGCACTACAGAGGGTAGTGCGTACGGCCCAGTGCACCAAGCCTCCTGACACCCAGTTCCTCTATACCAGGCGGTGTCAGAGGAAGGTCCTAAAAATTGTCAACGACTCCAGCCACCCTAGTCATAGACTGTTCTCTCTGCTGCCGCACGGCAAGCAATACCGGAGCGCCAAGTCTTTGTCCAAAAGGCTTCTTAACAGCTTCTACCCCCAAGCAATAAGACTCCTGAACAGCTAATCAAATGGCTACCCAGACCCCTCTTTTACGCTGCTGCTACTCTCTGTTTATAATCTATGCATAGTCACTTTAACTCTACCTACATGTACATATTACCTCAATTACCTCGACTAACCGGTGCCCCCGCATATTGACTCTATACCGGTACTCCCTGTATATAGCCTCGCTTGTTATTTTACTGCTGCTGTTTAATTATTTGTTACTTTTATTTTTTACTTAACAGTTTTTCTTTTCTTTTTTGTCTTAAAACTTCTTAAAGCATTGTTGGTTAATGGCTTGTAAGTAAACATTTCACTGTAAGGTATGTAAGGTAATTGTCACGCCCTGACCTTAGAGAGCCTTTTTATGTCTCTATTTGGTTTGGTCAGGGTGTGATTTGGTGTGGGCATTCTATGTTTTGTTTTCTATGTTTCTTTATTTCTATGTTTTGGCAGGGTATGGTTCTCAATCAGGGACAGCTGTCTATCGTTGTCTCTGATTGGGAATCAAACTTAGGTAGCCATTTTTCCCTCCTTTCGTTGTGGGTAGTTGACTTGTGTTAGTGGCACTTAGCCCTCGTAAGCTTCACGGTTGTTTATTTTGTTTGTTGTTTTGTTGGCGTCATTCCATAATAAAGGAAAATGTACGCTTACCACGCTGCGCTTTGGTCCTCTTCTTTCGACGGCCGTGACAGTAATACCTGTTGTATTCGGCACATGTGACAAATACAATTTGATTTGATAGGAGGCAGTAGTCTATGCCAGGACCTGGAGTTTCATCCTAATGTTTCAATTTCTTAAATGCACGATAGGGCTCTGTAGTGGAAATATGTTAGGAGCTTTCAGTCCTTGTCACTTGTCCAAAACCCTAACCAGAGATTAAATTGTGCAAATGGCAAATGGAGACTTAATGGTTAGAAGGCTCCAGCCTCAATATCACTCAGCGGAGTGCACACACACACTCATGTATGGGTTTATAATTCATTAAGCTCTGAATATTAATTAGGTGAGAACTATTTATTTTTTGTTAAATCAGATTAGAAATGCTTACTCGATTCCCAATTAGTTCCTTAATTAAAGCTCTGTGAGCTTGTTTGTGTGAAGCAGTGTTCGTTCCAAAACTAATACTCCATATGCTAATTTATGGATGGAAAAGGACAGGGTCATCCAACAAGAGAAACAGAAATCTGTCTGTGTGTAAGTCTTATGAATCAAGAGCCAAAGCAAAGCATGGAGGTCACTTTGAAAGAGAAGTTCTAACAGCTCTAACAGAAACGCGAGTAAGGGGCTGGCTTTCCATGAATAGGCTCTGTATCAGAAACACAGCTTCCTTTGATGGGCTAAAAAGAACAGACATTTGCGGCCTGAATCCAAACCTATTCATATTTACTGAGGCGCTTAAAGTCGTCTTAATTCAAAGAGTGTCTGGTTACTTTTGAACCCATTATCTCAAAACAACTAATTTGAAAAACAGGTGGAGGAAAACAACGTCACGCACTTCTGCCGTTAACCAACTGGTGGCACTGTTCCAGCTCCTTTAAATCCATCACGTTACCTCATCCATAGGCATCATCCCATTACAAGACTAAAAGCTTCAATGTCCACTGACTGAACAAAGGATGCCACTGTGGAGATGGTTTGTGGTTAAAAAGTTACATCTGATAGCTCTGATCTTACTTTCATCAAGTCAGAGACACGATCTGCTCATGATTCCACTCAGTGTCGTCCTATTATTGTCTGAATGTTTTGCTTATTGGTCCTGCAGGATTTGAGCATCAATGCAATAAACAATGAATCTTAGTTTATCTAAAGTCACCTCTCTGGTCACTCTGGGAACATTGGTAAATATAAAAAAACATTCCAGACAAACTATCCTACATATTATGCTGTATACATACACATACTGTATCACCATCACACACTGTATCACCACAGAGAGCAGTTAATGAGATGTATCACCTTATGCCTATATCTGTGGTGAGGATGAACTCTTTCAATAGCAGTTTTGTATTAGAATTCATTAGGCATAATTGGTGGAAAATTTCATTACGTTCTAATAGAGAAGAGCTCATTTCAACTGGCTAAGACCTTGCTATTACAATCATTTTTAGTTTCGCTCAGATAATATTATCTCTTGGTAGAAGAGATCATTTAAATGTTAATGGACAACCTCCTTCCTCATGATTTCTACTGCCTCCCCTTGCCAGTGTGTTACATAGGCGACTGTACGTGAATTTCATTCAGAACAGCAGCATCTGTACTGACGGTAGCCAGAAATGGGCAAAGGCCCAGTATTCTCACTGTATATTGTACTGAAAAAAAAATAGGGGTTACATTTGTACAATGCAACATCTGTGTATATGTCAACAAAGAACTTAGTCCGAAAAAAAAGTAAATGGACCAAATGCTAAAAAGTTGCACACAACATGACAAAAATATACATAATCCCATCCCTAATGCACCCCTCCATGAGCAGCTCTCCTTTGTGTGTGACACGATGGCTTCACTGCAGTGGGTCACGTCATGAGCTAATGCCCTGCATAGGACGGCCCTTAATATGAAAAAGGGTACAGCCCCCTCTCTTCTCAAAATTTGACTGTCAGAGCCTCCCCTTGTCCCCTCCTGGGCCCTCCTCAGTCCTAATGAGCCATCTCCTGGGGCAGGGCTTTAGCTTTACACTTGCCAAGGGTAAAGAGGCCATCATGTTGCACATTTAAAGACGACACATAGCCATGACTCCCCCCAATTGTGTTGGCTCATTTGTTTTGGTCGTTAAAAAAAGAATCGGCCCCATATTTTGTCCTCCCCACTGGTAGGCTGGCTGTGACCAATTTGGTGAAGTGGGATGTTTTTTTTTGTGGGACTGGAGAGACCTGCCTCTCTCTGATGTCTGAGAATACACAGAGACTTACCCACAAAAGGCAGACACTTATAAGACGCTCTAAACATTCTAAACACATAACCATACCCATTCATGTATGCACACACGTATGCACACGCACATGCACACATACAGACACACACCTGTCTCTTATACACATCTAGATGTGTATAAGAACACACACACACACACACACACACACACACACACACACACACACACACACACACACACCTCTGGGGACTGTGTGATTGCCGTAGGTGGCACATTTCA
This sequence comes from Salvelinus sp. IW2-2015, assembly GCF_002910315.2. Lineage (NCBI taxonomy): Eukaryota > Metazoa > Chordata > Actinopteri > Salmoniformes > Salmonidae > Salvelinus > Salvelinus sp. IW2-2015. The sequence goes on along the minus strand of NC_036843.1, from coordinate 11,714,700 downwards.
AAGCGGTAAATATCAAAAACAGCCTGAATGAGACCTGAACGTATGAAGAGACCTTTAGCTGCCACATTAAATATTGATGCTCTAAAGTTATGCAGATTGTTTATTGACCGGCTTCAGAAGGGAAATGGGGGAGAAAAAAATATGTTGAGCCAGACTCCATTGCTATTCTAATTAGTTTGGTTGATTTCTGAATTCTATTTGAATGTGCTCGCCTACCTCGTCATGTCAGCCGGATTGTAATTACCAGAAATAAACAAACAATTAAAGGAATAATTAACTTAATATGCTGTCTTGCTAAAGTGGTCCTCTGGTATAACGTTAACGCTTTGGCTTGCACAGAAAATACACAATTAGTGCTGTAATACCCTTTCACTGCCTCAATCAGGCACAACTACTTTCCCATAATGATTACGACCACAAACAACTGTTTATAAACGTGGATATGGACTTTACCCCTTCAGCATGCTTTTGTAGCCCAGTCGATGCCATGGAAAGTTGAGGGTTAGCAGACCACCACAGACAAGCTCACACTCCCTACTCCTCTTATTACACTACGATCAGAGCCGACTGCAGATAATGATCAGCTAGGGGGAAATCAGATATTCAACATTTTGATGCTATATTTCTAATTATATAAAATATATGCAAAATTCCGCCAACAGGTTTCTGTGAAATTCCCCACACAACTTATAAGGCAAGCATAACTGTATACCGATTACCGACTTTGGGCACTTCTATATCATGGTTTGTATTTTCAACACCACAGTCAAACAGAGTATGTCAATCTCGACAAACAGAAAATACAGTGGGGCAAAAACGTATTTAGTCAGCCACCAATTGTGCAAGTTCTCCCACTTAAAAATATGAGAGAGGCCTGTAATTTTCTTCATAGGTACACTTCAACTATGACAGACAAAATGAGAAAAAGAAATCCAGAAAATCACATTGTAGGATTTTTTATGAATTTATTTGCAAATTATGGTGGAAAATAAGTATTTGATCACCTACAAACAAGCAAGTTTTCTGGCTCTCATAGACCTGTAACTTCTTCTTTAAGAGGCTCCTCTGTCCTCCACTCGTTACCTGTATTAATGGCACCTGTTTGAACTTGTTATCAGTATAAAAGACACCTGTCCACAACCTCAAACAGTCACACCCCAAACTCCACTATGACCATGACCAAAGAGCTGTCAAAGGACACCAGAAACAAAATTGTAGACCTGCACCAGGCTGGGAAGACTGAATCTGCAATAGGTAAGCAGCTTGGTTTGAAGAAATCAACTGTGGGAGCAATTATTAGGAAATGGAAGACATACAAGACCACTGATAATCTCCCTCGATCTGGGGCTCCACGCAGGATCTCACCCCGTGGGGTCAAAATGATCACAAGAACGGTGAGCAAAAATCCCAGAACCACACGGGGGGACCTAGTGAATGACCTGCAGAGAGCTGGGACCAAAGTAACAAAGCCTACCATCAGTAACACACTACGCCGCCAGGGACTCAAATCCTGCAGTGCCAGACGTGTCCCCCTGCTTAAGCCAGTACATGTCCAGGCCCATCTGAAGTTTGCTAGAGAGCATTTGGATGATCCAGAAGAAGATTGGGAGAATGTCATATGGTCAGATGAAACCAAAATATAACTTTTTGGTAAAAACTCAACTCGTCGTGTTTGGAGGACAAAGAATGCTGAGTTGCATCCAAAGAACACCATACCTACTGTGAAGCATGGGGGTGGAAACATCATGCTTTGGGGCTGTTTTTCTGCAAAGGGACCAGGACGACTGATCCGTGTAAAGGAAAGAATGAATGGGGCCATGTATCGTGAGATTTTGAGTGAAAACCTCCTTCCATCAGCAAGGGCATTGAAGATGAAACGTGGCTGGGTCTTTCAGCATGACAATGATCCCAAACACACCGCCCGGGCAACGAAGGAGTGGCTTCGTAAGAAGAATTTCAAGGTCCTGGAGTGGCCTAGCCAGTCTCCAGATCTCAACCCCATAGAAAATCTTTGGAGGGAGTTGAAAGTCCGTGTTGCCCAGAAACAGCCCCAAAACATCACTGCTCTAGAGGAGATCTGCATGGAGGAATGGGCCAAAATACCAGCAACAGTGTGTGAAAACCTTGTGAAGACTTACAGAAAACGTTTGACCTCTGTCATTGCCAACAAAGGGTATATAACAAAGTATTGAGATAAACTTTTGTTATTGACCAAATACTTATTTTCCACCATAATTTGCAAATAAATTCATAAAACATCCTACAATGTGATTTTCTGGATTTTTTTCCCTCGTTTTGTCTGTCATAGTTGAAGTGTACCTATGATGAAAATTACAGGCCTCTCTCATCTTTTTAAGTGGGAGAACTTGCACAATTGGTGGCTGACTAAATACTTTTTTGCCCCACTGTACATCCCTCCCTACCATGTACGCAGTATCAAAGGCTTAGCTTGACAATCTTCATAAAACTTTTTGGTGTTTTGTAAAATATGTCTCTTGGATGCTGGAATCATTTTAGAGTGGAGTGGACGAACGTGTGCAGGTAGCCTACAGGAGATCTTTGAAGAAGCCTAATCAGATTAAAACATTGTGACTGGTTGTGTTTATGCCACGTAAAAGTTAAATAATAACCATTTAGGCTATATTGAAGCATTAGGTTCTAGGTGCGTAAGGAATAGAAGCTCAGATTGGAGAGGAGGCAGAGCGCACATTAAGCTTTCCTGAAAAACTGAGCCTGCTGGGAACATAGGCCTCTGTAGCCACATTATTATAGGACGACTTGGGAGAATGATGATCTGCAACTGACCGTGCATCTCAGTATCAGAAGAAATTATACAGCCAGACTGGCCTGCTACTGTGCCTTTCTAGACCTTATGTAACGGATGTGAAATGGCTAGCTAGTTAGCGGGTACGCGCTACTAGCGTTTCAATCAGTTACGTCACTTGCTCTGAAACCTAGAAGTAGTGTTGCACCTTGCTCTGCAAGGGCTGCGGCCTTTGTGGAGCGATGGGTAACGACGCTTCGTGGGTGACTGTTGTTGATGTGTGCAGAGGGTCCCTGGTTCGAGCCCGGGTATGGGCGAGGGGACGGACTAAAGTTATACTGTTACACTTATAAACTTTCGATCCAAATTTGTCTAGGATGGAAGAAATTAGGGCTAAAGTAAACCAGAGACAAAAACGCATTACCCTCCCCTGTGCCCAATAAAAAAAAATACACAACCCTCCCAAGCAAAAAAGAGACAATTGTCCCCTAAGTGGACCACGCCCCCCCCCCCCAAGTACATTTTGAACAGTATTAAAGAGAGAGTGCCCCTAAAAAGCTACTTATCGTTTTGAAAATGGGTATGAGTCAAACATGTATTCTAGTATCAGAATTGACTACAAAATAAATAGGATAATTTTGGTCATGGAGTCACTCTCGTCCAAGACAAGATTTACGAGATGATAGAAAAAAATTAGGGCACTACCATTCAAAAGTTTGGGGTCACTTAGAAATGGCCTTGTTTTTGAAAAAAACTAAACATTTTTTGTCCATTAAAATAACATCAACTTGATCAGAAATACAGTGTAGACATTGTTAATGTTGTAAATTACTATTGTAGCTGGAAACGGCAGATTTTTGGGGGAATATCTAAATATCTACCCGCAAAACTCCAGTCTCATCGTCAACAGTGAAGAGGTGACTGCGGGATGCTGGCCTTCTAGGCAGAGTTCCTCTGTCCAGTGTCCGTGTTCTTTTGCCCATCTTAATCGTTTGTTTTTATTGGCCAGTCTGAGATATGTATTTTTCTTTGCAACTCTGCCTAGAAGGCCAGCATCCCGGAGTCGCCTCTTCACTGTTGACATTGTGTAACGTTCGTCGTCGAAATGAGACCAAAGCGCAGCGTGGAAAGTGTTCATGATTTAATGTTCACAAAAAACACTCAAACAAAATGACAAACGGAGAAAACGAAAGCGCACAGTTCTGTCAGGGAAACAACCTAAACAGAAAACAACACCCCACAAAACCCAAACGGAAAATGACAACTTATATATGATCCCCAATCAGAGACAACGATAGACAGCTACCTCTGATTGGGAACCACACACGGCAAAACAACAAAGAAATAGAAAACATAGATTTTCCCACCAGAGTCACACCCTGACCTAACCAAACATAGAGAATAAATAAGGATCTCTAAGGTCAGGGCGTGACACGTTGAGACTGGTGTTTGCGGGTACTATTTAATGAAGCTGCCAGCTGAGGACTATGTGAGGTGTCTGTTCCTCAAACTAGACACTCTAATGTACTTGTCCTCTTGCGCAGTTGTGCACCGGAGCCTCCCACTCTTTCTATTCTGGTTAGAGCCAGTTTGTTCTGTTCTGTGAAGGGAGTAGTACACAGCGTTGTACGAGATCTTCAGTTTCTTGGAAATTTCTCGCATGGAATAGCCTTCATTTCTCAGAACAAGAATTGACTGACGAGTTTGATAAGAAAGTTCTTTGTTTCTGGCCATTTTGAGCCTGTAATCGAACCCACAAATGCTGATGCTCCAGATACTCAACTAGTCTAAAGAAGGCCAGTTTTATTGCTTCTTTAATCAGAACACCAGTTTTCAACTGTGCTAACATAATTGCAAAAGGGTTTTCTAATGATCAATTAGCCTTTTAAAATTATAAACTTGGATTAGCTAACACAACGTGCCATTGAAACACACGGGTGATGGTTGCTGATAATGGGCCTCTGTACGTCTATGTACTGTAGATATTACATATAAAAATCTGCGTACAGTGACTCATGATGAGACAAGGTCAGTAACATTAATTATTTGGAAATAAAGTTGATCATTAACCTGTCTCCCTAAATGTGATGTCACGACTTCTGCCGAAGTCGGTTCCTCTCTTTGTTCGGGCGGTGTTCGGTGGTCGACGTCATGGGTCTTCTAGCCATCGCCGATCCATTTTTCATGTTCCATTTGTTTTGTCTTGTTTTCACACTCACCTGGTTTCAATTCCCTAATTACATGTTGTATATGTTCCTTCTGTTTCCCCCATGTTCTTGTCGGGAATTGTTTATTGTAAGTACGTGTGCATTGTGTGACTGGTGCGATACGGGTTTTGTGCCCATGTGTTTGTTGTTTTTTGTATGCTGGTAGTTATGTTTATTAAACGGCTCCGGCTATTTACCAAGTTCTGCTCTCCTGCATTTAACTTCACTGCCACCAGTTACGCACCCCTTACACGTGACTGATGTATCAGTGCGTTTATCGACCAGTGATGTGTTACTGTATTTGTCTCTCTGTCTGTCTGGCGAGGGCAGGGCAGGACCAGGTGGTGTGTATACCGTCTGAACACTGGCTGTCATGGCTACCTGAGAATGAGTGGAGACAGTACAGTAGCACATAAATTACTGAGTGCCATGGTATTTATAAGACTGGGGAACATAAAGTATGAGGCTAGTCTTTCTGCCTATCATACCGGTCTGTTAGAACTCGCACTCCAAGCTGCACAAGCTAAGCATTAATTACAGTGATGGTACATGTTGTAATTATTCCCGCAATGCAATGTAGAGCCTGAATGGAAAATGAGGTCACAAGAACATCTTTACATGTTGTCATCACTGAAAAGAAGTAATGCTACTGGGGTATTGTGTCCAATACATCTGACCTCAGGGTTGAAATGAATTGAAATACCACCTGTATAGCTGTATGTAACTATACCTGACATTGCTTCTCCTTATGACCTGATGCTATATTAGACTTGAACCCAGGATCTCTAGTGGCACAGCCAGCACTGCGATGCAGTGCCTTAGACCACTGCACCACTCGGGAGGCCCCTTGCAACTTACTCTTGAAAGTTGTAATAGTAGAATGCACAACGGGCAATTTCAAAACTGAGTAGTGCATAGTCAGTTTTCCTCTTGTCAGTCATTGCATACCTTAGCCCATAGATGTTATTGTAATGTTTGAGTCACTCAAATATCACATGAATACACATTAAACATGGCAAAATTTATAGAATTGCAAGAAAATGTGCTTCAAAACTGCTAAATGTTCTCTGAACTCCTAAATTGATAGTGCAATTTGTTTAGCCGATTTAGCCGATACAGCTAACTATCTACATTACATGTGTCACGTTCCTGACCTATTTCTGTTAGTTTGTTGTATGTGTTAGTTGGTCAGGACGTGAGTTTGGGTGGGCATTCTATGTTTTCTGTTTCTATGTTGGTTTAGGGTTGCCTGGTATGGCTCTCAATTAGAGGCAGGTGTTTGGCGTTTCCTCTAATTGAGAGTCATATTTAGGTAGGTTGTTTCACAGTGTTCGTTGTGGGTGGTTGTCTCCTGTGTCAGTGTTTGTCGCACCATACGGGACTGTCTCGGTTTTTGTAGTCTGTTCCTGTTCGTGAGTTCTTCGTGTTTATTGTAAGTTCCATGTCCAGGTCTGTCTACTCCGTTTTGTTATTTTGTTAATTATTCAAGTGTATTTCGTTTTCGTGTTTTTCCGTCTTTACTTTAATAAATCATTATGTCTTCACAATCCGCTGCATTTTGGTTCAATCCCTGCTCCTCCTCTTCGGATGAAGAGGAGGAGGAAAACCGTAACAACATGATGATATTGTGTTTGGTATTATTGTGTGTAGTTATGTTTTCTAGCTATCTAGCTAGCTAGCCAACCCATAGAGAGAGTATTGCATTGTGCATTTTGCAGTTGACTTCAGCTGCAACAGATTTCCACAATGATTTTTCATGTAGTTTTTTTCCCATTATTTTGTTAACACTAATATGTGAGAACAATATTTTTTTGTGATTTAAAGCAATGAGTGGGTGGATTTTTCCTTTAATCAGGGAATTAGACTGGGGGGGGGTTTGGAGTGGCAAGGTGAAAAAGGAAGAACTACATTACATAGAGTGAACAATGGAATGAGAATGTGTGCATGTGAGAGAGTCATTGGTTTAGAGAGAGACCATGGTTTTCTAATGCCACATGAAGCCTAATATCCTTATCAAAGCACTTTATGTCTTAATGTAAAATTCTACAACATCAATTACACTAATGATGTTTAACGACGGCCCAATACGCCCGTTTAATCACATCAAATATCAAATCCAATTTGCCATGAAGAAAAGATGGCAATACAGGGGGCGGAGATCGGGGTGCCTTGTAAGAATTTGTCGGTGAGTGGGTAATGTGCAATCACTGAAAATAAACTTGATGATCTCCGTTCGAGACTATCCTACAAAAGGGACATTAATAACTGTAATATCTTATGTTTCACCAAGTTGTGGCTGAACGACGACATGGATAATATAGCGCTGGCTGAGTTTTCCGTGCATCGGCAGGACAGAACAGCTACGTCTGGTAAGACGAGGGGTGCGGATGTGTGTCTATTTGTCAATAACAGCTGGTGTGCAATGTGTGATATTAACCTGTCTGGCTCCGGGGTTCCGCTAGCGGAACTCCTCCCACATTCCACTGAAAAGGCAGAGCGCGAAATTCAAAAAATACTTTTTAGAAATATTTAACTTTCACACATTAACAAGTCCAATACAGCAAATGAAAGATACACATCTTGTGAATCCAGCCAACATGTCCGATTTTTAAAATGTTTTACAGCGAAAACACCACGTATATTTATGTTAGCCCCCCACCAAATACAAAAAAGGACAGACATTTTTCACAGCACAGGTAGCATGCACAAAACCAACCAAGATCTAACCAAGAAACAACTTCATCAGATGACAGTCCTATAACATGTTACACAATAAATCTATGTTTTGTTCGAAAAATGTGCATATTTGAGGTATAAATCAGTTTTACATTGCAGCTACCATCACAGCTACCGTCAAAAAACCGAAACAGCCAGAGTAATTATAGAGACCAACGTGAAATACCTAAATACTCGTCATAAAACATTTCTGAAAAATCGATGGTGTACAGCAAATTAAAGACAAACATCTTGTGAATCCAGCCAATATTTCCGATTTTTTAAGTGTTTTACAGCGAAAACACAATATAGCATTATATTAGCTTACTACAATAGCCTACCACACTACCGCATTCATTCATCAAGGCACGTTAGCGATAGCAATAGGCACGTTAGCGATAGCGAATAAACCAGCAAAAGATATTAATTTTCACTAACCTTCATCAGATGACAGTCCTATAACATCAGGTTATACATACACTTATGTTTTGTTTGAAAATGTGCATATTTAGAGCTGAAATCAGTGGTTATACATTGTGCTAACGTAGCATATTTTTCCCAGAATGTGCGGATATTTTTCTAAAACTCACCTATTCTGACCAAATAACTATTCATAAACATGACTAAAAAAGACATGTTGTATAGGAAATGATAGATACACTAGTTCTTAATGCAATCGCCGTGTTAGAATTCTAAAAATAACTTCATCACGACATCCAGCTTATGTTATAGCGAGAGTGCCCAAAATCTGGGCGCAAACTACTAGTACAACATGTTCGACAGATATATGAAATAGCATCATAAAATGGGTCCTACTTTTGAYGATCTTCCATCAGAATGTTGTACAAGGGGTCCTTTGTCGTGAACAATCGTTGTTTGGTTTTAGAATGTCCTCTTCTCCAGTCAATTAGCACAGAAAGCTAGCAAAGTAGCGCAAAGCTCTCCTTCCTGAACAAAGGCACACAACGCAACACGCCTAACGTCCCGAAGAAATTTCAATAATCTAATAAAACTATATTGAAAAAACATACTTTACGATGATATTGTCACAATTATCAAATAAAATCAAAGCCGGAGATATTAGTGGTCTATAGCACCAGCTGCTGCGGACGACTATGTGATCACGCTCTCCGTAGCCGATGTGAGCAAGACATTTAAAAACAGGTAAACATTCACAAGGCTGCGGGGCCTAACGGATTACCAGGACGTGTACTCAGAGCATGCGCTGACCAACTGGCAAATGTCTTCACTGACATTTTCAACCTCCTGACCGAGTCTGTAATATCTATGTTTCAAGCAGACCACCATAGTCCTTGTGCCCAAGAAAGCAAAGATAACCTTCCTAAATGACTACCGCCATTAGCAATCACGTCCGTAGCCACGAAGTGCTTTGAAAGGCTGGTCATGACTCACATCAACACCATTACCCGGGAAACCTAGACCCACTCCAATTCGCATACCGCCCCAACAGATGACGCAATCTCAATCGCACTCCACACTGCCCTTTCCCACCTGGACAAAAGGAACACCTGTGTGAGAATGCTGTTCATTGACTACAGCACAGCGTTCAATGCCATAGTGCCCACCAAGCTCATCACTAAGCTAAGGACCCTGGGACTAAACACCTCCCTCTGCAACTGGATCCTGGACTTGCTGGCGGGCCACCCCAGGTGGTAAGGGTAGGCAACAACACATCTGCCACCCTGATCCTCAACACTGGGGCCCCTCAGGGGTGTGTGCTTAGTCCCCCCCCTGTACTCCCTGTTCACCCACGACTGTGTGGCCAAGCACGACTCCAACACCCTCATTAAGTTTGCTGACAACACAACAGTGGTAGGCCTGATCACCGACAACGATGAGACAGCTTATGGGGAGGTCAGAGACCTGACAGTGTGGTGCTACGACAACAACCTCTCCCTCAATGTGAGCGAGACAAAGGAGCTGATTGTGGACTACAGGAAAAGCTATAGACAAGCTATAGTGGAGCGGGCCACCAACCAACTATCATGGTCCAAACACACCAAGACAGTCGTGAAGAGGGCACAACAACACCGTTTCCCCTCAGGAGACTGAAAAAAATGGTAATGCATAAGGCACAGCACATCACTGGGGCCAAGCTTCCTGCCATTCAGGACCTACAATTGAAGTCAGAAGTTTTCATACACTTAGGTTGGAGTCATTAAAACTCGTTTTTCAACCACCCCACAAATGTATTGTTAACAAACTATAGTTTTGGCAAGTCGGCTAGGACATATACTTTGTGCATGACACAAGTCATTTTTCCAACAGTTGTTTACAGACAAATTATTTTACTTATAATTCACTGTATCACAATTCCAGTGGACCAGAAGTTTACATACACTAAGTTGACTGTGCCTTTAAACAGCTTGGAAAATTCCAGAAAATGATCTCATGGCTTTAGAAGCTTCTGATAGGCTAATTGACATCATTTGAGTCAATTGGAGGTGTACCTGTGGATGTATTTCAAGGCCTACCTTCAAACTCAGTGCCTCTTTGCTTGACATCATGGGAAAATCAAAAGAAACAGCCAAGACCTCAGAAAAAAATAATTGTAGTCCTCCACAAGTCTGGTTCATCCTTGGGAGCAATTTCCAAATGCCTGAAAGTACCACATTCATCTGTACAAACAATAGTACGCAAGTATAACACATGGGACCAACACAGCCGTCATACGCTCAGGAAGGAGACGCGTTCTGTCTCCTAGAGATGAACGTACTTTGTGCGAAAAGTGCATATCATCCCAGAACAACAGCAAAGGACCTTGTGAAGATGCTGGAGGAAACAGGTACAAAAGTATCTATATGTTAAAGGAATTTTAATTCCTATGTTTATCGACCAATTAATTAAAACACTCTGCCCATACATAAGAATTTGTAAGATTTTAGTCATTAAACACAAAAATCCCATAACACTATATCCACAGTAAAACGAGTCCTATATCGACATAACCTGAAAGGCCGCTCAGCAAGGAAGAAGCCACTGCTCCAAAACCGCCATAAAAAAAGCCAGACTACGGTTTGCAACTGCACAAGGGGACAAAGCTTGTGTTTTTTGGAGAAATGTCCTCTGGTCTGATGAAACTGTTTGGCCATAATGACCATCGTTAGTGGGAAGAAAAAGGGAGAGGCTTGCAAGCCGAAGAACACCATCCCATCCCAATTATGTGGATATATTGAAGCTACATCTCAAGACATAAGTCAGGAAGTTAAAGCTTGGTCGCAATGGGTTCTTACAAATGGACAATGACCCCAAGCCTACTTCCAAAGTTATGTCAAAATGGCTTAAGGACAACAAAGTCAAGGTATTGGAGTGGCCATCACAAAGCCCTGACCTCAATCCTATAGAAAATGTATTGACAGAACTGAAAAAGTGTGTGCGAGCAAGGAGGCCTACAAACCTGACTCAGTTACACCAGCTCTGTCAGGAGGAATGGGCCAAAATTCACCCAACTTATTGTGGGAAGCTTGTCGAAGGCTACCCAAAACGTTTGACCCAAGTTAAACAATTTAAAGACAATGCTACCAAATACAAATTGAGTGTATGTAAACGTCTGACCCACTGGGAATGTAATGAAAGAAATAAAATAAATCATTCTCTCTATTATTATTCTGACATTTCACATTGTTAAAATAAAGTGGTGATCCTAACTGACCTAAGACAGGGAATTTTTACTATAAATTAATATCAGGAATTGTGAAAAACTGAGTTTAAATGTATTTGGCTAAGGTGTACGTAAACTTCCGACTTCAACTGTATATACTAGGCGGTGTCAGAGGAAGGCCCCAAAAATGTTCAATGACCTCAGTCACCCAAGTCATAGACTGTTCTCTCTGCTACCGCACGGCTAGTGGTACTGGAGCGCCAAGTCTAGGTCCAAAAGGCTCTATAACAGCTTCTACCCCAAAGCCATAAGACTCCTGAACAATTAATAAAATGGCCACCCGGACTATCTACATTGACACCCCCCCCCTTTGTTTTTACATTGCTGCTACTTGCTGTTCATTATCTATGCATAGTCACTTTACCTCTACCTACATGTATATTTTACCTCAATTACATCCACTAACCTGTACCCTCACACATTGACTCTGTATCGGTACCCCCTGTATAGGGGGTAGCCTCGGTTTTTATTGTGTTACTTTTCATTCATTTAAAAAATATTTTCTTAACTCTATTTCTTGAACTATATTGTTGCTTAATGGCTTGTAAGTAAGCATTTCACGGTTGTATTCGGCGCATGTGACAAATAACATTTGATTTGATGACACCTATATGACTAGTCTACAGTAAGACAGGCAGGGAATGTCAGAGCCCCAGGTAGGTTGACTTTCCCGCTCTCTTTCTGATTCCACACTGCTGTCTGTTGCTACAGTGCTATGCAGCTCTCAGTGCGCCCGCTGTGACAGGTAGTGCCAGGGTCCTATCTCCATCCCAGCGTGGCACAGTGTTACGGCATGTCCCGACTTTCTGTTCATCCTGCCACTCCAGCCCAGGTACTACAGTACCAGTAAGACCACATCCACACCAGGTTAATCCCTTAGTGGGAGTACATGGCCAACGATGCCCGCAGGGGTGGCACTGCTCTGGGCATGACATACTGGAAATATATCTGTGCCTTTACTGGATAGGAGACTCATGATTATGTGTTCTTATAACTGACCTACTGTAGAACATTCACATGGTTTCGGAGAGACCGCACAGCTAGAGAATTAGAAAGATGTTGAGTTGCATTATAGATGCACACACTTCCATGGATGTCAGAAAAATAATATTGAATAATACAACCTGCTCTGCTCTACACCCCCCCCCCTCCCTCCCCTCCCCTCCCCCCAGTGTAAATAGCCCTGCGGAGGCCTGGAGTCAATACTGTACACTACATACAAGGCCTTGGAATTGCCAGGCACCTCCCGATATGATATTATCACGATACTTAGGTGCCGATACGATATGTATTGCAATTCTCACGATTCTATATGTATTGCGATTAGATACTGTGATTTTATTGCGATATGATATTGCTAACAATATGTCTGCTGCAGAGGAACAAGAGAGAGAGCATGAGAAAACAAGTTTTGATATGTCATGGAAATAAAAGTGCTGCAATTATAAATCATTTTAAAAAGATGGAGAACAAACTATGAAGGAAAATGACTGGTATTTTGGTGCATGTACAGCCAACTAGTGAAACAAATGATATTATATTGCAATATTGTCAAAATTATACAATAGCAAAATAATATCATGATTTGTAACTGTATATTTCTCCCCCCCATCACTACTGCATACTATCACTTACCTTACTGTTGAAGTGAAATAGTACTTTTGACAAATCACCCTGCTATGAACCATACGAGAACCATGTACACACAGAAGCAATTTAATTAGGGGTTGTGACAGAGCTTGTCAGTAGTTGGATGGGTGGTGTTGATGAGCATATGTGTGTACCTGCAGGGGATATATTGTGAGTGAGAGAGACAAGTGATGGATGGTATATTGTGTGTGTGTGTGTGTGTGTGTGTGTGTGTGTGTGTGTGTGTGTGTGTGTGTGGTGTGTGTGTTGTGTGTGTGTGTGTGTGTGTGTGTGTGTGTGTGTGTGTGTGCGCGCATGCATGCGTAGTGTGGCTGCGTGTGCGGCTGCATGTGTGCGAGAGAGAGAGAGTTTGTGTGTGTGTGTGTGTGTTTGTGTGTGAGAGAGAGAGGGAAAGGAAGAGGCAGAGAGTTTGTCTGGGTGTAAGGGATTATCATGCTAGTCTGATTGGCATGCAGGTACGGTAGCACAGTGTCTGAATTAATTTCCTTGCCTCCTTTTGACAAGCAGGTGCCACTCAATCATGTGAGCCTTCCTGAGAGAACAGATGCTGGGTTGATTCCATAGCTTCTCTCCATTCTATTTGTACACTCACACACACATAATGCAATATACACTGCAGTTAATTTTAATGTGTGAACCTATTGTCTTACTACAATATGTATTTGTTCCTTTACGAGTAGTGCTCTCGGCCTCTAGGGTAGATTCTGAGAAGGTTCACACCCACAATTGACACTCAATACAGCATCTCACACACAGAATGTGTCAGAGAGGCTGGCTGCTATCAGGCAGCAGATAACTTTGTGGCCTCCTAGAGAGGCGACCCCTGGGGTTTAAAGTGGCCCTAGCCAACACCATATCATCATCTCTCTCCAAAATGAAAGACAGCAGCGAGTGAGAGAAGGTTTGTTCACGTTGCCAGAGGTGACACTAACAAGGAGTCAAAGACATCCTTATACAGTACATTACAGGTAAAAAAAGAAAACACATAGCTGGAGTGTTGTAAGCCAGGAATGTTGGACTACTGATAGAGTAGCCATCGCAGGCTAAACATATCCGTTAGTGCAAATGACATGTGTCATCAAGTCATCAAGGAAGTGTTGCTGAATATATGGATCTCTTACACATCCAAATAACGAGGGGATCACTCTCCCCACTACACACAGTTCCATAGGGATAGATGTGGTGAGTGGAGTCCAGCATCAGTAAGTATTTGAGAGGCTTATTTCTAAAAGTGGGCCCATTACCCAGTGTGCAAGCTGACACCTCTCTAGCCAATCCAATCCAATCTAACGCCTCAGCTCTCTTGCAGACCGGGCCATCATTATCCGAACTTTCCTCTTCTCTTCCCTCGCTCATCAGTGCATGCGTCACCCTGCCACTGACACCTGACCCCTGCCGGTCCCCAGGGTCAGCACCAGGCCTAATGAGTGAGCAACCTGACAATTTACAGCCACACAGACTAGACGAGGGAACGAGGGTTTACAGAGGACTTGGCTATTGGCCTGAGGGGCTAATCTCAACAGAGAGTCAGAGGAAACAATTAAATCCAACAACTTGTGAGAGCATTGCATTTCTAGCCATCCATTCAACTGTCTTGGGACAGGCAGGGTCTATCAACACTTCTAGATCTAGAAGTGTAGAAGTGTGGAGACCCCGATGGAGCAGGTGTGGTTGTAGGCTGGCAGGAAACGAACCAGGGTCCAGCTCTAACACATACAGCCACTCACATCCTCCACACTGGAATGGAGAAGTATGGCGAGGCTATAGAAGCAACACTGATGTGAAGAACTTACTTAATAACTTCAAACAGCCTATGAACACTTATGCCCAGCAAAGTGCTGTTGTTCCTATGCACATCTGTCAATGTTTCGGGTATGTCTATGAGGAGGGATTTGGTGTCAATGCACAGAACCATTGCTTTACTTTATATCGCTGCCAGTATCTTGGATCCTGAGGGGCTAATAGTAACAAGCTGACACCATTTTGTCCATTAAGTTGAAAATGAGCAGAGTCAGTGCCTTGTACTTTTACGAGCTTATCCCACTTGCCGTGAATTCTGGTGCTCATGGTATGTCTGACGCCCAGGGCTTGGAAAATAGAAAACTATAACTGTATGTGTGAGTGTGTATGTGAAGAGCAAGACAGCAAGAATCAGTATGCATGTGTGGGCTTTACATGAAAATGTTAGTCATTTAGCAGACACTCTTATCCAGAGCAACTTACAGTAAGCAATTAGGGTTAAGAATGCCTTGCTCAGGGGCACAGACAGATTTTTCACCTAGTCGGCTCGGGGATTCGAACCAGCACCCTTTTGGTGACTGGCCCAACGCTTTTAACCGCCTTCACGCAACACTAGACACTTCTCTATATTCTGCATTCCATATTTCCACTGGGGGCCAGCACAGAGCACACCTGAGGTGTGGCCAGGTCAGAGGGCCAGGTTAGAGGTCAGGTCTTGGGGCAGGGTGCAGGATGTGTTTGGAGTCTGAACTTTGCCTGTTGGTTCCAGAGCAGCCTCCTGGGGGAGTTGAGATAAAATGAATGAATGACACCTCCACCCCGTTCCACTCAGCCAGCCAGGTACTGTGTCTGATGCAGCCCAGAAGGTTGGAAGGGAACCAAGCCAAGAATAACAGCAAGCTCCTGAATCAATGCAACATAGAAAACAATGGCAGAGACTGGTTGCTGCTCAAATCCCAAAAGCTTATCGAGTCTGCTGTGTGTTACCGCAGGGCGAAGGCTTTGCTTTTACAGGAGACACACACATCTGGCGTCCTGGTTTGCCCCCTGGGGTCACTACTTGCTTCTACATCAACAGCCAACCTCAGACACACACAAACATCCCAAGAAAGGGTACACACGCATACCATCTGCCACAGCGGGACAAGAGACCCAGGGATGGCACCGTACTGAATGGCTGCCATCATGCGAGCTCTGACCCAACTTTGCTATTTTGTGATTCTTTTGGCGTTTATCTTCACTTTTTTTGGCATTCAATATAGCCGCTATCATTTCTTATGATTGACAAGAACTTTTGAACATCAAATTGGCAGTTACTAACCTCAATTCTGGCACCAACTTCGGCTCATCTGCCCTGAGCTCTTTGTGTAATTCCTACCAAATGTTTGGGCTATCCAAGAAGAAACACCAGCAGAAAAGAGGCAGGAGAAGGGGAGCCCTGGTAAGATTAAGGCAAAGAGAAAACCAATCACCTCTTCCCTCCATTCTATTGTCTTGATAATAAGATGGATGACCTCCGATCGCAGATTTGCTATCAACGGGACTCTTGCAACTGCAATGTTCTCTGCTTTTCTGAAACATGGCTTTCGGACAAGATACCCCCATGGCTATCCAACTTAATGGATTCTCAATTCACTGAGCAGACAGGGCATTGGATTCAGGGAAATTGAGAAGGGTAGGGGTATGCCTCTTCATCAACAGCAAATGGTCTGCTGACTTTAGCGCAGTAGAAGTCTCAACCCATTGTTCATCCGTCTTGGAATAACTGATGGTCAAATGTTGACCCTTCTACCTCCCAAGAGATTCTTCAGCTGTTATCGTGACACCACTATGCTGAGGTTTTGATCTTTGAGGCATGAAAAGATAAAAACACATGAAGACAATGCAAATCCGAAAACACACCCACAAACACACACACAATTCTCTCTTATTGCTAGCTAGCTCATTCATTATGACACACGTAAGAAATATCTCTGGCCTGGCACTCCCAACTGTTTGCTGATGTCGTTCCAAACATCTGCCCTGTTTAGGACATCCCTGTATTTTCTTAAAAGTTTTGATGTAGAGTTTTGGGTGTAGCTCCACAAAATTAATCAGCATCTCGTCCTCCATGTTGTCTGAATAAAAAATTATAATATTCGAACTCTGGCGGCAAGTACCGTCTACTGTGACGGCATTCACCGCCAGTCTCAGAGGAATTTACCATTGTGCTCTCATTGAAAACCATGACATCTAGTTTGCTATCTAAACGTGTAGCATAATGCCCAACTTCCATGAACACATCTCCTTCGCCACTAGGGGTGATAATCTTGACCACTGTTACTCTACCCACAAGCAAGCATACAGTACATACCCTTCAGCAAATCAGATCATGACTATACACCTGCCTACAAGCAGAAGCTCAAACAGAAAGCACCCGAGACGTGCACCGTTGAGAAATGGTCCTCCGAATCGAAGGCTATGTCACAAGACTGCTTTGCTAGCGCTGCCTGGAATATGTTCCGGGATTCTGCGCATAGCATCGACAAGCTAACCACCTCCGTCACCGGCTACATTAGGAATTGCACTGCCAACATTGTCCTTACAGTGAAGGTTTGCTGCTTCCCCGCATCCCCAATCAAAAGCCCTGGATTAACATTGAGGTTGGCGCTAAGATAAAGGACAGGGCTAAAGCACACAGGCCTATCGCAGCCAACCCATAGGCTACGTCTGAGGACATGAACAAGTACTAGCAGTCCCTCTACGACCTCTGCAGCAGCCATCAAAAAAGTAAAAGGACAATATAGGAAAAAAGTGGAATTACACATGCTCCGCCACATGTGGCATTAAGGGTTACAAAGGCCAAATCGTGATCTGCCCAAAGATGCCTCTCTACCAGACAAACTCAATGCATTTTATACACTCTTCGACAAAAACAACACCGAGCTGTGCATGAGGGCCTCCGCTGACCCAGGGGACTGGGTGATCTCGCTCTCCAAGGCAGATGTGAATAAGGTTTTTAAATCCGGTCAACACTTGTGAGGCCGGACGGTATTCCAGGGCGCATTGTCAGAGCAGGGCTTGACATTCACTTTTTGAGCCACTCCATCATACAAGTAGTACTGATGTTTTACTTGTCCAAAAAGCTCAAGTAACAACATTTTTACAAAATTGTATGATGCAAAGAACCACTTTACAAAACACAATGCATTACTATATTTTTTACAATAGAGAATCAGACAAAAATGTAAGCTACACTCTGCCTATTGGCATCTTTGCATATTCAAGCCTGTCTCAAAATACAACAATGCCCCTTAAAGGCTCTCCTGGAGGATGGTTGGCCACCCTTGGTAGCCTACAAGATATTGCAACATTAGAATTACAACCAAAAACGTTTGTCTTTATAAATTATTTCCCTCAAAATTAAGGGCATCCTGTCATCCCTTGGACGATAAAAAAATCCAGACTCCGGGACAGTACTGGGATGACAGATCCAAAATTCATACAACCACTGCACATTAAAACATCTAAAAAAGCAAATGAGGCTGATGCAACAAAATGTTGATAGTTTAATTTCTTCATATTATAAGCAACAACGGCCCCATGTATTTAGGCTATGAGCGAACGTTCCAAAATGCAATTAGCTTGAAAATTCTGTTCTCAAATGCACTCTGGCACAGGTTTTCATCAAGGATGTCTCTGTACTTTGCACCGTTCATCTTTGCCTCGATCCTGACTAGTCTCCCAGCCCCTGCCCCTGAAAAACATCCCCACAGGAAGATGCTGCCACCACCATCCTTCACTGTAGGGATGGTGCCAGGTTTCCTCCAGACCTGATACTTGGCATTCAGGCCAAAGAGTTGAACCTTGGTTTCATCAGACCAGGGAATCTTGTTTCTCATGGTCTGAGAGTCTTTAGGTGCCTTTTGGCAATCTCCAAGCAAGCTGTCACGTGCATTTTACTGAGGGGTGTGTAATGGCATATTTCTGCTTTACCAAAGGAGAGTTACAAACTTCACACACCAGTCAGAGTTATACTTAAACTACATATTTTTTAATTGAAGCTTTGCAATAGCCTTTTTGACTTTCAATGATGCGCTATCTCTAATGAACCATTAAAAAAGTACCAACAGAAAAGTACAAAGATCTTTTATAGCCAAGATACACCCCTCTCAACTTACACTGACGAACCACAGATCTTAGGAACAGTTCACAAAGGTTAAGATTTGTATGAAAGATATCTATAAAACATAGCAGATAGTTACTGCTGTGTCAACAGTTTTCATTGTAAAGACCAGTGTCTGGCCCTCTTACTCCGAAAGGGAACCGTCTCTCCCTGGTACGGCATAGAACAGAACCATTAGCTCATGTTCTCTGGAATGCTCTTTGGGTTTTATCACCCAAAGACATCGTAAATCTCCTCTGTCAGTGTTATCTCATAGAGGCCCATCCTCAGTAGAACACACGCACACAATAGTTAACAGAATATTCTATTCTGTCGAATAAAACAACCATTATAATGCAATACAAGCATTATAACATAATCTTGCAATTTTCCACGACAAGTGGCTTCCGTCTGGCCACTCTACCATAAAGGCCTGATTGGTGGAGTGCTGCAGAGAAGGTGGTCATCCTGGAAGATTCTCCCATCTCCACAGGGGCACTCTAGAGCGCTGTCAGAGTGACCATCGGGTTCTTGGTCCCCTCCCTGACTAAGGCCCTTCTCCCCTGATTACTCAGATTGGCCGGGCGGCAAGCTCTAGGAAAAGTCTTGGTCAAACTTCTTCAATTTAAGAATGATGGAGGCCACTGTGTTCTTAGAGACTTTCAATGCTGCAGACATGTTTTGGTACCCTTCCCCAGATCTGTGCCTAGACACAATCCTGTCTCGGAGCTCTACGGACACTTCCTTCGATCTCATGGCTTGGTTTTAGCTCTGACGTGCACTGTCAACTGTGGGACCTTATATAGACAGGTGTGTGCCTTTCCAAATCATCTCCAATCAATTGAACTTACCACAGGTGGACTCCAATTAAATTGCAGAAACATCAAGTGTGCTGCAACAGATGACCTGGCCTCCACAATCACCCGAACTCAACCCAATTGAGATGGTTTGGGATGAGCTAGACCACAGAGTGAAGGAAAAGCAGCCAACAAGTGCTCAGCATATGTGGGAACTCCTTCAAGACTATTGGAAAATCATTCCAGGTGAAGCTGGTTGAGAGAATGCCAAGTGTGTAAAGCTGTCATCAAGGCAAAGGGTGGCTACTTTGAAGAATCTCAAATATAGAATATATTTTGATTTGTTTAACACTTTTTTGGTTACTACATGATTCCATATGTGTTATTACATAGTGTTGATGTCTTCACTATCATTCTACAATGTAGAACAGAGTAAAAATAAAGAAAAACCCTTGAATGAGTAGGTGTGTCTAAACTTTTGACTGGTACTGTATGTGAGAATGCTGTTCATTGACTACAGCTCAGCATTCAACACCATAGTACCCTCCAAGCTTGTCACCAAGCTTGGGACCCTGGGACTGAACACCTCCCTCTGCAACTGGATCCTGGACTTCCTGATGGGCTGGGTAGCCAACTTCACCTCCACCATGCTGACCCTCAACATGGGGGCCCCATAGGGGTGTGTGGCTAGTCCCCTCCTGTACTCCTTGTTCACCCACGACTCCAACACAAGCATCAAGTTTGCTGACGACATGATAGTGGTAGGCCTGATCACTGGTGACGATGAGACCGCCTACAAAGAGGAGGATCTGTGGTGTCAGGACACCAACCTCTCCCTCAATGTCAGTAAGACCAAGGAGCTGATCGTGGACTCGATGGGACAGCAGCGGAGCAGGTCGAGAGCTTGTGCAAATGTGCACAAATGTGTGCAAATCCCTAAGAACTTAAAATGGTCTACATACACAAACAGTTGTGAAGGCATGACAGAACCTCTTCCCGTTCAGGTTGAAAAGATTTGGCATGGGCCCTCAAATGCTCAAAAAGTTATACAGCTACACCATTGAGAGCATCTTGACTGGCTGCATCACTGCTTGGCATGGCAACTACACCGCCCTCGATCGCATGGCGCTACAGAGCGTGGTGTGGACAGCCCAGTACATCACTCGGTCTGAGCTCCCTGCCATCCAGTACCTCTATATCAAGTGGTGTGAAAGGAAGGCCCGGAAAATTGTTAAAGACTCCAGCCATCCAATCCATAGACTGTTCTCGCTGCTTCCGAACATTAGCTGTACCGGAGAAACAAATCTGACACTCAACAGGCTCCTGAACAGCATCTATCCCTAAGCCATAAGACTGCTAAATAGCTAACAATTGGCTACACATATTATCTCCATTGACCCTTCTATTTTATTTATATTTTTGCACCGACTATGCACACTCACGCTATGCACACTCCCTCAGACACACTGACACTTCATTTGCTCACACACACAAAACTTTTTTTTGAATGGAACAATATACAAACGTTTTTGAGAAAAATAATTTTTAAAATACAATAATTTTTAGTAAAGGTATTTATTGGTGTCTTTTCATGTTGATGAATGCAATGAATTGAAGGTTGGTGATGTAAAAATCTAAAGTTATTGATTTTAAGGTTGCACACACTTTTTCAGTTCTGTCAATACATTTTCTATAGGGTTGAGGTCAGGGCTTTGTGATGGCCACTCCAATACCTTGACTTTGTTGTCCTTAAGCCATTTTGCCACAACTTTGGAAGGATGCTTGGGGTAATTTTCAATTTGGAAGACCCATTTACGACCAAGCTTTAACTTCCTGACTGATGTCTTGAGATGTTGCTTCAATATATCCACATAATTTTCCTTCCTAATGAGGCCATCTATTTTGTGAAGTGCACCAGTCCCCCCTGCAGCAAAGCACCCCCACAACATGATGCTGCCACCCCCATGCTTCACGGTTGGGATGTTGTTCTTCAGCTTGCAAGCCTCTCCCTTTTTCCTCCAAACATAACGATGGTCATAACGGTCGATGTTTGTTTCATCAGACCAGAGGACATTTCTCCAAAAAGCACAATCTTTGTCCCCTTGTGCAGTTGCAAACCGTAGTCTGGCTTTTTTATGGCGGTTTTGGAGCAGTGGCTTCTTCCTTGCCGAGCAGCCTTCAGGTTATGTCGATATAGGACTCGTTTTACTGTGAATATAGATACCTTTGTACCTGTTTCCTCCAGCAACCTTCACAGGGTCCTTTGCTGTTGTTCTGGGATTGATTTGCACTTTTCGCACCAAAGTACGTTCATCTCTAGGGGACAGAAGGCGTCTCCTTCCTGAACGGTACGATGGCTGCGTGATCCCATGGTGTTTATACTTGCGTACTATTGTTTGTACAGATGAACGTCGTACCTTCAGGCGTTTGGAAATTGCTCCCAAGGATGAACCAGACTTGTGGAGGTCTACCATTTTTTTCCCTGAGGTCTTGGCTGATTTCTTTTGATTTTCCCATGATGTCAAGCAAAGAGGCACTGAGTTTGAAGGTAGGCCTTGAAATACATCTACAGGTACACCATGACATCATTTTCTGGAATTTTCCAAGCTGTTTAAAGGCACAGTCAAATTAGTGTATGTTAACTTCTGACCCACTGGAATTGTGATACAGTGAATTATAAGTGAAGTAATCTGTCTGTAAACAATTGTTGGAAAAATTACTTGTGTCATGCACAAAGGAGATGTCCTAACATACTTGCCAAAACTATAGTTTGTTAACAAGAAATGTGTGGAGTGGTTGAAAAACGAGTTTTAATGACTCTAACCTAAGTGTATGTAAACTTCCGACTTCAACTGTACATGTAGATTAGTTACTTTCTGTTCTTATTATTTGTATTTTTGGTGTGTTTTTGTTCTACTTGATTTATAATTTTTTTTATAGTACTACTGATATTGATTACGGCATTTTTTGGAAAGAGCAAGCCAGAAAGGCATTTCACTGTACGTGCATGCAACATAACTTTAAACAAACCCACACACTCATAGAAACTAGCCCTGTAGAATTCTTTGCAGAGGCACTAACACATACTTTACGTACACTCTATTGACATCTCTGCACCAACAGCTACAGTCAAAGCATATGACTTATGTACAGTATAAATATTTGTTAAGCTGTCAAACACAAATACAGCATACACATACGCTCCTACAGGGAACATCCCAGCAGAGAGGAGTAGCTGTGGTGACATGTCGTAACAGTGGGGTGTTTTACAGGTTTAAGACAGTGGGTCTCATGCCAAAGTGTAAATCACACACTGCTGTTGTGCTGTGCTCACTCCCGTCGGCTCTCTCTTTGGGTGACAGGCAGGCCCAGACCTTGTCTCATCTGGTCCACACCTCAGCCCCAGTCCACAGAAACTCCCCGAATACAAACATGCAGCACAGTAAATACAGGAAGAAGTCTGCATTTACAGTCACTTCAGATCTGCACTTGCAGTAAATCAAACCCATCTGCATTTAATTGTCCCTGGGATGAAAGTGGGGTTTCTGTAGAGGTGTCTGAGGTGACACTTTCTGCAGCACAAGCCTCCAACTGTAGGGGACTCCTACTTGCATTCAAGCTGCAAAATGCACATAGAAACTGTAGAAGTCAGTGCAGGGCCCAACTATATAACATGTCACAACTCGCAACAATGTGCATTTGTGTTGAATAAGACCAAACTATTCCATTCCCCTACCTTAATGTGGCTAAAATAGCTCCAAAAATATAAATTACTTAATAATAATCCTTTCAGGTTAACATGCCTTTTATGATTCCATTTGGGCAAGAAGCTGTGAAGCCAGAGCACTACAAACACTAGAGATATGAATGTAGCGAGGGTTTTGCCTATCCTGACATCAATTGCACAAAAGAACATTACATGAAGCGAAAGAGGAAGACAGGAAGGCTCCAAAGCCCTATTCCACCACAAAAGCAATTACCATTTTCTCATTGAAAGTGACAGATCCGCTTTGTAACACAAATGTATGTCCCTGTTTCTCCTCCATCTGCAGAGGCATTTGTTTCATAATGCTTTCTTTCTCTCACAGTCCCCCTCCCCCCTATCTCCTGTTTGGAATTATTGAGGAGGGCGTTCCATGTCAAATTGACTGAGTGTGGTTGCCCTTGCACATATTATAATAGTTTTTCCTGAAGATTGTTTAAATGTGTCCTTCTGCCCATAAGGAAATGAAATAGGAGAGCCTAACACACAGGCACCCATTGCAAATAAAACAGATAAAAGTTATACACAGTGCATTCAGAAAGTATTCATACTCCTTGACTTATTCCACATTGTGTTACAGCCTGAATTCAAAATGGATCAAATAAAATCAAAAATCACCCATCTAAACACAATACTCTATAATGACAAAGTGAAAACATTTTTTGCAAATGTATTGGAAATGAATTACAGATTACACATTTCGATAAGTATTCACACCCGAGTCAATACATTTTAGCATCACCTTTGGCAGTGATAACGGCTATGAGTCTTTCTGGGTAAGCTTTGGATTGTACAATATTTGGCAATTATTATTTTCAAAATTCTAAAAATGTATGTAGTCCTGCTTTCACAAAGGCTCTATGTTATACTGATCGCACCATATGGTTTTGTGGGTGTATATACGATTGTCCTTGTTCGATAGAGCCATTGGACATCTTTCAGCGATGTTCCTATCGGCGGATTCATTGCTAAATATACAAGCAGACACATTTTTTCCAGTCTCTGAAAGACTAGAACTTGTGTTGGCCGCTAATTCATGCTCTGGCCCCCTTCCCTCCCACAAGGTGGGTTTTTTGAAAAAGAGGGGGACAATAACAATTGTTAATAACAAACTGAAAAATGTTGATTTGAAAGAACTGACGAGACGCAATAACTTCAAGTGATTCCTCTCATCAACATGAAATTGACGATGGAGCATCTATTAGCTACATGGTGACATTCAACCAACTGTAATATAGTGAAGAGGATTCGAAACAAAAGAGTTTAGCCAGCACCAAGAGGGCAGATGACAAATACGGTGCCTTCCTGCAAGCCACCTAGCTAACTTTAGATTACCTACTAAAACACATATTGTTTATTGCTGGCTAACATACTACTGTGTTACAGTTGGGGGGGGGGGGGGGGGGGGGGGGATGATGTTTTCCAACTTGGGTACATACCTAGTTAACTAGGCACCTAGCTAAACAACCTCTGGCAGTCATATCTATGCCAAAAAAATATAAGATGTTTTACAATCTGTGTTCCAGTTCCCGCCAATATTCAGCAAATTCAGACAGCCATTAAAGGGAAAGGGAAGGGGATACCTAGTCAGTTGTACAACTGAATGCCTTCAACTGAAATGTGTCTCTGCATTTAACCCAAGAGGAGTGGGAGAACATCCACAAGCTACAATCAACAGACAGATCAACTCTATGCAAAGGAGATTGTGTCGCGTTGCATGAGGCAAATGGTGTCACACCAGATACTGACTGATTTTCTGACCACACCCCTGCTTTTTTTAAACTTCTTGCGCTACGGGATCCCGTTACCGGGATCATTTTCCTAAACAAACCACTGAATTGCAGACGCCAAATTCAAAAATAATACTACAAATATTTATAATCATGGAATCACAAGTGACATATACCAAACACAGCTTAGGTTGTTGTTAATCCACCTATCATGTCAAATTTTGAAAAATATGCTTTACAGCGAAAGCAATCCAAGCGTTTGTGAGGGTATCAGTCAATGCTAGAAACAGTTAGCCTTAAATTAGCTTGGTCACGAAAGTCAAAAAGCAATAAAATTCATCGCTTACCTTTGATAATCTTCGCATGTTTGACTCCCAGTTACACAATAAATGTTATTTTTGTTCGATAAATATTACTTTTATAACAAAAAAACACCATTTGGGTTGCGCGTTATGTTCAGAAACCACAGCCTCGTTCCGTTCTGAAAGGCAAATTCAAAAAGTATCCGTAATGTTCGTAAGAAACATGTCAAACGTTTTATAAGCAAATCCTCAGGTTGTTTTTAACATACATAATCGATAATATTTCAACCGGACGGTAACCTATTCAATAAAAGAGAGAAAGAAAATGTCGAGCTACCCCTCTCGCGCGCAGAAACTAATCAAAGGACACCTGACTCGTTTTGAAAAATCTCGCTCATTTTTCTAAATAAAAGCCTGAAACTATGTCTAAAACCTGGTCACAGCCTGAGGAAGCCATTGGAAAAGGAATCTGGTTGATACGCCTTTAAATGGTGGCAACAGAACAGGGATTTTTTTTTTTTTTTTAAAGAAGCACTTGGATTTCCTCAGGTTTTCGCCTGCAGAATCAGTTTTGTTATACTCACAGACAATATTTTGACAGTTTTGGAAACTTTGGAGTGTTTTCTATCCTAATCTGTAAATTATATGCATATTCTACGATCTGGGCCTGAGAAATAGTCCGTTTACCTTGGGAACGTTATTTAAAAAATAAAAAATAAAGATTCTGGCCCCTAGCGTAAAAGGTATCTGTATTCCCAGTCATGTGAAATCCACAGATTAGGGCCTAATTAATTTAAAATTTACTGATTTGCTTATATGAACTGTAGCTCAGTAACATCTTTGAAATTGTTGCATGTTGCATTTATATGTTTCTTGAGTATATATATATATTTTTTAATTATATATTTAAAATGTTTTACCCTTTTTCTCCCTAATTTTATGATATCCAAGTGGTAGTTACAATCTTGTTCCATAGCTGCAACTCCCATACGGACTTGGGAGAGGCGAAGGTCGAAAGCCATGCGTCCTCCGAAACACGACTCTGCCAAGCAGCACTGCTTCTTGACACACTGCTTGCTTAATCCGGAAGCCAGCCACATCAATGTGTCAGAGGAAACACCATTCAACTGGCGACCGTGTCAGTGTGCATGCGCCTAGCCCACCACAAAGTTGTTTTCATTGCAAGTTAAAGCTTGCTGTTAGCTAGCCAGCTGAAGTTCGATGGCTGGCTTGCTAGCTAACATTGAACCTATTTGGTTAACTTTAGCTAACTATGACAATCGGTTTGTTTTGCTAATACTCTATGGATTGGGATTATAGTTCATTGTTTAGCTAGCTAGCTAATGTTAACATTACATGTCTAAACAAAAGACCCCAAGTTAAAGCTTGCTCTTAGCTGAGGTTAGATTGCTGGCTTGCTAGCTAACACTAACTTACGTGTATGAACTGTGTGTAATGTTAGTGATGTTTTCTCAGAATGCCATTTCACATTGCTACAGTGGTTCTTCATTTAAAAATTACAAGCTTATGCCGCGACCGTTAGTGGTAGATGGTGGCATCCTGTCACCACACTATCACAAGGGAGAGTTATAACGCTGATCTATCCGTAGTCTAAACTGTGGCACAAATTGACTATATTTTCATAAATGAATGGAGGCGTTTTCAGGCTGAGAGTCTCTCTTTTCTGGCACTGGAGTCCTGCATTAGTTAACAAACAAAAAAACTGTCTGTGTTCCTGGAGTTAGGAGAGAACTTGCGTAAATACAATGGGGATATTACACCTGACATGTGGACTGACGATTTTCTTTTTAAATAGGCAAGATGGGCTTTTGGTTTCTCTCCCTCTAAAATAAATAATCTAAATAACAAACGGTCTTTATTTACAAATTAGTAAGAATGTCTCACCCCATGTTCAAGAACGGCCCTTTTCCCTTTATTCAGATTACACCCGCTCACTTCCGGTTATTTGAAAACACTTCTGGTTATTTGAAAACTAAATCTAAAAAAATATCGATATTTTTTAAACAAGCCATAGAAAGATGGTTGCAATTTCAGTTTAATCCACCAGAAAAGACAGAACAAATAACACAACAGATATTGTGGTTAAACTCAAATATAATACTTGATCTGGAAAAAAATATAAAAATTGGAACCCTTATCAAGTGGAAGGGGGGAAAAGTAAGGAACTTGTCTGTCGACCCTGCATTAAAGACCAGAATTAGTTAAAGAAAATTGTGATGAATAAAAATGTATACCACTTTCATTTAAGGACCAAAAAAATGACAGCTGTGCCACATAGATTGCAAAATAGTTGGGAAGATATTCTCGATGTACCGACTCCATGGCACATGGTTTATAAATTGACATGCTATTTTCAGTTTATTCTAACCTACTGCAGGCCTAAAACCTATGGGTTTAACCTTCTGAATTAATGAGTTCCGAGAGCCGATCTGTTATCCAACGATTATTATTAACCCAGAGTTGCAAAGAAAAAGCCATATCTCAGACTGGCCAATAAAAAGAAAAGATAAAGATGGGCAAAAGAACACAGACACTAGACAGAGGAACTCTGCCTAGAAGGCCAGCATCCCGGAGTCACCTCTTCATTGTTGACGTTGAGACTGGTGTTTGGCGGGTACTATTTAATGAAGCTGCCAGGTGAGGACTTGTGAGGCATCTGTTTCTCAAACTAGACACTCTAATGTACTTGTCCTCTTGCTCAGTTGTGCACCGGGGCCTCCCACTCCTCTTTCTATCCTGGTTAGGGCCAGTTTGCTCTGTTCTGTGAAGGGAGTAGTACACAGCGTTGTACGAGATCTTCAGTTTCTTGGCAATTTCTCGCATTGAATAGCCTTAACTTCTCAGAACAAGAATAGACTGACGAGTTTCAGAAGAAAGGTCTTTGTTTCTGGCCATTTAGAGCCTGTAATCGAACCCACAAATGCTGATACTCCAGATACTCAACTAGTCTAAAGAAGGCCAGTTTTATTTATTCTTTAATCAGAACAACAGTTTTCAGCTGTGCTAACATAATTGCAAAAGGATTTCCTAATGATCAATTAGCCTTTTAAAATAATAAACTTGGATTAGCTAACACAACGTGCCATTGGAACATAGGAGTGATGGTTGTTGATAATGGGCCTCTGTAAATATTCCATAAAAAATCTGCCGTTTCCAGCTACAACAGTCATTTACAACATTAACAATATCTACACTGTATTTCTGATCAATTTGATGTTATTTTAAAGGACAAAAAAAAAAAAAATCTTTAAAATACAAGGACATTTCTAAGTGAACTCAAACAGTAGTGTATATATATAATATACACTGCTCAAAAAAATAAAGGGAACACTTAAACAACACAATGTAACTCCAAGTCAATCACACTTCTGTGAAATCAAACTGTCCACTTAGGAAGCAACACTGATTGACAATAAATTTCACATGCTGTTGTGCAAATGGAATAGACAACAGGTGGAAATAGGCAATTAGCAAGACACCCCCAATAAAGGATGTTCTGCAGGTGGTGACCACAGACCACTTCTCAGTTCCTATGCTTCCTGGCTGATGTTTTGGTCACTTTTGAATGCTGGCGGTGCTTTCACTCTAGTGGTAGCATGAGACGGAGTCTACAACCCACACAAGTGGCTCAGGTAGTGCAGCTCATCCAGGATGGCACATCAATGCGAGCTGTGGCAAGAAGGTTTGCTGTGTCTGTCAGCGTAGTGTCCAGAGCATGGAGGCGTACCAGGAGACAGGCCAGTACATCAGGAGACGTGGAGGAGGCCGTAGGAGGGCAACAACCAGCAGCAGGACCGCTACCTCCGCCTTTGTGCAAGGAGGAGCACTGCCAGAGCCCTGCAAAATGACCTCCAGCAGGCCACAAATGTGCATGTGTCTGCTCAAACGGTCAGAAACAGACTCCATGAGGGTGGTATGAGGGCCCGACCTCCACAGGTGGGGTTGTGCTTACAGCCAACACCGTACAGGACGTTTGGCATTTGCCAGAGAACACCAAGATTGGCAAATTCGCCACTGGCGCCCTGTGTCTTCACAGAGAAAGCAGGTTCACACTGAGCACATGAGCACATGTGACAGAGTCTGGAGACGCCATGGAGAACGTTCTGCTGCCTGCAACATCCTCCAGCATGACCGGTTTGGCGGTGGGTCAGTCATGGTGTGGGGTGGCATTTCTTTGGGGGCAGCCCTCCATGTGCGTCGCCAGAGGTAGCCTGACTGCCATTAGGTACCGAGATGAGATCCTCAGACCCCTTGTGAGACCATATGCTGTGCGGTTGGCCCTGGGTTCCTCCTAATGCAAGACAATGCTAGACCTCATGTGGCTGGAGTGTGTCAGCAGTTCCTGCAAGAGGAAGGCATTGATGCTATGGACTGGCCCGCCATTCCCCAGACCTGAATCCAATTGAGCACATCTGGGACATCATGTCTCGCTCCATCCACCAACGCCATGTTGCACCACAGACTGTCCAGGAGTTGGCGGATGCTTTAGCCAGGTCTGGGAGGAGATCCCTCAGGAGACCATCCGCCACCTCATCAGGAGCATGCCCAGGCCGTTGTAGGGAGGTCATACAGGCACGTGGAGGCCACACACACTACTGAGCCTAATTTTTGACTTGTTTAAGGAAATTACATCAAAGTTGGATCGGCCTGTAGTGTGGTTTTCCACTTTAATTTTGAGTGTGACTCCAAATCCAGACCTCCATGGGTTGATAAATTTGATTTCCATTGATAATTTTTGTGTGATTTTGTTGTCAGCACATTCAACTATGTAAAGAAAAAAGTATTTAATAAGAATATTTCATTCATTCAGATCTAGGATGTGTTATTTTAGTGTTCCCTTTATTTTTTTGAGCAGTGTATATATTTATATATAAGGGAAGCAGGTAAATACCTGAGCTGTGTAATGACAGACAGAGGGGTGAGACAACTAATTGTAATTTATCTTAATGTTTTTTTGTTGTTTGCGACCCTATGCAGCCAGGTCCCATCTACTTTTTACCTCCTCGCAAGTGTGGCTTGTTTGGTGTCTGCTGTGAAGGAATACCACAACAAGTCAACTACTTGATTGATGAAGGCATGTCATCCAGCAAAGGCAGCAGTGCAGTCATCAACTAATACATGCACCATTTCTTCACCAACTACGGAGTTGGAGAAACACGTGTGGACCTGAATTGTGATAACTGCAGTGGCTAAAACAAGAACAAGTTTGTGCTCTGGTATTGTGCCTGGCGGACCATGCAGAAGCTCCACCACAGTCTGGACCTTCACTTCTTGATCACAGGCCACACCAAAATTGCCCCCGACTGGTGCTTCGGCCTCATCAAGCAGCACTTCAGAAAGACCAGAGTGAACACTTTGTCTGAAATTGCAGGTGTTGTGAAGGACAGCACTGTGACAGGGGTCAATATCCCACAGCTGGTTGGACTGGTGCTGGTGGAAAGCTATGGCTGGCAACAACTGACTCCATACTTCAGGCCGCTGCCACAGATCAAGCAGTTCCAGCACTTTAGGCCAATATAATTTTCATTGCATTGTATGAGGCTATTCTTCTTATCTAACTTGGGAGGTGAATTGATGTTGTGCAAGGTTGTAATGTGGCACAATCAATGGCACTGTAATGTCTTCTAATTAAATGTTTTTATTTCCTGTTTTAAAGCTTTGATGCTCTGGAGCCTGGTGTTGTCGCCAAGAAGCGTTCGGACTCAGTCGGGACCAGGTTTCACCTGCTGTCCAATTCACACACTTATCAAGAGAATATCCCTGGTCATCCCTACTGCATCTGATCTGGCAGACTCAAACGCTTTGTTTGTAAATTATGTCAGTGTTGGAGTGTGCCCCTGGCTATCAGTCAATAAAAAAAAGAAAAATGTGCCATCTGACTAATTTTACTTTTGATAATGAAGTACATTTTAGCAATTCCACTTACTTTTGATACTTTTAGACTTTAACATTTTCTATTAAAGTATTTTTACTCAAGTATGACAATTTAGTACTTTTCCCACCACTGGATGTGGCTGGGGGTTATGGATGTGGCTGGGTTGTCTCCCGGGTGGCGCAGTGGTCTAGGGCACTGCATCGCAGTGCTAGCTGCACCACCAGAGTCTCTGGGTTCTCGCCCAGGCTGGGCTGGGTTCGCGCCCAGGCTCTGTCGCAGCCGGCCGCAACCGGGAGATCCGTGGGGCGACGCACAATTGGCATAGCGTCGTCCGGGTTAGGGAGGGTTTGGCCGGTAGGGATATCCTTGTCTCAGTATGTAATGTAATAAATGTAATGTAATGTAATGTAATAAAATGTATGCACTCTACTGTAAGTCGCTCTGGATAAGAGCGTCTGCTAAATGACTAAAATGTTTAAAAAAAAAATGTAAAAATGTTATAGCATTTCTTTGTTTCCTTGAGATGTTTCAACAACTTTATTGGAGTCCACCTGTGGTAAATTCAATTGATTGGACATGATTTGGAAAGGCACACACCTGTCTACATAAGGTCCCACAGTTGACAGCGCATGTCCGAGCAAAAACCAAGCCATTAGGTCGAAAGAATTGTCCATATAGCTCCGAGAAACGATTGTGCCCTGCAGCATTGAGGGTCCCCAAGAACACAGTGGCTTCCATCATTCTTAAATGGAAGAAGTTTGGAACCACCAAGACTCTTCCTAGAGCTGGCAGCCCCACCAAACTGAGAAATCGGGGGAGAAGGGCCTTGGTCAGGGAGGTGACCAAGAACCCGATGGTCACTCTGACAGAGCTCCAGAGTTCCTCTGTGGAGATGGGAGAACCTTCCAGAAGGACAACCATCTCTGCAACACTCCACCAATCAGGCCTTTATGGTAGAGTGGACAGACGGCAGCCACTCCTCACTAAAAGGCACATGACAGCCCGCTTATTGTTTCACAAAAGGCAACTAAAGGACTCTCAGACCATGAAAAATAAGATTCTCTGGTCTGATGAAACCAAGATTGAACTCTTTGGCCTGGGACGAAGGTTCACCTTCCAACAGGACAATGACCCTAAGCACACAGCCAAGACAACGCAGGAGTGACTTCGGGACAAGTCTCTGAATGTCCTTGAGTGGCACAGCCAGAGGCCGGACTTGAACTCGATTAAACATCTCTGGAGAGATCTGAAAATAGCTGTGCAGCGATGGTCCCCATTCATGCCTGACAGAGCTTGAGAGGATCTGCAGAGAATAATGGGAGAAACTCCACAAATACAGGTGTTCCAAGCTTGTAGTGTCATACGAAAGAAGACTCGAGGCTGTAATTGCTGTCAAACATTCTTCAACAAAGTACACTCCCTAGAAAAGGCCAGAACCTAGGAAGAAACAGAGAGGAACCAGGCTATGAGGGGTGGCCAGTCCTCTTCTGGCTGTGCCGGGTGGAGATTATAACAGAACATGGCCAAGATGTTCAAATGTTCATAGATGACCAGCAGGGTCAAATAATAATAATCACAGTGGTTGTCGAGGGTGCAACAGGTGCAACAGCACCTGAGGATTAAATGTCAGTTGGCTTTTCATAGCCGATCATTCAGAGTATCTCTACCGCTCCTGCGGATATCTTCACCACCAACTTACCATCCTGTTAGATGCACTATTGTAAGTGGTTGTTCCACTGGACATCATAAGGTGAATGCACCAACTTGTAAGTCGCTCTGGATAAGAGCGTCTGCTAAATGACTTAAATGTAAATGTAAATGAGGTAGTCATTAAAAAAATTATGTTAAACACTATTATTGCACACAGAGTCCATGCAACTGTAACACAACAAAATAAAATGTGGGGAAAGTCATTGTCATGGTCAAAACGTATTACATCATTAATTAAATAGGCCAGCGATTAACTTCTTGGCATGGTAAAAAAAAAAAAAATAACATTATAATACTTCAGTCTGACCTGAAACCAGATAGAAATTGTGTACAAATGATAAGACTTTTACAACTATTTTCAACAGAGCTATTAGCACCGCTATTTAGCAGATTCCGTTGATCTCAAATCAGTGAACTTGCCTACATTTGTCATCAATAAACCAGATCAATATGGAATTATTGATAATGAAAGATGTAGAAAATGTTTTCCCTTGTCATATAACTGCTACAGTTATTATCAATACAGCATTGAGATTGCACTTTGGTTAATTGTTTTCCGCGATGCAAATATTGGATCACGACTGAGGAAACCGGGTTAAATTTGGGTCCCGAGGTTAAACCAGTTGAGATCCACTGAACTAGGCCATGTCCACACATTTGCTATCATCTCCTGTTTTTCCACAGATAATTGGTTTATAATTGGTTTTGTGATTTGGCATATACCTCAACGCCAATTGAGATATGAACCTAAAAACAGGTTGCACGTTTCAGGAGCAGAAAGCAGCATATTCTGACCATTATCCCACATATTCAGACAAAGAAAGGGATAATACGGATATTCTCAGACATTCTGGCTGTCCTCCACCTGCCTTTTCGCCTCCAAGAACGGTGGAGAGTGGAGAGTAATAGGCCGATTTAAATCAACAGGGTGCCTGCCACACTTGTGGAATAAGGAGTAGGACTCACCCCATTTCACACACATTGAACTGGGAGCGGCAAGAGAACCTTAGAGGCATGTGCCACCCGTTTACGAAAATGGATCGAGCAAAACGAGTGACCTAAACAACTTTGAATGTGGCATGATCGTCAGTGCCAGGCGCGCTGGAACCAGTATTTCAGAAAGGTCCGCCCTCCTGGGCTTTTCACGCACAACAGTGTCTAGAATATACAGAGAATGGTGTAATAAACAAAAAACATCTAGAGGTCAAAGGAAAATGGCAAGAATCGTGCAAGCTAATAGGTGGGCCACAAACAGACAAATAACGGCTCAGTACAACAGTGGTGTGCAGAACGGCATCTCAGAACACACAACTCGTCGATCCTTGTCATGGATGGGCTATTCCAGCAGACGACTACAACGGCTTCCACTCCTATCAGATAAAAACAAGAAGAGGCTTCTCCAGTGGGCACACGATCACCAACAATGGACAATTGAGGAGTGGAAAAACGTTGCCTGGAACATGACAGCTTACTTGTAGAATACCCCGAAGAAGTCAGGTTGTTCTGGAGGCAAAGGAGGGTCCTACGCAGTACTAGATGAGTGTACCTAATAAACTGGCCTGTAAGTGTATATATACTGTATATATACTGTATACTGTACCAGCCCAAAAGTTTGGACACACCTACTCATTCAAGGATTTTTCTATATTTTTACTATTTTCTACATTGTAGAATAATAGTGAAGACATCAAATCTATGAAATAACACATTGAATCACGCAGTAACCAACAACAAAAAAAGTGTTAATCAAAATATATTTTATATTTGAGATTCTTCAAAGTAACCCTTTGCCTTGATGACAGCTTTGCACACCCTTGAATGAGTAGGTGTCCAAACTTTTGACTGGTACTCCTTAGTCTCTACACTCAATACATAGGGGGTGGCAGTGCTTGGTTCCAACCATGAAATTATCTGAGAGTTATCTGCACATCTTAATAGTGGTGAGCAACTGTATTCTCAGCCTGCAGAAACCACCACAAAGACAGATTCATTTAAATACGAGGGGAATATGTTTGAAATAGATATAAGATAAACCAGGCTATGAATAAAAATGGCACCCATCAATCTACCGTTATCAAGCGTGACAAGGAAACTTGACATTTATTAAGAGACCAGGGCAGCACTCTCTTTAATTTGGACAGATCCAAGTCTTTTCTAGATGCACTTTGCTTACCATTCATACCTTTGTGTTCAGTAATCATCCATTCCCTACACACACCTCATTAATCTGTGATGTCCTCCCCAGACCATCTGGTTGTGGAGCCTCCTCACTGACCTTTAGGGTGAGGCACATGCCTGGGTGTCCGTCTGCTCAAGCCCTGCTCTGCTCTACACAAGGGTCAGTTTTAGTCAGGATCCCAGACAGCATCCCATGGGACATGGGACAGACAGGGGGGGACCTGTCCTTGATAAAAAATGGGGGATAATTATATCCATTTAAAGCAGAGGAGGGGTCAGTTCTGCTCTGTCTCAATCTGACAGGAGTGACAGTGCTTTCATCTAACAGCTCCATTACCACATTCTGTCTGACAATGTTCTGACATGACAGGACAGGTTGATGATGGCACACTGAGACTGGATCCACCCTGAGGTTTAACCTTTCACTTCGCCTCGTAAAACAGCCTCCTGTAAAAGACATAAGTAATTACACATACCTGGATAATAGGGGAGATAAAACCCTGCCAGAATGACAGCCTACATGATCCATTTACCGCAATACTGACCACTAGCCTCTAGTCAGAGCAGTTTACTGCCTCTCCTCTCTTCCTCTTTTCAGATTGGCCTTGCTGACTCACTGCTGAAAATGTTTAATATGCATTCAAATGACTTGACTGCTACTTGGAGTGTGCATAATAACCTAAATTGTACCCGCTCTATCACCGCTCTCTGAAAAGGCTTTCCTTCACAATCAGAGAGATTGTGTGTGTGTGTGTGCGCTCTCTCGGTCAAACAGAGGCCACATTATTGCAGCAGACTACAGAACGACTGATCTGATCTGAATGGAGCTGCAGCACCGATTGACCTGGAAGTCAAATGGCGTGTGCAGAATCTCCCAGGCTTAGGCAAAATCAGGCAGGCTCTGCTGCTCCCCACGCCACTCATCTGTTCTCATCTAGAGCTCTGCTCTGGGCTGCGTAAACCTGCATTGAGTGCTATATAATGTATTTTATACTGCCGGCCCAGCCAGACCATGAGGAGAAGTCACTTCCAAACAAAGATTTCATGAGGACTCTGTGTCACTCTTTATTCACTTCACTGCTGACAAACCATGACCCCCCCGATCCAGCACAGTCGCATTTATTCACACCCCGAATAGGGAAATATACGTCCCCACTTTGAATACCAAGGGAAGCTATAAACAGTTCCCCAAAATAAGAGCATCCGGGAAATTAAAAGTATGGCATTTGAAGTGGGGTTTGAAACAACACAACCACATTTTCCTTTTAGCTAACCAGGCCTAAATTGGCACTTTTGCTCAAGAGCATAAAACATTCTCATTACAAGGCTAAAGCTTAGTTCTGCTACACACTGATATTTTGTGTTATTTTATGTGTGCTTGTAATGCCGTCTCTTCACAGGGCTTGTAACTAGTTAATCCTCTAAGTGGTGAAGTTAGGGTAAAAAATAAGTCAAAGCTGACAGCTAAGAGAGATGTGCATTAGGACTAAGAGAGGAGGGCAAAAAGAGAAGGTCAGTTTTGTGTGAGAGTTAAGATCAATGTGTTTGGAGGTGAGGTAGGGCATTGGTTCAGATATTCACAAAGACAAATGGAAGCCCATTGTAGAAGACATTGTGATGATTAAAACTGCAGGGTAAGGCTCAGACAATTTATCACTGTCTCTCATCTACCACCTTGATTACTGCAGCCTAACAGTCTGGTCAGACTGGTAGCATGTCTTAGAGATGCCTTGGTGCCGTTGTCACCATGGGTTGGGTACAGGTGTCCCATCGTGCACTTATCCTCAGCACGTCCCTGGAGAACTCAGGGAACAGTGGACAGAGGCTGACACAGACAGTAGTCCAATATTGAATGTCTTTGGTAAGCTGTTCTCTTCAGCTTCAGGTCAAATTCATAGTAATAAGCCATCATTCTAGTGCAGTTTTGGAACTAAATTGCCAGTCTGTCTGCTTATTCTGTAAAATACAGACTAGCTAGAAAATCAATCCAGTGTTCAAGTAAGAAAGAAGTGTGATAAATTGTCTGTACAAACATAAAAATCAAGGCAACATTTTATTCACTCTGTGAAATTCAATTGTCCAGTACGTAAATGGCTGGGCGTTAGCACTTGAGCCCAGCTAAGGAAATATGAAACCCTGAAGTGAAAAGCCGGCAGTAAGCATGAGGTTCCTGGGGAGGAAATTACAGTATGTCTGAATTATCCTGCTCTTTCAAAGCACTGGTGATTTCCAAAAAATGGCTGGCTAAATGGTTATAGTGTGCCATGTCAAAATGACAGTATAATTATTAAGAGGAGTGCCTCTCTGCATTGGTAGAATAGAATAAGCTGAAAGGAGTCCAGAGAGCAGACATAACAATGAGGTAATACGACTTGTGTTTTATATCTCAATCTCAAAATAAGTGTGTATAACTGCTTTTCTGAACATAGAACATACAGAGTTTAATTTATTGCACTATTCTTCCCAACATCTTTTCTGCACCCGTTCCATAAGGCTGGAAGATGTACTCTGATCCCCACCCAGGGGGTCTGCCTGGGCCTCATGACCTCTGTCCCCCTGCCCCTGGCTGAACAATGATGCTGGGTCACCTCTTCATCCCCCTGGCTAGATGGCTGCTCCTCGATGGGGTCCACCTCATGGCCAAGGTCACCCCCAGCCCCCCTCAAGGTCACCCCTTCCCTCCCAGCACGTGCCGTCCCAGGGACAGGGACACTTACCCTGTTTAACCCCAACCCCCAGCAGTGCACTGTTCAAACGGACAGGCAAAGAAAAATGAACCAGTATGACAGTAATGAGTGAAGAGCTTAATTACATTACTTTAGATATCCTCTTCCCTAAATACATCCAATGCTATCTAATAGTAAGAAAAACACATACTAAACCAAACATATCCTGGAGATATTGGAATGACAAATGATTGAAGATTTCATTACTGTTCACAAAAAAATAGATGCTTACCATAAAACAAACACAGAAGCATGAAAAGTTAACATAGCAGTCCAAATGGTTTGATAGATCACAAATGTCTTGCCTACATTATCCTGAATCAATTGGCACCTGTGTCATCCTAAGCGGACCACACCATTAAGAGAGGAGGGGGGTGGTATTGACTGGGGGCTATTATCCATGAGAGTGGATAGTACCTGTCAGAGATGCAAAGCAGCTGTAATCCCTCCCTCTCCCCTTCAATAGAGCGACCCATCAGATCAATGCACAGGAAGAGAGTCCTCCCCCTGCAAAACTAATTATCTGAGCGTTTTATACAGCCAAGTCTCAGAGCTTTGTTTATGTAGGGTGCAATTAGGGAGATAGTCAATAAAAGCAGGAGGAGGCCTGACTGACAAAGGCACAATGGGAGAAGGTGAGAGGTGGGGTCACGTCAACGCTACCAGCGCACCGTCAATGATGGAACCCAGGGAGGAAGGGAGGGAGGTAGGCAGGGAAGGAACAATCACTGTGACTGAGAAGACTGCAGAAATACCAGATTATGATCATAAAGACAGGATTCAAGACCTAATGATGCAGGTTAACTTTAGAGTTTCCAGTGCAGTCCAAGTGAACTGCCAGTACCCTGCTCAAGCATAGATTTCCCACAAGTATGGTGGTGTTAGGCTGCTTTACACCAGCAATTCAGCACACATTATAAAGTTGTTGTGAATATTTATGATGGGTTTAAAGACAGCCCCCCTCAGGTGTTGCACAGCAGCTGTAATCAGAATTCAGTGAGGCCTCCTCTTCCTGTCAATAGCCTAGAAATCCACTGTTTGTTGTAGAAGCAGATGCTCTTCTTTAAGTTCATGACTGGGAAAGTAACAAAGGACACTAGCAGACCCTGTTCAGCCCGGCACAACCTCAATGCTACATACTTTTAATAAATGAGAATGGGTCCACAGTCCAAAGTCAAATTTCTCATGTTCATAAAATACTACTGTAGTTATAATGGAATTTGAGCCACAGCCTAAAATGTATTTCCATGTGGAAATGTGAAACAATATTCATGTAGGACATTTCTCTGAGGGGATAAAAATGTTTTGACTTCAGAAAAAAAAATCTACAATAG
Organism: Salvelinus sp. IW2-2015; assembly: GCF_002910315.2. Taxonomy (NCBI): domain Eukaryota; kingdom Metazoa; phylum Chordata; class Actinopteri; order Salmoniformes; family Salmonidae; genus Salvelinus; species Salvelinus sp. IW2-2015. The sequence goes on along the minus strand of NC_036843.1, from coordinate 11,675,362 downwards.
AACAAACAGTGGTTTTGTACTCTACTCTCTCTGAGACAGTCAATCGCAATATCAACATGTACCAGAAGTGTCTACTCCGTCTGTGTGAATGGTTAGCACAGGGGGAGGCAGAGTGAAGCAAAACACTGATTTAGATTTTACCCCGCCTCCTATTTCCCACAGGGATGTAATGATAGTTTGTGTTCCCTGCATGTCTCAGGCCTACCATCTGTCAGGGGAGCTATTTTGGAGTAGTATGAGAATGGTCCAGGTGGTAGCAGTTCTGTGGGGCGGAAGACCTTGAGTGGATTAATGTGGATTCACACTTTTAATAGCATGCCACACTTACATGTCTGATAGAATGCCAAGGAGTTTCATTTTTCATATTTTTTGTTTACCGTAAAACTTAAATTAAATGTCTCAAATAGCTGACGTTCTCTTTAAATAGCCAGGCATCGGAAATCATTTCAGCAAATAAATGCCTGTTTCAAATAAATGTTGGGACTAAATAAATTGTTTATGAGGTCTAATATTCCCACGGTCATGTTCATTTAACATTTATTTATTTATTTTGTCACTGTTGCTAGCCATGGTGCCACCATAGCAACTCTACCGCTCTCCATGGTGTGTGTATGATAGGCAGCCTAGTCTTTGCAGATCTGCAATGGATGAGTTATTATAATGTTTAAACTGGTCACAATATTTTATTTCAAAATGAGCAAAACTTGTGTGCATTAAGGAAATAGACACCTGGCTCAAATAGAAGCCTGTCTCTAATAAGCGCTGAATGTGTTCAGTGATTGAAGCAAATAAAAGCCTGGGCTATTAATTGAAGTTGCATGGTAGTTTAATTTGTCATCTGACGGATGTGTGTGTGTGTGTGCACATGAACAGGCTAGTTCTATATGGGCCTTGTCTGTCTCGCCCTCTCAATGTAACAGCTGTTGTCGGGAGAAGGAGAAGACCAAGGTGTAGCGTGGTAAGTATTCATAATACTTTTAATAAATACGAATACTTGAACAAAAAACAACAAAACGACAAACGAACAGTTCTGCAAGGTGCAATACACAAAACAGAAAACAACTACCCACAAACACAGGTGGGAAATAGGCTACCTAAGTATGGTTCTCAATCAGAGACAACGATTGACAGCTGCCTCTGATTGGAAACCATACCAGGCCAAACACATAGAAATACAAAACATAGAACAAAACATAAAATGCCCACCCCAACTCACGCCCTGACCAAACCAAAATAGAGACTTAAACAAGGAACTAAGGTCAGGGCGTGACAGTACCCCCCCCCCCCCCCCCCCCCCCAAGGTGTGGCCGCAAAACCTGAACCTATAGGGAGGGTCTGGTGGGCGCCTCTAGAGCGGGACAATTGCCACCGACCCTGGACTGGGGACCCTAGCAGCGGGCCCGGACAGGAGGGCGACTCCGGCAGCTCCGGACAGGAGGGCGACTCCGGCAGCTCCGGACAGGAGGGCGACTCCGGCAGCTCCGGACAGGAGGGCGACTCCGGCAGCTCCGGACTAGAGGCCTCGTGCCAATAACTCCTCACTGGAGGCTTCGTGCCATGGATCATCACTGGAGGCGTTCGTGCCATGGATCTCACTGGAGGCTTCGTGCCATGGATCATCACTGGAGGCTTCGTGCCATGAGCATATCACTGGAGGCTTCGTGCCATGGATCATCACTGGAGGCTTCGTGCCAATGGATCATCACTGGAGGCTTCTTGCCATGGATCATCACTGGAGGCTTCTTGCCATGGATCATCACTGGAGGCTTCGTGCCATGGATCATCACTGGAGTGGAGAGACACACAGGAGGCCTGGCTCTGGGAGCAGGCACAGGACTCACCAGGCTGGGGAGACATGCAGGAGGGTTAGGGCTTAGCACAGGCACAGGACTCACCAGGCTGAGGGGACATGCAGGAGGCCTTGTCCTTGGCCGAGGCACCGGATACACTGGGCCGTGGAGGGGCACTGGAGGTCTCGAGCAAAGAGCCTGCACAACCCGTCCTGGCTGTATGGTGACTTTGGCCCTGCACGTGCGGGGCGCAGGCACAGGACGCACTGGGCTATGCAGACACACTGGAGACACAGTGTGCAGAGCTGGCGCAGGATAACCCAGGCCGAGGAGACGCACTGGAGGCCTGGAGAGCAGGGCTGGCACACTCCGTCCTGGCTCGATGCCCACTCTCGCCCGGCAGATGCGAGGAGCTGCGATGTAACGTACCGGGCTAAGAACACGTACTGGAGACACTGTGCGCTCCACCGCATAATACGGTGCCTGACCAGTACGACTCCCGCCACGGTAAGCACGGGGAGTTGGCTCAGGTCTCCTACCTGACTCCGCCAATCTCCCCGTGTGCCACCCCCCAAAAAAATTCTGGGGCTGCCTCTCGGGCTTCCTTGCCAGCCGTGTTCGTTTCGCCAACTTCATTCTCCGGTGTCCCTCCTCGCACTGTTCCAGAGAATCCCAGGCGGGCTCCGGCACTCTCCCTGGGTCGACCGACCACCTTTCTACCTCCTCCCCAGGTTGTCTCATAGTTCAAATAGTGCTGCTCACCTGTCCAGGAGTCCCTTTCACCACGCTGCTTGGTCCTTTGGTGGTGGGTAGTTCTGTAACGATATTCCTCTTCGTCTGATGAAGAGTAGTCAAGATCGGACCAAAACGCAGCGTGGTAAGTGTCCATGTTAAATGTATTTAACTCGGAACACTAAATAACAAAAACAACAAAAAGACGAACGAAACCGAAACAGTTCTGTCTGGTGCAGACACAAAGACAGAAAACAACTACCCACAAATACAGGTGGGAAACAGGCTACCTAAGTATGGTTCTCAATCAGAGACAACGATTGACAGCTGCCTCTGATTGGGAACCATACCAGGCCAAACACATAGAAATACAAAACATAGAATGCCCACCCCAACTCACGCCCTGACCAAACCAAAATAGAGACATAAACAAGGAACTAAGGTCAGGGCGTGACACTCAATATATAAACTCAGTGGCCAGTTTATTAGTTACACCCATCTGGTACTGGGGTCGGACCCCGCTTTGCCTCCAGAACAGCCTGAATTATCTGGGGCATGGAAACATTGCTTAAATGGTTTCAAGGGACCCAACGTGTGCCAGGAAAATATTCCTCCACACCATTACACCACCAGCCTATACCGTTGACCCCCAGGCAGGATGGGGCCATGGACTCATTCTGCTTACGCCATTAGCATGATGCAACAGGAACCGGGATTTGTGGGACCAGGCAATGTTTTTCCACTCCTCCATTGTCCAGTGTTGGTAATCGCATGCCCACTGGAGCCGCTTCTTCTTGTTTTTAGCTGATACAACTGGAACCCAGTGTGGTCGTCTGCTGCAATAGCCCATCCGTGACAAGAATCGATGAGTTGTGCGTTCCGAGATGCCGTTCTGCACACCACTGTTGTACTGCAGTTATTTGTCTGTTTGTGGCACGCCTGTTAGCTTGCATGATTCTTGCCATTCTCCTTTGACCTCTCATCAATGAGCTGTTTTCGCCCACAGGTCTGCCGCTGACTGGATGTTTTTTGTTTGTTGCAAACCCTAGACACTGTTGTGGGTGAAAAGCCCAGGACAGCAAGCTACGGCCACGTGACTCACAACTTGTACGAGCAAACCATTTTCGTGAATGGGTTGGTGTACCTAATAAATGGGCCACTGAGTGTATATAGCCATGTTAATGCTAATATGGTCACCACTTCATCTTACCCCCCCAAGCTGCCCTGCATGGCTCAGAAGCTTGTAAAACTCAGAGACCTTTTGTTAGTACTGCTCCATAGTGCGGATTCTTATCTTTAATTAAAACCTCCATTTCCCTTTGCAGATAGCACATTTCCTCAGTGGTGGGCCGTCAGGGCCTGCAAGGCCTTCTCTGCTGGCCTAAACATCATCAGAATATAATTTTTTTTAAATATATTTTCCCACAAATATGTATTAAATTATTCCCCAGAGTAAGAGTTATACTCTTCATTTCATAGCTTTCCTCTTGGTTGCACTGCTTCCAGCCCCAGGTTGAGATTTGGAGGGCTGGTCTTTATGTTAGATCTTTTATCCAATCATATTCAGCCATCATGTGTTGCCAGGGGTCTAAAATCTGCTCTCAGGCCTTCAGAATCAACAGTGCGGGCGCTTGTAGCTTAAAGTGAATGGAAATTAAAATTTTGTGTCAACCAATCAGCTTTAGAGTTGGCTATTGTACGCCTGCTGGCTGGCTCCAGTGTTACACAGGAGCCAGCTAGCAGGCCTAGGGCGTCCACGTCTTTTGATTGGATTACCAATATTGAGAGGCAGGTCCTATGGGCAGGTCTATGCAGATCTAGGAAACTCTACTAAGCTGTTTTTTGAACCCACAATGGCGGAAGGAGGAGAAGATATCGATTTCGTCGAGGATATAATTATAACGCCATTCTCAAGACGAACTTTTCAAGAAAAGTTAGACATTGTAAGGAGAGGTCGCCCGACGCCACAAAGCCTGTCACAGGCGGGAAAGGGGTTCGTTCGCTCGCCACTTTCAAAGTTTCAACTACGAGCGCTGTCAATGGCTCAAAGGCTCCGAGAAGCACTGCAAACTGTACTGCTGGGAATACCTATTATTTGCAAGTGATCGATTTGGTGTTTGGAGCCACACTGGCTTTGCAAACTTGAGTTGTCTGTTAAACACTGTTTACCCCAAAATTTCAATTTGTCAATTTCAAGGTGACGCAACGCCTGGTTATACTGCGTTTCTGTCTAAATGTATAGTGTCTAGAGCCATGGCATAATTGATGATAATAAGAGGTGGATTAATTCGGGTGGGACTGTGTAGTACCTCACTGAAGGCCTAGGCCCCAGGCCCACGGCACGCCACTGCATTTCCTCCTGGTCTAATTACTGCAGTCTAACTTGTGCATTGGCGTGTTGCTGGCTACCTGGCAGATTATTAATCCAGAGAGCATTGATCCCTGACCAGCAGAGCTCCTAACATTCATTAAGACACTTTATACCACCAGGCCTGAAAATAACAGCCTAGTGCACCACCTCTGATTTAATACGATCACTACAGAGAACCACCACTACCAGTCTCTTCTACTCTGATGGTGCGTCATATACTCGCACCAGACATTCTTCAATCAGTCATGTTTTACTGGTTCCTAACTCGTTAATAACATTATAGAAATAAATCAATTTCACAAGGTACACATGGGTTTCCCCTGAAGGAGTCCTTCAACTGCATTGGAATTGATGGAATGCAAGTTAGAGTTGTGCTCATATCAATTTAGGATTCAGCCCAGAATAATTTTGCTGTTTTAGTTTGCATCCTGTCTTTTGAACAGAGATGATAAGAATGACATGGTGGACCGAGTTAGCAGCTTCCCTGTCCAACAGGTATGCACACAAGTCTTCTTTGTTTGGGATTGTGCCCTGAAGGCATTCTCTGGGTACAGCACTGGTGGTGGTGCCTTCTAATCAGAGGAGAGGTAGGGAGCTCCCATGTGTGACTAAGGCCCTCTGGACAAACCAAAAATAAGTGTTGTTGTGCTCCACCGTCCTCACTCTGTCTCTCTCTGTCTCTCTCTGTCTCTCTCTGTCTCTCTCTGTGGGTTGTGTGACTGGAGGCTGGGGACTCCTCTGGGTTTGTTATCTCCAGATACCAGCGTAGATCTAGTGAAGGAGACTGGGGCTGGCAGACACCACACATTATCCTGCCTCACTCTCTTAGGCTTTAACCTTATCATCATATCCCCAGGAATGAGTCCGCTCTGATTGTGCTAAGATTTGGGCAAAAAGTACCACCGTTTTGGTGTTTTTTACAAACTTTTTTCAGGCATTTTGGTGTTCTCTAAATGTCTGCATTTGGGTAAAGCAAATCAGAGAATACTTGAAAGTAAAAAATGAGTATTGCATTGCCCTGACTGGCTGTCATTTCTAATGGTAGTGGATATCTCTGCATGTGTTAATGTACATAGTAAGCAAGTTGGCTCATGTTCTCTTTGTTACAGTTCTTCTGTCACACCACATTCTCTCTCTTTATATATTAGCCTTTTCCCCTTCAAAAGGAAAATAGACATTCACATTGCATTTGTTTAAGAGATATTTCAAATTAAAGACATACTCTAAATTCCCGAAAAGCAAATCAAAACAATATAAAAAAAATTAAGATTGTTCTGGCAGTGAAACAAAGGATTTTCCAACTCAAAACAGTTTCCTGCCACCCCCATCAGAACAGAGGAAAGAGTAACCATGCCTTATCCCAGTGGAAGGCTCTCTTTGTTCTGAACACAATGGTGAACATCTTTGACAATATCAAAGAGTTCCAGTGTGTTTCTCAAACCAACTCACTAATGAGAGACGACCGTCCTGCACACTTGTGATTATAGCAGCTTCATTAACAGGCCGACTGATGCAGTATAATACACTCTGTTCTGGAGCTGCTTCTGCTACAGCCACCATCAACTCCTCTCCTACTCACTCAGAACAACATCTGTTTGAGATGAGTGACAGGGAGAGAGAATAACTTACTGTTCAGGCATTATATACTGAATCATTAGCAGATTTAAAGAAATGTACATAAACATGACGTGGGGTGGTAAATCTAATGGACGACTAGAACGGATTGTGTAATTACCCTAACACCTTCCAAACACACATCCTTGACCAGGGCTTGACATTAACGACTATCCACTTGCCCAACTATACAAAACAAAATGTACCTGTCCCAGACAAGTACAATATAGATTTAGGTTGTACAAACGAACCAGAAAAAAACCCTAATATAAACCAATTACTCTGATCAGAATTGGATCAAAGTGGATGCGATGTGTTGCCCACTGATCTCCTAATCTCTGCACAGCGCATCTGAGTAGAATTACTGCATTGAGAGGCACACGTGGTCTTTCAATCACCTGTGGCCACCCCTGCTTTAGATCTTTACATTTGTTTATATTACTTGCTGTTTAGTGAGTTATTTGCCCAGTTGTAGCACATTTTTGGTCAGCAAACAGGGTTCGTACGGTCATGAAAAGTCTGGGGGGGTGCGTTGCTCGAGGAGAGGGGGAGACTTCGCAGCAGCAGGTAAGCCGGCCTATAAAATAGATAATGATAGACAACAGACTTACTAGATAGCCAATTCAAAACATATCGTGTAGCCTAGTTCTCAGTAATTAACTATTAGCATGTATTAATGGAATTGTCATGTTCTATGTCCTGCATCTTCCCTGTCTTGTTTCGCTGCACGCTCTCCCTCCATCTCCCACTCCCACTCCCTTTGGAGTGGAGAGATGCATTCTGATAACCACAAGCTCATGACGGTTGAGCAAGATTTCAGAATGTAATTGCGGGAAAAACACAAATTTTAAAACAACTACTGTTACTTTTGTTACAGAGAGGGTCTCAGCTTTCTGTGAGTGTAATTATTTCTCAACATTCAATATTGAGTAAATACCACCACTTTACAGAGTACATCATTGAGATGATGTGCTGGCGGAACGGAGCAGAACGCTGTGCAGACCCTTTTTAAATCCAGACGTGGCCCTCGAGCCAAAAACTTTGCCCACCCCAGCTTTATATCTTTATAAACAGCTTCGAGCGGTAATGGCAGAGGGCCCATTTATCAGAGAAGTTTATCACTGCACTAAGATTTTAAAAAATGTATCCACTGTTAATAAAAAACAAAAAACTAAGCCAAATCACTATAGGTTGTTATAGCCAGAGTTGTGGACTCAAGTTAAATGACTTAGGCTCGAGTCTGACTCGTCTAACTCGTGACTCGACTTGATAGAAAAAAAAATATCTTGAGACTTGACTTGGAGCCTCAAGACCCGGGACTTGACTTTGACTGGAAACCGATTACTTAATTATCTGTTTTGTCACTCATTTTGTGGCACAGTCTCGGTGGATTAAACATTAAAACAGTTGGTATGTCAAAATTGCTTGAAATTGTTCATTTACTTATGAAGCTTGCATTTGGAATTTGTTGTTAAAATGATTAGTCTCCACTTGCGCTCTCCAAACTCCCGCCAGTGGAGAGCACTTTGTTCTCTTGTGGAAATGTTTGCTGGTGCTTTCACACATTTAAATGCATATGTGGTAAAACTATATTCCATCTAATCCTACAGTTCGCTGCAGCTAGTGACTGGAACGAGTTGTGGCTGCTTTGCGTGATGTATTGTTGTCTCTGCCTTCTTGCCCTTTGTGCTGTTGTCTCTGCCTTCTTGCCCTTTGTGCTGTTGTCTGTGCCCAATACTGTTTGTACCCTGTGCTGCTGCCATGTTGTGTTGCCACCACGTTGTTGTCATGTTGTGTTGCCACCACGTTGTTGTCATGTTGTGTTGCCACCACGTTGTTGTCATGTTGTGTTGCCACCACGTTGTTGTCATGTTGTGTTGCCACCACGTTGTTGTCATGTTGTGTTGCCACCACGTTGTTGTCATGTTGTGTTGCCACCACGTTGTTGTCATGTTGTGTTGCCACCACGTTGTTGTCATGTTGTGTTGCCACCACGTTGTTGTCATGTTGTGTTGTTACCATGCTATGTTGTCGTCTTAGGTGTCTCAAATGTAGTGTTGTGTTGTCTCTCTTGTCGTGATGTGTGTTTTGTCCTATATTTTTATTTAATTTAATGTTTAATCCCCCGTCCCCACAGGAGGCCTTTTGTCTTTTGGTAGGCCGCCATTGTAAATAAGAATTTGTTCTTAACTGACTTGCCTAGTTCAATAAAATAAAATAAAAACAATAACTACTAGTGTTTCATCATTCCATCCCTGTACTATTTATTGCAACACTTAGACATTTCTGTTTCATGTTTGATATGATACATTGTCGCGATGTTTACTATGCACATGACTCATGAGGTAGAGGTTCTGTTTATTTCATTCAATGTATGGATTATTTTGTTCATATTTCCCAGTTGTGTGTAATAGGAGCATGGGTGCGTCAGTGCGCATAGATATAAGCTACATGGCCTGCGTGCCATGCTTTGGAGTCAGTACGTTGAATATGAGAAAATTATTGTTCCATGTATGAATGGGGATGAAATATCATTAATAGTCAAGTCTGATTAAGACTAATGTGCCAATGTAACAATGGATGGAACCAGTTAAAACCAGTAGATAGTGATAGCGCTGACATCCTCCACTGTATTCCTATGGAAAACTCCCAATGTCGCATGAAGCCGGAAGTATTTGAATTTGAAACATACCATATTGCCGAATAGGGCTCAATGTAGTCGTTTTCATCCTACCTAAGAGAGTCAACCTTAATGTCTATGGCATGAGGGCACCAGCGTCCTCATCGCTTGCAGGCCCGTAATTGGTCTGTCAGCACGTGTGACGTCAAATGTAGTAGTTAGAATGGATCACTATTTAATTAAATATCTAAATCGTTGGGCACCAATAGGTTGCTTCGAAGTCGCTAACCAGCAGAGCTCATGACTTCACGCTCCAGACCGGACATTGGGTGCCTGGTTGTAATTGGCAATTGGGTAATTGTATGGTTCTGGGAGGGAGCAAGTGCTTATATGTACCTGTTTGAGCTCCTGTTAGACAGATTCAACTTGGTTTCTCAAGAGGCGGCTGTGCAGTCTTGCCCTCTACCTGTGTCCGTTGAGACAAGACAGGCTAAGCCGGATACAGACTATTTCTTTTGGCCCGTGTATATTTGGTAAATCTACTTGTATAATTTATATGATATGGTGCTTTCACCATTGGATCAACAAGATCTGTAGATAAATGTACACTGAACACGTCAACCTGCTTTCTGTTGCCCTTACAAGATCCCTATTTTATCATTATTAGGCCAATCAAAATGCGTTGTAGACAAAAAATGAAAAGGGCTGTCTGGTACCCTCAATAAATAGACAGAATGTTGCATGTATTATGTGTCATTGCATGTATAGCTTCTTTACTTGACTTGAGACTTTACTTGCTCTTAGAATGCACAACTTGGACTCGAGACTCGAACCATTCTACTTGGGACTCGACTTGAGACTCTACTCGGACCCTGTGACCTGCTTGTCCTCGAATAACAGTGACTTGGTCCCACCTCAGGTTATAACACAAGCATTACATATCATCCGAAACATGGGCAACTGGATGCAACAGCAGAGAACAGATAATGGAAACAACTTGACCCTGAATTTAATTTAGTCTGCAAGGGACAGCACACCACTAGGAGGTTATTTCCGCCACTGACTTCAGCAGCCATGCATCAAARTCACAGCATCTAGCCTCTGTATTTACAGCCTRCTCGCCCCACACTGATATTGTTATGGATTATCCCATAAAATTGGGCTTTGTAATTTATCGTAGTTTATGGTTGGATTAATTGTTTGACCTTTTTGGCAGTGTACCTTTTTGGCATGCGTGTCTGACTCTTTTGAGAGAAAGAAAGAGAGGCACAGGACGACAGACAGATATGGGCTTACAGAGAGACCATGATTTCAACCAACCTCATGACCCAGCCTAAACCACCTACAGACCTGAAGGCACAGCTTGATGACCTATTGAACAAACAGTATCCCATGAAGACATTAACATAGTCAAGGCCCAGTTACCCAATATTTCCATGCCAATATGCATCCAGCACCTGTCTTTCCAGATCATGTTGCYAAAACAAAAGGATTATTACATACCCATTCCTAAATCCTATGTTTTGCGATTAATAATATAAGTACATCCAGTAATGAACCAAATCAGTGTGAACTACATTGGCTTCAACAGGAAATCAATTAGTGATCCCTCCAGTGATTTCTGCAGGATAGGCCTGAATCCCTTCTTTCCACCTTTCATATCCAAACCTTTCTCCTACTCCTCCAAATGTGGAGGAGTTCCACCCTCCCTCCTCCCCCCCTTCTCCTCCCTCCATCAGTATTTGAGGTGCATTAGGCCTCCCATTAAAATGAACAGTGTTTTATGGTAATTATTTTTGAGAAACCTTGTTGATGGGGGAGATAATTATCTTTATTATTCARGATCTATTATTCAGGCTGTGTGGAGCAGAGCGGCTCCTCCCCTCCGCTTAGGGCCCATTCCCTCCCACAAGTGGAAATAATTGTAATGTGGCAGATGTTAATTACTGTTATTTTAAACAAAACAGATCATAATGAAGTGTGTATTATCCTTACATTACCCTCCATCATATTCATATTCTCCTTCATGCCCAATATAAAGACGATAGCGTCATTGTTTTTTCTTGTGTAAATGTAGTTCTTAAATGTTCATTAAGTATCTCTATATCACCCCTTTTATTAACAGGATTCCCTCCACATAAAGGCACAGAAGCTGAGCACAAACATTGAACCCAAATACACCCCGTTTATAGAATACTACCTCKAGGAATAATTATATCTGAGAAGGCTACTCACTCAGATGAATGAAAATATTTCCATTTCCAAAGAAAAGACCACCAAGCAGCTTACTTTAGACTGAAAAGTTTGTGTATGTCCAGTAAATKTAATTTATTTATCCGTTATTTTACCAGGTAAGTTGACTGAGACCACATTCTCATTTACAGCAACGTCCTGGGGAATAGTTACAGRGGAGAGGAGGGGGGTGAATGAGCCAATTGTAAACTGGGGATTATTAGGTGATCGTGATGGTTTGAGAGACAGATTGGGAATTTAGCCAGGACACCAGGGTTAACACCCCTACTCTTATGATAAGTGCCATGGGATCTTTAATGACCTCAGAGAGTCAGGACACCCGTTTAACGTCCCATYCGAAAGACGGCACCCTACACAGGGCAGTGTCCCCAATCACTGCCCTGGGGCATTGGGATATTTTTTAGACCAGAGGAAAGAGGGCCTCCTACTGGCCCTCCGTCACCACTTCCAGCAGCATCTGTTCTCCCATCCAGGGACTGACCAGGACCAACMCTGCTTAGCTTCAGAAGCAAGCCAGCAGTGGGATGYAGGGTGGTATGCTGCTGTAAAGCATACTACCACAATTGGACAGGTATGGGACTGGTAATAGTACTAATCTCCACTGCATTGTATGGCACAGCGCAACGCCAGGGCAAGCTGATGGATCAATGCGCTCTTTTGAAAAGACCTTCTAAAACAACACCAAAAGAAACGAGCCTGCGTCTGATATGATCTGGAATTCTCTTAATAACAAGGGTAGGCACAAGAGCACTGGTCCCAAAGGACCACATCTATTATTCATCTAAAGATCTCATGAATTAGCAACCATATATGTTTTATATCAGAAACAAGAAAAACAGTGTTATCACTAATATCTATTTTCCTTCGTGCGATTAGAATTTCAAAAGAAGCATCTGATGTTCTGTTAAATTTTCAACGTGACTGTTTATTCAAACTGAAAGCATTATGGACAGAAAGACATATCACGGTCTATGGTGCAAAATATCTACATTTGAATCTTTTCACGGTTGATGCCTATAATTTCATGTCCTATTGTATAATGGTCTCATGTCCAATGTATAACGACTCTCAGAAGGAAAAAGCACTCTTGCAATAGAGATCTCTCTCACACCCACACACACCACTCAAATAAATGGATGGTCTCAAACAGCAGCCAGTGTAATGCAATGGAATTTATTCAGACTGAATGCATTTTCTCTGGTACTGTAARTACAGTAAATAGATGGAGGGTTAGATAGAATACTCTTTATTCCCCCCATACATGCCTTCTCCATTTTCACTCTATTCTTGCCTTACTGTCCCATTTTTTTTTCTATACTGTAGCTGGCAAAATAGACTCCTTGTGAGGTCAAGGATTTGACCATATTGCAGAGGTAGTATTCTGACTCTAACCTTGTTGTCAGGTTACTTACTAAAGCTCTGAGTTGGAGTCTTTGTCAATATTTCTGCCAGGGTGAAAATATGGTARCAAGCAAATTACAGTAACTTGAATTCACTGCTTTGGACATTGTCCATATTTCAGGCTCAAACATGTGGACTGTTGGCCATTAGACTACGAATAAGAGAAATAAGACTACTTAATTCGAGCAAGATACAATCATCTTTTTCACCATTTCATACGACAGCAAAGGATTTGTTGTGATTCATTAATAAAAACTATTATGAATTGTTTGGACACAGCATAACAATTGTCTTGTTTTTCCAACTTAATGTAGTAGAGTTAAGACGTCAGAGAGCAAAATAGTTTATAATCCTTTCTACCATCTTGCTCTTAATTAGCAGTGAAGGAACCCACATAGGTATCCATCTGCCTCCCTGCTCCTGAGGGCAGATGTCCCTCGCCCTATGCCCCATCACTGCCTTTCTAGGGTTCCCTCCTCTGAAGCAGGTCCACTTTTAATTAAAACGTTGTACTAACCCTGAGCTGAGTGTGTTGCACACAATAGGGTACCATCCTCCTGTAGGGGAGCAGGCCTATCCCAGCACCCCCTATAGAGGATGTCAAGGGCCCGCTGGGATGGAGACGTGATAGGATCAGACGTAACGCAACTGTCTCCCTCTAGGGTGGAGCTAAGACTGGCCTGCTCCACCTGCCCATCCCTCACTGGCCAGCCAACTACACTACAGCAACAGAAGAGACTGGAGCAAATCAAGAAGCTTAACCCAAATGTTTGGCACGAGGGCACAAGCGCTCTTTCACAGGTGAGACTGTCGTAGAGGGCCCTCAATAGGACTCACAGAGAGAAGCTGTCAAAGATAAATCCAATATGATGAMTGTTTTTGGTAAAGCTTTTCAGCACAGAGGACAGACGACTGAGGCATCACYGCCATGTTGTACAAGTCAAATACCTTACAGCATAAGCAACCGCTATAGCAAGCACAGGCCCCTTAAAGATGGAATCTGCAATAGGGGAGAACCGCAACCTCTGGCCGCCACACCACTGTTATTGTTTTGTTGTCGAGCTGAGGAGCATTGCGTACTACATATTGGGGAAAGGGGGATACTTGGTCAGTTGTACAACTGAATGCCTTCAACTGAAATGTGTCTTCCGCATTTAACCCAACCCCTCRCGGGGGGCTGCCTTAAATCGACATCCACGTCTTTGGCGCCCGGGGAACACTGGGTTAACTGCCTTGCTCAGGGCAGAATATTGTGCTATTCTATCAAGTGTGTAATGACGTCTGAGGAGAAAACATTTTATTTTTGTTATCTTCGTTGTTGTAATATCGCAAACAGAAGTGGCTGTTTCACCATTAAGGATTCCAGCTTTAACTGAAGGGTGGCTAATCCATTCCCGTTGAACGCAAACAGAGCTAGCCGATCAGAAGCTTCAGGTGGGGAATCTGTGAGTCATCCTAGAGCAGTGTTTCCCAACCCTGGTCCTCGAGTACCCCCAACAGTACACATTTTTATTGTAGCCCTGAACACCTGATTCAACTTTTCAACTAATCATCAAGCCCTCAATGAGTTGGATGCGGTGTGTTTGTCAAGGGCTACAACGAAACTGTGTACTGTTGGGGGTACTCAAGGACCAGGGTTGGGAGGACATGCAGCATGACATCATCAGCCAAACAGGTTTAAGGCACACCGACTGTACAGGAGAACACAATCAGCTGCAGTATAAAGCACTGTAATTACAGAAACCTCAGAAAAAAAACGATTATTCAGAATCAATTCAAGATTATTTGTTGCTTTATTCTGAAATTTGATTTCTCCATTTTTGTAGTATTCTGCATAATTCAATTGTTCCTAAATAATGTAGCTAAAATGTAAATTCTTGAGGGAAGCCATCAGAATAGATGAGAACTATTCTGCAACATTTCGTGAGGCAGTTAACATATGCATGAAATGACTCGCATGCAAATAGATCGAGACAATGTGTGCATAGGTGCCAGGCTGACAATGTGCATGGTATCAGATTTGTGCCCAACTTTCTCTTTGGGGAACACAATTATGGAACGATTTACACTTCCTCGTCTCTGTGTTGGCCATTTATCTTAAGCAAATAGTACTTAGGTTGAACTAAAGCACAGCAATGTTCTCTGTTTATGAACACGATCAAAACAGGGCTGAATTGTCTGAATCGCATGCCATATGCTCATCCACCATGCACACTCAGGTTGCCTCTCCCTCAAAATGACTTTAAACTAAAGGGATTTAAGTCTTCTGGTTTGTTATTTAAATTCTGTTCGCACTAAGTCCATTTTTGAAAAGCATCAGATTGTGGCTAATTGATCTTGCCTGATGACAGGAAAGATGACAATTTCAGGAATGTCTCAAATGGAAAATATGTMATGTTTGATATTAAAATACCTGCATACAATAAACTGTACACTGTAACCATCTTGTTTGACATTAATGTTTTCAACTGAAGAGTGGGGGTAAAGCCTCACAAGTGTCTATGTCTACGAACAGCCCAGACGCTGCCTTAAACAATGCCTGATGAATATATGCCAAACATCTCCTGTACTGCCAGGGAGGGAATTCCTACCAGCCATTTTAAAGAGTGTGCTGCAGTTAATTATATCAGTCCCTAAAATGGAGATCAGACSCCCAGTATTGTCTGATGCCTTCCAGCTTTTAATTAACTAAATTACAGGACACTTCTCCCCCATTGACAACTGTTAGGGGATTCATTCTGTTTTCACACAGCATAAAAGTGCTCCAGGTGTGAAAACTGGTCCTAATGAGGAAGCTTTGTAAACTGCAGAAAACAAAATCTCCTAAAATAAAAAATAAACTATGCTTTGTCAATACTATGCATATCACTTTTTTAATATATGTTTATTCATGTTTCAAAATATAATTTACAATAATTTCGCTATGTGGACCCCAAAACGTGGACCCCCTTTTTTTTACTGTTCAAGTACTCGCATGAATTTTTCTGAGTACTCAAAAAAAGAAATTAAGCTATTTTTAGAACAAGGGCGCAATGGAAATCCACGTTTTGGGGTCCACATAGTGAAATGATTGTAAATTATATTTTGAAACATATATATATACACATAGCGAAATGATTGTAAATATATTCTTGAAACATATATAATACACACATTTATTTTTTATTTTATTCAGTCCAATCCAAAAAACAAGGGCCATTTAGATGAATTTATTGAAACGTAATATCAAATGGTTATATATATATTGTGGAAAATAATCTTCAAAAGGGTAGTAACCTCAGCAGTGGCGCTGCTTGTAGAAGCCTATGGCTGTGCAATGGCATAGCTTGTTTTTTCATTTAGCAGACAAACCATCTAATTACCAAGCCTTATCCAGTCAAGACACCATGTTTATTGTAAAAATGTATAAATAATAATAATAATAATAATAAATACAGAATAAAATACCAACAGAAGTAGTGCGAAGTGATTTGCATCTCGTGTCTTGGACATTTCTTCTCAAGAGTGATCATTTGAAAACAGGGCTAAATTTGGCAAGTTGAAAGACATTTTTAAGGTTATAAATCAACATCTGTCTTCTTTTCGATAAACAGACGTTGGATTTATACGAACAAAAAATAAAAAAGCAACATGTAAAGTTGGTGCCATTTTCATGAGCTGAAATAAAATGCTCCATTCACACAAAAGCTTATTTCTCTCAAAGTTTGTCTACAAATTTGTTTACATCCCTGTTAGTTAGCATTTCTCCTTTCCAAATAACATCCCCGACAGGTGTGGCATATCAAGATGATGATTAAACAGCATGATCATTACACAGGTGCACATTGTGCTGTTGACAATAAAAGGCCACTCTAAAATGCGCAGTTTGTCACACACAACAAATACCACAGATGTTTCAAGTCGAGGGAAGCATGCAATTGCATGCTGACTGCAGGAATGTCCACCAGAGCTATTGCCAGAGAATTTAATGTTAATTTCTCTTCCATAACCACCCTCCAATGTTGTTTCAGAGAATTTGTCAGTACGTCCAAACCAGCCTCACAACCACAACCGTTAACATGCCAGCCCACGACCTCAACCATTCAGCTTCTTCACCTAGGGGATCGTTGAGACCAACACTCGGACAGTTGATGAAACTGTAGGTTTGCACAACCGAAGATTTTCTGCAGAAAGAAACTGTCAGAAACCGTCTCAGGCACGCTCATATGCGTGCTCGTCGTCCTCACCAGGGTTTTAGCCTGACAGCAGTTCACCCATTGAGCATGTTTGGGATGCTCTGGATCGATATGTATGACATCGTGTTCCAGTTCCCGCCAAATATCCAGGAATTTCACACAGCCATTGAAGAGGAGTGGGAAAACATTCCACAGGCCACAATCAACAGCCTGATTAACTATGTGAAGGAGATGTGTCGTGCTGCATGAGGCAAATGATGGTCACACCAGATACTGACTGGTTTTCTGATCCACACCCCTACCTTATTMTTTTTAAGGTATCTGTGACCAACAGAAGCATATGTGTATTCCCAGTCATGTGATGTTTATAGATTTGGCCCTAACTTAATTTAAATTGACTGATTTCCTTATATGAACCGTAACTCAGTAAAAWATTTGAAATTGTGGCATGTTGCGTTTATATTTTGTTCAGTGTACAGTAGTTAATTACGTCTATCCCCTGGAATTTTCTAAATGGATTAACAATCCTCCATTGAACACTGCATGGGGATGAGTTATGGACAGGACATCTGTCTGGTGAGTAGGCCTAGGCTTAACGATTCTGCTGAAAATACGCTCCGTTTTTGCATATCTTCAGTGTGTAACCTGCCTATGTTTTGGGGGGTAATAGCCTAGGACAGGTATTCCCAAACTGCAGAATTCCCACAGGGGTACGCGCAATGCCGCAAGGAGTTAACCAAATAAAAATGTGATCCACATTTTTWTTTTTTTTATGTTACAAAATCTTCACATTTTCAAAAACATTTGCATTTATATTTTCCAATGGGGCTATACATTTGGGTGATGATTTTTCTTGCCTGAGTAGCCTCATTCACTGCCATAAATAAAATGAAACCATCTAGTGTTCAGTGAACTAACAGCACAATGTCAAATACAGGTAGCCTAGTCAAATAATTAACATCCAATCACATTGACCGTTACTCTCTCGCAGGAAACCTTCACTCTTGCGCAGACATTTAGAAACGAAACATGACAATTTAAAAAATAATCACGGGAGTTTTTTGAGCGAGAATAAACGCGACTTTTGAGTAGTAAGACATGTATAAAAGCAACAGATACCATTAATAAGCCAGCAGCATACCACCCTGCATCCCACTGCTGGCTTGCTTCTGAACCTAAGCAGGGTTGGTCCTGGTCAGTCCCTGGATGGGAGAACAGATGCTGCTGGAAGTGGTGTTGGATGTCCAGTAGGAGGCACTCTTTCCTCTGGTCTAAAAAATATCCCAATGCCCCAGGGCAGTGATTGGGGACACTGCCCTGTGTAGGGTGCTGTCTTTCGGATGGGACATTAAACGGGTGTCCTGACTCTCTGAGGTCATTAAAGATCCCATGGCACTTATCGTAAGAGTAGGGGTGTTAACCCTACGGTCACCTAATCACCCCCAGTTTACAATTGGCTCATTCATCCCCCTCCTCTCCCCTGTAACTATTCCCCAGGTTGTTGCTGTAAATGAAAATGTGTTCTCAGTCAACTTACCTGGTAAATTAAGAAGGGGCTAGAAGTGTCTTACATGGTGAGTGGCTAGGACAGGCAAGCCSCATACTATTGTGGAGGACTTCATTCTTCCTGCTTATTCAAGCCAGTGAATTCAATGCCTTACAGCTGGATGAGTCAGATGTGGCGGGCCTGGCACAACTCCTGGTATACTGTATGTCTGTTATGTTTATGGGGGGTCAATTAAGGAAGACATCCTCTTCTGGAAACCAGGACAACATGAGAGGATATTTTTAAAGTACTGGACAGCTTTCTGACATCAAATGGACTTTGGTGGTCAAGATGTGTTGGTATCTGTACTGATGGTGCAAAAGACATGACAGGGAGACATAGTGGAGTGGTAACGCACATGCAAGCAGTTGCTCCCGACGCCACTTGGGTACACTGCAGCATCCACCGAGAGGCTCTTGCTGCCAAGGGAAAGCCTGACAGCTTGAAAGACGTTTTGGAAACTACAGTGAAAATGTTAACTTTGTTAAAGCAAGGCCCCTGAACTCGTGTATTTTCTACATTATGCAATGATATGGGCAGTGACCATGTAASGCTTTTACAACATACAGAAGTGCGCTGGTTATCAAGGGGCAAAGTATTGAAAYGYTTTTTCTTAATAGAGAGATGAACTTAAAGTTTTTTCTTTATTGACCATAATTTTCACTTGTCTGACCGCTTGCATGATGACGAGTTTCTCACACGACTGGCCTATCTGGGTGATGTTTTTTCTCGCCTGAATGATCTGAATCTAGGATTACAGAGACTATCCGCAACTATATTAAATGTGCGGGACAAAATTGAGGCTATGATTAAGAAGTTAGAGCTCTTCTCTGTCTGCATTTAACAAGGACAACACACAGGTCTTTCCATCATTGTATGATTTYATGTGCAAATGAACTCAAGCTTACGGATAATGTCAAATGTGATATAGCGAAGCACCTGAGTGAGCTGGGTACGCAATTACGCAGGTACTTTCCCGAAACGGGTCTGTGAAAATTGAAGCCACTGCCAGATTTCTGGATAGTGCTGCGCTCAGAGTTTCTTGCCTTGGCAAATCGCACTGTTAAGACACTGATGCCCTTTACAACCACGTACCTATGTGAGAGTGGATTCTCGGCTAGCATGAAAACTAAATACAGGCACAGACTGTGTGTGGAAAATGATTTAAGACTGAGACTCTCTCCAATACAACCCAACATTGCAGGGTTATGTGCATCCTTTCAAGCACACCCTTCTCATTAACCTGTGGTGAGTTATTCACAATTTTTGATGAACAAATAAGGTTTTATATGTAAGATCGCTAAATAAAGAGCAACATTATTGATTATTATTATATTGTGTGCCCTGGTCCTATAAGAGCTCTTTGTCACTTCCCACGATCCAGGTTGTGACAAAAACTCACACTCATTCTTATGTTAAATACATTTATCGTAGTGTGTCTGTGGCAGGCTTACAATGATGGCAAAAAACAACATTTTAGAGTGCAGTGATCCTGGAGCTAGAGGGGGTACACAGCTGGAGGTTGAATGTTTGAAGGGGTACGGGACAATAAAACGTTTGGGAATCACTGGCCTAGGCTAACCAATTCTAAATGCTACTTTCAGTTCGCAAAGTAGGGTCGTCACTAAACGTTAGTTACCACAGCCACAATCGTAAACCCTGCCTGTTTCTACAATTTCACTTCTTAAAACGGCAAGGAATGTAGCTTGTGTATTTTTTTATAGGCATTTATTTCTGTAGGCGCACTCAGCACGTGTGTGTAGAAGGAGCAGTCAGAACATAATTGAGTGAGTGAGACACGGAGGGGAAAGTGATTTAGGGAGCAGAACTGTGTGATGCTTGGCTTGGTTTATTTTGTGTTGTGGGACACAACACAAAATAAACCAAGCCAAGCATCACACAGTTCTGCTCCCTAATTATTTGCTTGGTTGCAAATGCACATGTACAAATGGAACACTAAAGTCAAAGCAAATTAACTTGGTCTTCAAACTTTTAACCAAATAGTTTTACAGTATTTGCTAAAATATTGATCTCTGGTTAAAGATYGAGTTTTGACGTCAGTTCAAGTACTCGATTACTCATGCCCATACCTACAAGCACAGAGGACATTTGTAGAGGTCACAGTGCTGGTTTGCAATTATTGGCTTGGTTGTTCTAGCGGGGAGCCATGTCAGTGACCACCACCATCCTACCTGTGAGTCATGGAACACAGCGGACCACCTGACCTCCCCACAGGGCCAACAGTAACCCACTGATATACTCATCCTATGATTGGAGCCAGTGGGGAGAAAACCCCCATTTTAGCCCTGCACCTAAACGACACAGGTACAGCTATTTCACAGACACAGGCGGAGATAGGAATTTGACCTGTTCCATCTGCAGCCCTTTACCAAACAGATAATTTGGACAGAGTGAAATTGCCTGGTTAAATTGAGTAGGATGGCTGAAAATGTGTGCTGTGTGGCAGAGAGAGTATAGTGGTAGCTAGTGTCTTATGTGATCAGCCAACACTCCCTCAGTCTCTGGAGATTACTGGAGTGGATCTCATCCCCCAGCTCACCTTCAGGCTCCTTCAGAAGTRGAACAAACATTCTCCCCTTCTCACCAGTAATAACCTGAACTAAACCTCCAGCCAAGCCTATTTGATGGAAAACAGGATTAGATTCAAACTGCCCACATAGTCAATCTAATAAGGCTCATCAGCAATGAGTGGAGAGAGACAGAGCAAGGATGACGAGTAGTCATTTTACTTAAACATAATTACACCAAAAAACACAGACCTAAGAAAATCAAAGTCATTTGCAATTAGGCTTACGTCTACATACTCTTACAAAATAATGGAACTGGTGCCGGGTGCAGGGCTAGTGGTAGAGTGTCGCAGCGGACCACACATTGCCCCTAGAGGCAGRGTTCCAACTCTGACTGTGGTCCTTCTCCATCTCAATCACTTCTTCASTGTATCTATCACTACAAAATACATACAAATCTTTAAAAAATAAAAAACAATGGAATTGCTCAACCTTCTCCTGATGCAATATGAGCTGTGGCATACCAGCTAAGTAAAACACTCAGAGGATTCATGTTTCAAGCAAGAACATTTGCCCTGTAACAATTCTTCACTATTCTAGGAGGGCTTTCTAAATGTCCTCATAAGGAGGGCTGCGCCTGAGGCTTGCTTAAAGGAGGCTCAGACCTGGAGCTTTTTRAAGAAACCTGCTCTGTGACTGTCAAATGGAAAAGAGTGGTCTACAAAACCAACAGATATTTTTTTTAAGAGCGCACTAGTTTAAAAAAGTACCATTCAGACTGTCAAAGTCTCAGTGAATGATATCTATGAGCAAGGCTGTTACAGTTAATTTAGTTCATTTCAGTATTTCCTTTATCCCATGGCTTGCCCCAAGCAATATTTCAGGCTTTAGACTCAATTACTGACACATGACTCTAGTACACACAGTATACTGCTGGAGAAATCAACATGATAGACATGTACTGTAAGGTAAGGAGAGAGGAGTTGTGCTCCACTCTGTCCAGCACCCCATTACACGTGTGGGAACAGGATATGATATGGGCTCTTTCTATATCCCTCTCAATTTCTTTGGAGAGGCAGACCGCAGAGCTGACAGTCTGAGGCAGTTAATGTCATGCCAGTCTCTTGCCCTCTTCTCATCATCCTCTCGCTCTCTCTGGACCCACAGGACACAGCCTGTAACACATGCTCCTGTGAGTTAGACAGTGAACACTCACACAGTAAGAGAGCCTTCAGACAGTGCTGACATATTCCAGGGACGGTTTCAACAGATGGGCTTTTTATTGGTACTGTTTGTGGTAAAGAACCTCGCTCAAGGGTACAGCAGCTGTCCCACCACAAATTAGATAGAACCCCCTACCTCCATCCCCTTTGCCCCTCTCCTCTCCTTTAGAAAGCAGTTGAGTTCTGTGCACCAGACCATACTGCCTTTTGTCATATTATACCATATAATTATTCCTGGGCACATAGAATAACTACACATCACCCATTCAGATGCCACAGATTGGATGTCCTGCTTTATATACTGATAGAACGAGAGACTACATTTACCTACCCACCAAATCTCTCAAGTTTTGCATTAACAAATACATATCGTTTTTTACACCCGGCTCAGCTCCGGTCCTGAGCTGGCACTGTGTAAAATCTCATTTCTGTGGCAACTTCAGCCGCACAGACCAGTCCAAGCCTCCATCACTCACTCTGGGCTCAATAACCTTGGACTCATTTTCCTGTCGCTGACGTAACGCCTTACAATATTACATTGCGGTAGAGGCTGTGTTGATGTTGATGTCTCCACTACTTTACTGTCCTGTCGGTCTCTTCCTGTTATTTATCTGGCCCACTGTGACCTACGCAATGACACATGAGCATCGCCCAATCGTCCATTCATCTCCTTGTTAAATATTGTGCCAAAGAGATCAGGTTGTGATCAGAGGGCCGCGGTAATGTATGCTGTGTGATGAAAACTCTGTCAGCTGAGTTACGAGCAGCCAGGAGTTAATCAGAAGTTCTGTTACAGAGCATCCTCCACCTCCTAGCTCTCACAAGCTGTAAAGATAGATTTACATGCAAGACTTAACTATGGTTAGTTACATTCTGCATCRGAATGCAAAGGAGTCATTTGTCTTAGGGAAAATCCACTCAAAAGTGATATACATTACTGTTCAAAAGTTTGAGGTCCCTTAGAAATGTCCTTATCCTTTTCTCAATATAGGGGGTGCTGTTTCAACATTAGCATTTATCGTCTCCAAATTAAACTGCCTCATACTCAATTCTTGCTCGTACAATATGCATATTATTGTTATTATTGGATAGAAAACACTCTCTAGTTTCTATAGACGTTTGAATTATGTCTCTGAGTGAAACAGAACTCATTCTACAGCACTTTTCCTGATATGGAGTGAGATTCCAGAAATTTTGGCCTCTGGTCCCAGGTCAGTTTTAAAGTCCCTGTAAATCCTATGAGGATACAAACACTGCCCATGCCTGCCTCTAGATGTCAGTAAGAGGTGACAATTTGAATGGAGTCCTATTTTCTCCACCATTTTTTCCTGCATGAGTAGCTATCACTAATTCGACTAAATAAAGATATATA
>NC_036843.1:11620502-11651347 GCF_002910315.2 Salvelinus sp. IW2-2015 | reverse complement strand
GATAGTTTTTTTAGAAAAAATGTGCATATTTCAGGTATAAAATCACAGTTCTACATTGCAGCTGCAATCTGAAATAGCGTTGGAAGCAGCCGGAATAATTACAGAGACCGACGTCAATTACCAAAAATCATCCTAAAACATTTCTGAAAATACACAGCATACAGCAATCGAAAGACACAGGTCTTGTGAATCCAGACAATATTTCAGATTTTCTAAGTGTTTTACAGCAAAAACACAATAAATCGTTATATAGCATACACCATGTGCAAACGTTACCCCGAGCATTGATACAAGCCAAAGAGAGGATAACGTAATCATCCCAAAATGTATGAATTTTTTCACTAACCTTCTCAGAATTCTTCCGATGGACACTCCTGTAAACATCATTTACAACATACATATGAAGTTTTTTTCGAAAAAATGTGCAATTTAGCCACAAAAAAACGTGGTTATAAACATGACAAACTAGCAAAACTAGCCTGGAAATGTCGGGCTACATTTGGACAGTGATCTGGCGTAATTAATAACTATATCGTAAACTTGACTAAAAAAATATAGGGTGGACAGCAATCGAAAGACAAATTAGTTCTTAATGCAATCGCTGATTTACATTTCTAAAAGTATCCTTACTGTGCAATACAGGGTTCGCCAAGCGAAGCTATACCAAAAAAAAATTGCGGAATATGCGTAAATTTGCGTTATAACATTTTTCGACAGAACAAACGATTTATCATCATAAATAGATTCTTACTGTGAGCTGTTCTTCCATCAGTATCTTGGGCAATGTATCCTTTCTTGGGCTAATCTTCTTTGGTCGAAAGCTGCCTCTTGTCCGTCGAAATGCCCACTAACGTTCGACCGGGACCCGAAACGTGCCCGGTGCTTCAATGTGCATCACAAAGCAATGCCTCAAAATCGCACTAAACGGATATAAATTGCTATAAACGGTTTAAATTAACTACCTTATGATGTTTTAACACCTATAACGAGTAAAAACATGACGGCGATAAATAAGTGGCTAAACCAACGCTTGGAAAGAGAGAGAGTCCGACGTCCACCTTGCGTGAGGCGCAGCAGGAAAAGAACGGTACATCCGGTCTTTTCTGTTTTATACGGGCCCTGATTGCGCAATTCTGGTTAGCTAATAGATTTACATATTGTGTCTTCCCTGTAAAACATTTTAAAAATCAGAAATGATGACTGGATTCACAAGATCTGTATCTTTCATCTGGTGTCTTGGACTTGTGATTTAATGATATTTAGATGCTTGTATTTACTTGTGACGCTATGCTAGGCTATGCTAGTCAGCTTTTTTACTGTGGGGGGTGCTCCCGGATCCGGGTTTGGTAGCAAGTAGAAGTTATTTTTGAAAGAAAATTGCTTTTTTTTGTCCATTAAAAGGACATCAAATTGATCAGAAATACAGTGTAGACATTGTTAATGTTGTAAATGACTATTGTAGCTGGAAACTGCAGATTTTTTATCAAATATCTACATAGGCGTACAGAGGCCCATTATCAGCAACCATCACACCTGTGTTCCAATGGCACGTTGTGTTAGCTAATCGAAGTTTATAATTTTAAAATGCTAATTGATCATTAGAAAACCCTTTTGCAATTATGTTAGCACAACTGAAAACTGGTGTTTTGATTAAAGAAGCAATAAAACTTGCCTTCTCTAGTTGAGTATCTGGAGCGTCAGCATTTGTGGGTTCGATTACAGGCTCAAAATAACCAGAAACAAAGACTTTCTTCTGAAACTCAGTCTATTCTTGTTCTGAGAGGTGAAGGCTATTCCATGCGAGAAATTGCCAATAAACTGAAGATCTTGTACAACGCTGTGTACTACYCCCTTCACAGAACAGAACAAACTGGCTCTAACTAGAATAGAAAGAGGAAGGGGAGGCCCCGGTGCACAACTGACCAAGAGGACAAGTACATTAGTGTGTCTAGTTTGAGAAACAGACACCTCACAAGTCCTCAACTGGCAGCTTCATTAAATAGTACCCGCAAAACACCAGTCTCAACGTCAACAGTGAAGAGGCGACTCTGCGATGCTGGCCTTCTAGACAGAGTCCAGTGTGTGTTCTCCCCCCCATCTTAAAATGTTATTTTTATTGGCCAGTCTGAGATACAGCTTTTTCTTTGCAACTCTGCCTAGAAGGCCAGCATCCCGGAGTCGCCTCTTCACTGTTGACGTTGAGACTGGTGTTTGCGGGTACTACTTAATGAAGCTACCAGCTAATTTACAACATTAACAATGTATTTCTGATCAATTTGATGTTATTTTAACGGACAAAAAATAAGGACATTTCTAAGTTACCCCAAACTTTTGACCGGTACTGTGTGTGTGTATATATATATATATATATATATATTTTTTTAAATTTTTAAATTAGTCCACTTTTGATATAGTCACAAAATGTTTTGGATGCCAGCAGACAAGTTTTGCATCATATGACGTGGCCGGTGACTAGGATTGCAAAGGGTCGGAAACTTTCTGGGAAATTTTCCATGGGAAGTTAAGCCTTGGAATTTTGCTTAAATTCATCAAAAAAGCTAGCTTAGAACAGTGAATCTTTTTTTGGGGGATACACATAAAGCAATTCTAGGTCKTGTGGCATATTTTGGTTAAACAATCCCCAATTTAATGGAATTGCAACCCTCTGCATGCACAGTGTATTCTTCCATYACATGWGCAGTGCACTCTTCCATCACATGTACAGCTGATTCTCAAGATCTTGCACACTAATGAGATGCTATTAAGCCCACACTAMTACTTTCTGGTAAGTTTTGATTACAATATTGGGTGGGGTGAATATATTTTATATGACATACAGTGGGGAGAACAAGTATTTGATACACTKCCGATTTTGCAGGTTTTCCTACTTACAAAGCATGTAGAGGTCTGTAATTTTTATCATAGGTACACTTCAACTGTGAGAGACGGAATSTAAAACAAAAATCCAGAAMATCACATTGTATGATTTTWAARTAATTAATTWGCATTTTATTGCATGACATAAGTATTTGATCACCTACCAACCAGTAAGAATTCCGGCTCTCACAGACCTGTTAGTTTTTCTTTAAGAAGCCCTCCTGTTCTCCACTCATTACTTAGTTAATTAATACTTAGTTAGTTAATTACTTAGTGAATGCACCAATTTGTAAGTCGCTCTGGATAAGAGCGTCTGCTAAATGACTTAAATGTAAATGTAAATGTAATTACTTGTATTAACTGCACCCGTTTGAACTCGTTACCTGTATAAAAGACGCCTGTCCACACACTCAATCAAACAGACTCCAACCTCTCCACAATGGCCAAGACCAGAGAGCTGTGTAAGGACATCAGGGATAAAATTGTAGACCTGCACAAGGCTGTGATGGGCTACAGGACAATAGGCAAGCAGCGTGGTGAGAAGGCAACAACTGTTGGCACAATTATTAGAAAATGGAAGAAGTTCAAGATGACAGTCAATCCCCCTCGGTCTGGGGCTCCATGCAAGATCTCACCTCGTGGGGCATCAATGATCATGAGGAAGGTGAGGGATCAGCCCAGAACTACACRGCAGGACCTGGTCAATGACCTGAAGAGAGCTGGGACCACAGTCTCAAAGAAAACCATTAGTAACACACTACGCCGTCATGGATTAAAATCCTGCAGCGCACGCAAGGTCCCCCTGCTCAAGCCAGCGCATGTCCAGGCCCGTCTGAAGTTTGCCAATGACCGTCTGGATGATCCAGAGGAGGAATGGGAGAAGGTCATGTGGTCTGATGAGACAAAAATAGAGCTTTTTGGTCTAAACTAAACTCGCCGTGTTTGGAGGAAGAAGAAGGATGAGTACAACCCCAAGAACACCATCCCAACCGTGAAGCATGGAGGTGGAAACATCATTCTTTGGGGATGCTTTTCTGCAAAGGGGACAGGACGACTGCACCGTATTGAGGGGAGGATGGATGGGGCCATGTATCGCGAGATCTTGGCCAACAACCTCCTTCCCTCAGTAAGAGCATTGAAGATGGGTCGTGGCTGGGTCTTCCAGCATGACAACGACCCGAAACACACAGCCAGGGCAACTAAGGAGTGGCTCCGTAAGAAGCATCTCAAGGTCCTGGAGTGGCCTAACCAGTCTCCAGAGCTGAACCCAATAGAAAATCTTTGGAGGGAGCTGGAAGTCCGTATTGCCCAGCGACAGCCCCGAAACCTGAAGGATCTGGAGAAGGTCTGTATGGAGGAGTGGGACAAAATGCTGCAGTGTGTGCAAACCGGGTCAAGAACTACAGGAAACGTATGATCTCTGTAATTGCAAACAAAGGTTTCTGTACCAAATATTAAGTTCTGATTTTCTGATGTATCAAATACTTATGTCATGCAATAAAATGCTAATTAATTACTTAAAAATCATACAATGTGATTTTCTGGATTTTTGTTTTACATTCCGTCTCTCACAGTTGAAGTGTACCTATGATAAAAATTACAGACCTCTACATGCTTTGTAAGTAGGAAAACCTGCAAAATCGGCAGTGTATCAAATACTTRTTCTCCCCACTGTACATGATTTTTTGTTAACTAGTAAATAGTAGCCTACAGCAAAGTATGTTTAAATAATTTCTAACTTGTAAACAATTTCTGCTAGTTAATTTTTGCTACCATGTGGGTTTTAGCTTGCCTGCTAACTGAGGAGTGTTAATTCACCTGTTTCCATACATGCTTCATTTTAAAACACGTATCTTACAAAGGAGTTGTTTAATCTAACTGCTTAACTATTTATCTGTACATGGAATTGTATTTTAATTTATATTTACTCATTATTTTCTCATCTTTACAGGACAATGCCACAGGCACTATTTGATGTGTGGAGACATTTCACTGCAGCTAATGTAGAAGGAAAAGCTGTGCAAATAGTGTGCCAAATCATATGTGAAGAATGCAAYAGAGATGCAGAATCATCTAACCAAGTGCATAAAGTTCCCTCAGCGCTCACAACAAGCAACCTCTGACAAAAGTCCCTCTACTTCTTTTCCGAGGTGAAAATTATGAATCAGACACCTTATCGATAGCAACAGCTCATGGTCCTCCTGGAATCAGAAGTTTTTTTGACTCAACGGAGGAACGTAGTCAGAGAAATGCTGATGAATGTCTTGCGTGAGCTGTGTATGCAACTGGTTCACCTCTGATGCTCACAGGATATGTGTATTGGAAGAGATTTCTGAATGTTCTTGGCCCAGCATACACCCCTCCAACCAGACATGCTTTATTTACTGATTTGCTGGATGCAGAGTTCAACAGAGTTCAAGTGAAGGTCAAGCAAATCAGAGAGAAAGCAGACTGTATTGCAATCTCTGATGGGTGGTCGAATGTTCGTGGGCAAGGAATAATTAACTACATCATCTCCACCCCTCAACCAGTATTCTACAAGAGCACAGACAAGGGACAGACACAGCAGTCTCTACATTGCAGATGAGCTGAAGGCGGTCATCAATGACCTTGGACCACAGAAKGTATTTGCACTGGTGACAGACAATGCTGCAAACATGAAGGCTGCTTGGTCTAAAGGTGAGGAGTCCTACCCTCACATCACACCCATTGGCTGTGCTGCTCATGCATTGAATCTGCTCCTCAAGGACATCATGGCACTGAAAACAATGGATACACTTTACAAGAGAGCCAAGGAAATGGTAATGTATGTGAAGGGTCATCAAGTTATAGAAGCCATCTACCTCACCATGCAAAGTGAGAATAATAAGAGCACCACATTGAATCTGCCCAGAAACACCCTTTGGGTTGGTGTTGTCATCATGTTTGACAGTCTCCTGGAGGGGAAGGAGTCTCTCCAAGAAATGGCCATATCACAGTCTGCCAATATGGACAGGCCCATCAAGAGGATCCTCCTGGATGATGTATTTTGGGAGAGAGTGGTAAGCAGCCTGAAACTCCTGAAACCTATAGCAGTAGCCATTGCACGGATTGAGGGAGACAATGCCATCCTGTCTGATGTTCAGACTCTGCTTGCAGATGTAAMAGAAGAAATCCGTACTGCCCTGCCCACTTCACTGTTGCTCCAAGCAGAGGAAACTGCAGTTCTGAAATACATCAAAAAGCGTGAAGACTTCTGCCTGAAGCCCATACATGCCGCAGCRTACATGTTGGACCCCAAGTATGCTGGCAAGAGCATCCTGTCTGGTGCAGAGATCAACAAAGCCTATGGTGTTATCACTACCATGTCTCGCCACCTTGGCCTGGATGAGGGCAAGGTTATTTTGCAGTCTGGCAAAGTACACTTCCAAGCAAGGGCTTTGGGATGGAGATGCAATATGGCAGTCGTGCCAACATATCTCATCAGCCAACTGGTGGAAGGGACTTYGTGGATCGGAGGCTCTTTCTCCTGTTGCCTCCATCATCCTCCAGCGCAACTGGTCTTTGTTTGGGAACACACACACACACCAAAGCACGCAACAGGCTGACCAGTACAAGGGTTGAAAAATTGGTGGCCATCCGGGCAWATTTTTGTCTTTTTGAGCCTGACAGTGAGCCATCCTCAAAAAGTTTGGAAAGTAACAGTGAAGATAAGGCCTCAGAGTCTGATGTTCAAGAGGTGGACATTGAGGAGGTCCAGGGAGAAGACATGGAAGCCTAAAAGGAAGACAACCAAAGYTTTAGTTTCTAGACTATCATTTTACAGATGTATGTTGAAGATGCGATGGATCAATGAGGATCATTCAATATTCCCTTTCTTTTGTTGTTCAGTGAAATCATCCCATGTGAAGAGTCAACTCATTTTAATTAAAGTTCAATTTGTAACTAAATTGTTTTTTTTATTTCTATTGGAAGTATTTAATCATTTGCAATTATGTCTACTTGTGATAAGGTAAAAGGTTTATGTTTCTGTCTCCATATGATATGGTAAATATATCCAATGCAAAAAACATTGTCATTTAAATGGTATTAATATTAATTTGCMTATATCTGTTTCTGTTAATTCCCATATATTCCCATGGAAAGTTTCCTCTGAATATTCCCCAAAATGTGCAACCCTACCGGTGACACTGCTTTTTGAAAGCCCAATATCATTCAATATCATGGAAGAGGAACATGTGATGTGCTACTACACTGTGGTACAAAATAACGAATCAATAGTCTTTACCTAAACTCCTGATGTCTGAGAGGCTAACAAGGGGTACAGTTTACATGTACACATACATAGTCATGTTATTTTCAAAAATGTTTCCCTGTATGAGCTATAACACCATGTCTTTAATCTAAAATCATYCTCACTCTGTGTGGGAACACAATTGGAGAGGGGGAGAAAATCTATATTTGAATAGCCTCAAATCAGTGATGTAGMTACTGGAATATACATATTTTCTCTTAGCCTAAATTATTAACAACTGTCTATGATTTTTAGCAGAAGGTTGTGGAGTGATCATCGTGGCGAGAGAGTAAGAGAGTAGAAGGATCTCCCCACCTTTTAGCAACAAATAAAACAGATATGAGAGGCAATATGTACATTAAGTATATGGGTATGTCATTATGTACATGAGGAGGGGAAGGAAAGGGGATACCTAGTTAGTTGCACAACTGAATGCATTCAACTGAAATGCGTTTTCCACATGAAACCTAACACCTCTGAATCAGATCKGTGCGGGGGGCTGCCTTAATCAACGTGCATGTCATCGGCTGGCAGGGACCAGTTGTTGTTGGGGTTAACTGCCTTGCTCAAGGGCAGAACCTCAGATTTTCCCACCTTTTTCAGAATATCGGTTACTAGCCCAATGCTCTTGACCGCTAGGCTACCGGTCGATCTCCCTGTTACTCATCTGTCCCACTGCGACCTACGCTATGACATATAAGCATCGCCCAATTTACCTGCTTCACGATGACTAGCACATACAGGAGTTTTGCAATCAGCTGAGCCAACTAGTAAATATAATACCATGCTGAAGTAAAAGTCACTAAACTCAAATCTGAATGTGAATTGAGACATCCATTAGTGTCTCAAGACATTACATTTTAATATACGCCAATGAATTGAAAAACATTTGATTTGATGAATAACACTGTGGTGTTATTAAATTGGCTCAGATATGCTGTAACTTCACTGAACAGAGTCTAGATATGAACATASAGTATTCTATGTCTGCAAGGCAATGTCCTTGTCCATTACCAGTCTACAGCCCCAATTTAGAAAGAAGAATGTGCAAGGCTTGTCAACCATTCAGACAGTATTTTTTCCAAATAAAGTCCCAAAATACAATTTATTTATTTACTTACTTGCACTAATCGTAATTCAGTATACGCCAGCCCGGTCTGGTAATTACTGCATTCTGCATGCACTCACTAGCAATAAACTGGAAACTGGGATATGGGAAAACACAAAACTGCAAACACATGTACAAAAACATGTTACATAAATATGCATGTAATCGTAAACATGCACAATGCAACATGCAGAATGAGCATCCTTGATTAGGATGTCCCCGGATACATTGGCCTTAGTACAGTAGCTGTCTACAGCAGGAACAGGGAATACAGTGTAGTAGTAGAGACAACTTCTTCTAATTGGCCAGAGATCATTATTACCATGATGATGCCCTTTCACAACAGTATTTTAGTGGCAGCATTCAAAATGTCAGCCCAGTTGGGTAATTACCATATCCCAGTTTCCAGCACAACCCAATATCCTTCCTTTACAAATACCACAGATAAACTCTTTGTCCAGAAGACGGTCAAAACCAGTTGCTAGGCTTTTGTCAAAGATTTAACCACATATTTTTGCACAATGCAGACAATTGAGTTCCAGTAAATCCATCAAACTGTAATAAAGATAATCTAATTCATTACAAAGAGGAATTTACTGGACATAATTGCAGTGCCACTAGAAATTTAGCTGAGCTTTGTCCAAAGAATCATGTCACTTAAATTCAATTTTGCTGTTGAAACAAAAATGACCGACAGGACTAAACAAAAGGAGACAAGGTTTTAAATGGAGGGCATGAATGAAATAGATTACATTATGTTAGTAGATTACAAATGCAGGGTGTTCCAGCAGTACAAAAACAGCTGGCATATCAACAAAACAAAAAAATCGTTCCATTTTTCCCTGACAAGTTTAATGCAGATGTTATCAAGGACAAGACAAAAGTGTCCCCCAGAACAAAAGCATAACAATGGTATGAGAGTAAAATAATTATAGCAGATAAACAGCAAGTAATTCAATCTATGGGGCAGGACATGTCATGTCAGGGGGGTGTATTGATTGACGGTCCATACCAGGTTTATATTGATCCAGGGCACAGCATGTGCTGATGCATCATTGTGTAAATTAGAGTCACTTACTAGTCTCCACCACCACCTTCAGCTATAGGCTGAAGAAAAATGGCCAGCTACAACATCTTTAGAGGAATACAAGATCTGGGTCGCATTCAAGATTTCAATGCTTTAGACCATTTTGGTCTATATTTCCTGTCTATAAACTATACAACTGTCTGCTCCATTGTCACCTGTTTAGGAGGTGTTGCAGCTGAGGAATAATAACATACTGGATTGCACTCAGTCCACAACTCCACATCATAGCTCACATGCATGGACAAACTCAGAATCCATATGCCATTTATTAAATACTGTAATTAACGTCTGGCTGAGAATGAGATGAACTTTGATTTCATTGATCTGCTCAGGCCTGGATGAKGAGAATTGATGGGCTACAATGGATAGGCTCAACCTCCAAACTGTGAATCTGTTGTGGCTGGAGGATTTATTGAACACATTACAGCAGAGAGCAGAAACACGCCTGTATCACCAGCATGACAAATATCATTACAGAACAAAAACTATAGTTTGTGGACTGTTCATTAACTGTTACAGTCAGAATTAATGCCACAAACCATTTAAGCAATTAATCATGCAATTATTACAGCTATGTTGATCCTTTCTAAAGATCAGTAGGAATAAATGAGGCCATGTTCAGATTCTATATTCACTATGTTCTCAGAAGCAGAACCAAGTGAAGAAGTTCCCAAAAGGGCTGCTAATCTGACATCATCGGTGGGGGGGACTTAATCATACAGACAGAAGACATAGTCCCAGTCCCTCCCTGTGTTGTCACCAGGGGCATGGAGGTGGCTGATATTACCTGGGACACAGCTACTGCTACTGTACCATGACTGAGACAGGGGCTGCCAGCCCTATGGGTTGGGGSCTTCTTCTGCCATACTGTACCTGACAGGACACCACTAAACACAGACACACACAGAGGAGTAGGGGAAGAAGGCACCATGCACTCAGGAACCGGCTCCTTTTTCTGCAAATTGCCTGTGCCTGGTGATGCTGTCTGCCACCCTCTTAACCAGATTAACTGCACAGGGCGAATGAAGGGAAGAAGAGAGAGTGGGCATAGGAACGAGAGGGAGGGGGGGGGGGGTTGGGTTGAGTGCCGTCAAAGTGTCCTTCTCTTCTATTTTCTCCTCTCCATCTCTCTGGCTCGGCATGTGTGTAAAATTAGCGCCTGTGCAACGGGTGGGCAATCCAGACAGTGAATTGTGCCCTGGGGGTCCAAATTGAAACTCTTTTCCAGCTCACCAGGGGATCCAAAGAGGGGAGAGGAAGGAGAGTTGAGAGGACTGGCAGAGAGGAGACTCAACATAGAGGCCAAAGTACAGTACAGGGTGTTAGTGTGGGAACACCTTTAAGTTCCTACATGCTCTCAACAAACTAGAACAGATAGCTAGGTCTGTGCATAGTAGGAATAGCAATGAACAGTACACACAGCGCTCCAGCCCTCCTTTATAATTCCATCCATCATGTCAGGTCTCTGGGCCCAAAGGCCTTGGACCTGCATCCTTTCATCTCCAGTGGCTGGCCAGAGTGCATGAGGCTGACCTTCAACCCTGAGACACACAACCACACACTATTGTATTGCTGTCACAAATCCCCTGCCCTCTCTGTCCCGTGTGGGTGTAATTTCATTAAGGACTCAGGCCCCAGCCCGGCCTGCCTGRACCTGGTCTCTGGTCTCCATACGGCTGCATATCTTAACATGAGCCTTTCCATAATCCTGACCTTGGGCACTATTAACGACCTGGCTGTTTGTGTTTGAGGGGCCTCTCCTCTCCATTCTGTTTAATAATGATATACCCCTCCACTCCCAATGCAACACTGCAACAACACTCTAGTCACTTGGATTACTCTCACCTATCTTTTAAAGTGGCAACAATAGCTTTTGGGTACTTTTTGAGAGAAGGTTTATTGGATAATCAGTCAATCCATTTAATTTTAAATATATTGAGTTTTCCTGAATCTCATTTGGTTTGGTTTCTAGTCTCCTCTCTCCCGTCCATTCCTTTATCCTTCCTCACAGTAAGAGAACATGTTTATTTTATTACAGCTAAAAATAGAATTTGGACATAGTCAATATTGGCAGTTCTACATAGATTGCAAATATACATCAGCTAGCTATATCTTTTAACAATATATTTCTGAAATATTATTGAATACATAACATTAATGCAGAATTATCCAGCTTGTTTCTATTTGTTAGTCAAATCAATAAAAGCAGGTCACTCCGACAAGACATGACCGCGGTGAGTGATTGGGTCAGATGGACACTCCTCTCCCTCTCTTTAAAAGGCAAAGAGGGGCACGGCTGTGTTCCTTTACAACACATTAGGCCAAATTCAATCCAGGAAGGGTGGAGGTCGCCGTCCTAATCTGGTTAGGGAATATTTCCTCGTCTTGATAATTGGTTTAGCACTCAACCTGAAGTTGTAATTACATCACTAGGTTAATATCAGCATTGGGCTTCTGTTAATTTAATTATGGGAGGAGTGGGTAAGCATAGCTGTTAAATCCTGTTGATTGCGTTAAGGACTATATTTTTCAGAGCTACTAAATGGGTGATTCACTGGCTCACATTTTCCCCAAGTTAATCAAATCAATACCCCGGCAGACATGAAGCACAAGTGACAGACGAATCACTGATTCAAAATAAGACAATCACACTTTTACAGCTCTTGTACGACGTAGACATTCACCAACCCACACACAAACTGCCGCTGCTTAAAMTGCACACTGTCTCAYACTGACTAATGCATGGCCATTATCCCACTCTGATAGCCTTGGCATCGGCCAAATCGCACAGACTCTTCTCAGTATTTAATCCAAATCACATATCCAGAGCATCAGTGGTTCCTGAGAGGCGAGGAGTCAAGGAACAACAGAAGGCACACCTCACCAATAACAACTCATCCTAATACTTACACTGGCTCCAAACCAGGCTGGCATCTCATGATTGGCGAAGAATTGCGCAACTGAACTGTTCCTATCAATCTGTGGTCCTCTGTAGAATTATATTTTTTTTAACAGGCCTTCAAAATTGCATAAAGAATTCAGTTGTTTCTGTATGTTCATGGTCTTTTTGCTGAGATATGGATAATCACCCATCAGCTTATACTCACTAGAAGACAGTTGAGATCAATTTAACTATTCCACTCTGATGAACGGTGGAGCTCATGACAAATCCCTTAATATCTCGGTCTCTTTATGTGCACAAATATTCGACAGTATTGAATAATACTCAATGAAGACTAGATTGATTTGGGAAGAGAGGTCAGTAGGCTTTTGGTAGGTCATCTGTCAAAGTAGAGAAATCCTCACAAATGAAATCCTCTGGGGGGTGGATCCCAGCATCATGCTCACACACAGAGGATGGAAGACTACTGTGCAACACTGGCCCAATTTCCATACAATACCATAATGTTTACTCCATGCCTCTCTCTTTGTAGGATGCACACTTATGAATTTCACATGCCTTTCCATTCTTTGAAAGACAACAAACTCCTCAGACAATCCCGCAGGTGAAGAAAATGGATGTGGAGGTACTGGGCTGGCGTGATTACACATGGTCTGCGGTTGTGAGGCCAGTTGGATGTACTGCCAAATTCTCTAAAATGACATTGAAGGTGGCTTATGGTAGAGAAATTAACATTCCATTCTCTGGCAACAGCTCTGGTGGACATTCCTGCAGTCAGCATGTCAATTGCACGCTCCCTCAAAACTTTAAACATCTGTGGCATTGTGTTTTGTGACAAACTGAGCAATTGGGGGAGGTGACCAAGGACCCGATCATCACTCTGACAGAGTTCCTCTGTGGAGATGGGAGAACCATCCAGAAAGACAACCATCTCTGCAGCACTCCACCAATCAGGTCTTTATGGTAGAGTGGCCAGACGGAAGCCACTCCTCAGTAAAAGGCACATGACAGCCTGCTTGGAGTTTGACAAAAGGCACCTAAAGGACTCTCAGACCATGAGAAACAAGATTCTCTGGTCTGATGAAACCAAGATAGAACTCTTTGGCCTGAATGTCAAGCGTCACATCTGGAGGAAACTTGGCACCATCCCTACGGTGAAGCATGGTGGTGACAGCATCATGCTGTGAGGATGTTTTTCCAGCGGCAGGGACTGAGAGATTAGTCAGGATCGAGGGAAAGATGAACGGAGCATAGTGCAGAGAGATCCTTGATGAAAACCTGCTCCAGAGCACTCAGGGCCACCTTAGACCCTAAGCACACAGCCAAGACAACGCAGGAGTGGCTTCAGGACAAGTCTATGAATGTCCTTGAGTGGCCCAGCCAGAGCCCGGACTTGAACGTGATCGAACATCTCTGGAGGGACCTGAAAATAGCTGTGCAGCGACGCTCCCCATCCAGCGTTACAGAGCTTGAGAGGATCTGCAGAGAATGATGGGAGAAACTCCACAAATACAGGTGTGCCAAGCTTGTAGTGTCATACCCAACAAGACTTGAGGCCGTAATCGCTGCCAAAGGTGGTTCAACAAAGTACTGAGTAAAGAGTCTGAATACTTATGTAAATGTGATATTTCAGATAAATAGTACAGGCAAAACACCAGTCTCAACGTCAACAGTGAAGAGGTGACTCCGGGATGCTGGCCTCTAGGCAGAGTTGAAAAAAGAAAAAAAAGCCGTATCTCAGACTGGCAAAATAAATAAATAATGATTAAGATGGGCAAAAGAACACAGACACTGGACAGAGGAGCTCTGCCTACACGGCCAGCATCCCGGAGTCGCCTCTTCACTGTTGACGTTGAGACTGGTGTTTTGCAGGTACTATTTAATGAAGCTGCCAGGTGAGGACTTGTGAGGTGTCTGTTTCTCAGACACTCTAATGTACTTGTCCTCTTGCTCAGTTGTGCACCTGTGCCTCCCACTCCCCTTTCTATGCTGGTTAGAATCAGTTTGCGCTGTTCTGTGAAGGGAGTAGTACACAGCGTTGTAACAGACCTTCAGTTTCTTGGCAATGTCTTGAATGGAATAGCCTTCATTTCTCAGAACAAGAATAGACTGATGAGTTTCAGAAGAAAGTTCTTTGTTTCTGGCCATTTTGAGCCTATAATTGAACCCACAAATGCTGATGCGCCAGATACTAAACTAGTCTAAAGAAGGCCAGTTTTATTTCTTCTTTAATCAGAACAACAGTTTTCAGCTGTGCTAACATAATTTCAAAAGGGTTTTCTAATGATCAATTAGCTAATCCAAGTGTATCATTTTAAAAGGCTAACACAACGTGCCATTGGAACACAGGAGTGATGGTTGCTGATAATGTGCCTCTGTATGCCTACGTAGATATTCCATAAATAAATAAAAAAGCCG
The DNA here is from genome assembly GCF_002910315.2 of Salvelinus sp. IW2-2015. Lineage (NCBI taxonomy): Eukaryota > Metazoa > Chordata > Actinopteri > Salmoniformes > Salmonidae > Salvelinus > Salvelinus sp. IW2-2015. The sequence goes on along the minus strand of NC_036843.1, from coordinate 11,636,682 downwards.
TTTCCAGCTACAATAGTCATTTACAACATTAACAATGTCTACACTGTATTTCTGATCAATTTGATGTTATTTTAAATGGACAAAAAAAATACAAATAAAAACTTTCAAAAACATTTCTAAGTGACCGCAAACTTTTGAACGGTAATGGAAATATTACCTCAATTACCTTGACTAACCGGTACCCCCTGTATATAGCCTCGCCACTGTTACTTTAATGTTGCTCCTTCATTTTTCTTATTTTTTTTTACTTCAGTTTATTTTAGTAAATACTTTGACTTAAAAAAACTGCACTGTTGGTTAAGGGCTTGTAAGTAAGCATTTCACTGTAAAGGTCTACTACACCTGTTGTATTCGATACATGTGACATAACATTTGAWTKAATTTGAGAGCGAGCGAGCAAAAATAGACTTCATTTGAATAAGAACATTATACTGCCAAATGGGTTGAACAACAGTAACATATCCAAACTCTCAATCCAGGGCACAGACATGGTATTCACACATGCAATACCTGAGGAAGAGGGGGATGGAGGTTAAGAGTGAGAGATAGAGAGTGAGTGCTGTACAGTATGCACACATTTTCCTTCTGACATGTCAGACCCCTCTACCACATGTAGTAAAGCTTTCTAAGGGCTCACAACTCACAGCGATTGTGCACCAGCCAACGATACACATCACATCCATGAAAGTGTCTGTGTGTGCGCGCATCTCTGCCTCATGAGATTTGCTTTGTTTGTGATCAACCATAGCCATACTGCAGTATCTGCAGTAACAATATCGGTGAGTGTGTATGTGCTCAAGACTATTTATGTTCTAGAGCTCCCTCGGTTGTTGTCATGTAACCTTATTTATCAAAGCATTTGGAGGTTTTATGATGTGATTTACTGTATATGGACTTGTGGCACGTTAATGATGCCAGCGAGCCATGCCTCCTATCCATATTCATGAACTGTGTTAGGGGAGCAGTGGGAGGGGGAGGAGCACCACTAGGTGTGCCAAAACTCTCCCAGGCATGGAGTCTTGAGAGCAGAACTGCCAAAGGCAAGAGTTCACCTGCCTGTAGGGCCCACCTGTACAGTACAGTAGGACCAGGCAGACGATTAATGGGTGAACGGGAACAAAGGAAATACATGCTGACTTTTGGATATCTGATGCATTTATCATTCCTCCTGACATTTTGAATCACATACTGTAAAAGGCTGGGAAGAGAGCAGAGTGGTAAGTGCACTCCTGGATCTAAAGAGTTACCAACCAGACTGCCTGTGGACTCGTAGCAGAAAAGGGAGTCAGCTAGTGAAACCTTCAACTCCCCAAATTCCATCTCAGTAGCCAAATCCACCATGTTTAAAAGTGATACTGGGTGGATATAGCAATGCAGCTGGCAGTTAACTGCTTTTGGACAATAAGTCAATGAATGAAGGCAATAAGCCCAAAAGCTTTATCCTAGCAGACTGTAAGATGTCGCCCAACTGTGCTATTTGGCAACTAGATTTAGAAACGGGGATTATAATGTTCAACTGATAAATCTGCATGGCCGAGCAGCACATCCTTAACTTGTCCACAGACCCAAAGGGTCACCGGTTCAATCCCAGGATGTGATTTGGCATACAGCTGCCATCAGCAGAGGAATGCATTTCATTTGCAATTACAAAAAGGGAAGGTTTGCATTTTGAAGTGCTGGTAGATTTTGAATTCCACCAATTAACTGTAGAGCTGTGCAAATACTGTTACAGTTTCAAAGTAAGCATCAAGGGCCACATTCAAAGCAACCAATCCTGTTTAAGGATGATGTTAATTCGACCCTTCCCTCTATACTATCCATTTCAATTAAGGAGCAGCAGGATTTCACGTCCTATTAGCCATCATGGCCTAATCAATGAGCTGTGGCCCCAAAACATCTGACAGCTAATTACTAGGGCAGGTCTCTGTCTGTACTGCCGGCCAGTCAGGTAGGCATCGGTAATTAAAAGCAGGGATAAATATCTTTTCAAGATCCCTGTTAGAGGGAGGCAGCAGAGAGAGCAAAAATGATTGTACTGAGACTCCTGGCTGAAACCTAATTTGCTGCTGAACCAATCAATAAAACCATTTCATCTGGGTTGCTACGGAACAACATATACTAAAACACAAAGAACATTCCCTACGGGAGATGGAAGGGCATCTTGTTCTTGTTCTTTTGATAAAGACATTTTGCTTTTAAAAAGATGCCTGGTGTAAAAGGAGCAGTGTGTAGTGTAGTCAAGAACATCACTTTTGTCCCCTTTCTTTGAGTCTCCAAAGCCTTACATCTGTACTTTCATTACTGTGGTCACACAATGGACTGGAGAGTTGACTCATCCACCACAGTCAACATACATTCCTTTGATACAATACAGTACAGAACGCACACCTGTGTATTACTCAGAGTACCTCAAAAATGTCCTTTTCGTCACCCGGCATGTATAATCCCATTAACTTCAGCAGTCTCACATAATGGTCCACAGTATAACATGGATTGCACTTATCAAACAAGCAAATATCGTTCAATATGTTTCCAGAATGACCAAACAAATTACTGGTATGTTGGAGTGACTGAAATAATTAGCTTTGACTATAAAAAGTTCAGTCAGTCCCCATGCCAACATAATTATAGCACATACTGTAGCACTGCTCATAAAAGCAAAGGCCGTCCACTTAACTGTTCCCTCGGATTTGAAAAGCCTCCGATTTTTCTATATACTTTTCCACAGAGGGACATCAGTAAAGGAAAAAAATTAGCAAACTCCTATCAAAGCCATCTATGCATCTTTTGATATCCAAACGTCTTTGTAGAACAAGCAGGTACTGTGGGCCACTGGAGAGAAAGGCCCTATATACTTTACCTCCAGAGCATAGATTGAGGAAATCCCATGGGGAAATTGCCATCACAGCCTTGGTAAAACATGATTACAGCACATACATCTGACATAGATCTGAGAGATGGCCTGATCTCTCGGAATGCCAATGGACCAGAGAGGCAAACTCACTACGGCAGTAAGATCACATGTAAATTATTAAAATCACTAGGGGAGAGTTGAATTGATGTTGGAGAGATACCCAGGGCCCCACAGATACCCTGAATGTGAGAGGAGTGGATGTGTGGGTCTCAGGTCAGGGAGGCCAGGCTCTAATGAGAGCTGTGGCTAGATGAAAAGAGTACTCCTGGGCTGGGGTGGACAGGAGAGTGATGGGGCTGTTGACACGGGGCCAGGGGGTGAGAGCCACATGGTTTAAGCCGTGGATGTGGGTCATCGTGTTTAGGTGTCAGCACATGAGAGGGCGTGTGAGAAATCCATGTCTCTCCACAGCCCAGAACCACTTCAAAGTTCTTCCCTGACACTGGAATGGGTTCCTGTTGTTTAACATCTGTTTGCACTTCACACCATTACTCCTACTCACAACAGTAAACAGGCTGCTTTCCATTGGCAGGTAATCACACTGCCTGTCAGCCATTTAAAGAAAGCCATGAAACAGCAGTGTAGCCAGTCATGCTCCCCAGGCCTGGGTGTCCTTAAGAAATGTTTGCCGAACAAGTTCTATTTTGTTGGCCTCCGGTACATTCTAATGATAGTTAGTGGTTAAAAATACAATCTATCAGGAAAGAACACTCAAGTGTTAGTTTCATCAGCTGTTTTACAATATGGCATAAAACACACAAAACATTTTTTTGACTGCACTTAGCATTTAAAGAATCCTGTAAAGTTCACATTGGCAGTTTGAAGTGACTCAAATGCTTTTTTTGCATACACAGTACATATACACAAAAGTATGTGGACACCCTTAAAATGAGTGGATTCGGCTATTTCAGCCACACCTGTTGCTGACAGGTGTATAAAATTGAGCACACAGCCATGCAATCTCCATAGACAAACATTAGCAGTAGAATGGCTATACTGAAGACCTCAGTGACTTTCAACGTGGCACCGTCATAGGATGCCACCTTTCCAACAATTCAATATGTCAAATTTCTGCCCTGCTAGAGCTGCCCCGGTCAATAGCAAGTGCTGTTATTGTGAAGTGGAAAGGTCTAGGAGCTACAATGGCTCAGCCGCGTAGTGGTAGGCCACACATGCGCACAAAACGTGCCCGCCGAGTGATGAAGCAAGTAATAATAGTCTGTCCTCGGTTGCAACACTCTCTACCGAGTTCCCAACTGCCTCTGGAAGCAACATCAGCAGAAGAACTGTTCGTCTGGAGCTTCATGAAATGGGTTTACATGGCCGAGCAGCCGCACACAAGCCTAAGATCCGCATGCACAATGCCAAGCGTCGGCTGAAGTGGTGTAAAGCTCACCGCCATTTGACTCTGGAGCAGTTGAAACRTGTTCTCTGGAGTGAGGAATCACGCTTCACCATCTGGCAGTCCGACGGAGGAATTTGGGTTTAGCGGATGCCAGGAGAACGCTACCTGTCCGAATGCATAGTGCCAACTGTAAAGTTTGGTGGAGGAGGAATACATTCTATATGATTCTGTGCTTCCAACTTTGTGGCAACAGTTTGGGGAAGGCAGGAAGCCTAGTGGTTAGARTGTGCCAGTAACCAAAAGGTTGCTGGATCGAATCCCAGAGCTGACAAGGTAAAAATATATTGTTCTGCTCCTGAGCAAGGCAGTTAACCCACCGTTCCCCTGACTCCGAAGATGTGGATGTCGATTATGGCAGCCCCCCGCACCTCTCTGATTCAGAGGGGTTGGGTTAAATGTGGAAGACGCATTTCAGTTGAAGGCATTCAGTTGTACAACTGACTAGGTATCCCCCGTGCACAAACCGAGGTCCATTCAGAAATGGTTTGTCGAGATTGGTGTGGAAGAACTTGACTGGCCTGCACAGAGCCTTGCCCTCAACCCCATCGATCACCTTTGGGATGAATTGGAACGCTGACATGCTGACCAGACCGTGCACCATCACGCGCATGTTGATTTTGTCCACCCACACCAGACGAGATCAGGACACGCTGGTTGAAATATCAAAATGAACTCTGAACCAACTATATTAATTTGGGGCCAGGTCAAAAACCATTAAACATGTATGGCAATTTAGCTAGCTAGCTTGATGTAGCTAGCTAATTTGTCCTGGGATATAACCACTAGGTTGTTATTTTACCTGACATTCACAAGGTCCTCTACTCTGACAATTAATCCACAGATAACAGGGTAAACCGAGTTCGTTTCTAGTAATCTCACCTCCTTCAGGCTTATTCTTCTGACTTTATATGGCGGTTGGCAACCAACTTAACAGTGCATGTGACACGAGCGGTGTGGTCAGCATGTGACTGCGAGCCAGGCCTAATCGCCCAACATCAGTGCCCAACCTCACTAATGCTTATGTGGCTGAAGGGAAGCAAGTCTCTGCAGTAATGTTCCAACATCTAGTGGAAAGCCTTCCCAGAAGAGTGGATGCTGTTATCCTCTCTGGGCTGCAGGGGCAGTATTGAGTAGCCTGGATAAAAGGTGCCCATTTCAAACGGCCTCGTACTCAATTCTTGCTCGTACAATATGCATATTATTATTACTATTGGATAGAAAACTCTAGTTTCTAAAACCGTTTGAATTATATCTGTGAGTAAAACAGAACTCATTTTGCAGCAAACTTCCTGACAGGAAGTGGAAAATCTGAAATCGATGCKCTGTTCTAGGGCCTGCCTATAAATGTGCTTGATATTTATTAGTATACATSCACTTCATACGCCTTCCACTAGATGTCAACAGGCAGTGAGAGAAGAAATGGAGTGTATAACATGATCTGAGGTCGAATAAAAGCTCTTGGCATGACGTGACCCCAATKTCCTGTTTTCTGGAACGCGCGAGAAGGGACCTGGTATTGCCTTCTGTAAAGCTGTCGTTATAGACGACTAATATCTCCGGCTTTGATTTTATTTGATAAATGTGACAATATCATCGTAAAGTATGTTTTTTCAATATAGTTTTATTTGATTATTGAAATTTTTTCGGGACGTTAGGCGTGTTGCTTTGTCTGCGTTTGTTCAGGAAGGAGAGCTTCGCGCCACTTTGCTAGCTTTCCGTGCTAATTGACTGGAGAAGAGGACATTCTAAAACCAAACAACGATTGTTCCCGACAAAGCACCCCTTGTACAACATTCTGATGGAAGATCATCAAAAGTAGGACCCATTTTATGATGCTATTTCATATATCTGTCGAACATGTGAACTAGTAGTTTGCGCCCAGATTTTGGGCACGCTCTCGCCATAACGTAAACTGCATGTCGTAATGAAGTTATTTTTAAAATTCTAACACGGCGATTGCATTAAGAACTAGTGTATCTATCATTTCCTATACAACATGTATTTTTTAGTAATGTTTATGAATAGTTATTTGGTCAGAATATGTGAGTGTCAGAAAAATATCCGGACGTTGTGGGAAAAAGATGCTACGTTAGCACAATGTATAACCACTGATTTCAGCTCTAAATATGCACATTTTCGAACAAAACATAAGTGTATGTATAACCTGATGTTATAGGACTGTCATCTGATGAAGCTTATCAAGGTTAGTCAAAAATTATATATCTTTTGCTGGTTTGTTACGATCGCTAACTTTTGCTGCTGGTAAATGGCTTGTGTTTCTGGCTATTGTGGTAAGCTAATATAATGCTATATTGTGTTTTCGCTGTAAAACACTTAAGAAATCGGAAATATTGGCTGGAATCACAAGATGCTTGTCTTTCATTTGCTGTACACCATGTATTTTTCAGAAATGTTTTATGATGAGTATTTAGGTATTTCACGTTGGTGTCTGTAATTACTCTGGCTGCTTCGGTGCTATTTCTGACGGTAGCTGTGATGGTAGCTGCAATGTAAAACTGATTTATACCTCAAATATGCACATTTTTCGAACAAAACATAGATTTATTGTATAACATGTTATAAGACWGTCATCTGATGAAGTTGTTTCTTGGTTAGTTTGGTTGGTTCTTGGTTAGTTAGGTTGGTTTTGTGCATGTTACCTGTGCTCTGAAAAATGTCTGTCCTTTTTTGTATTTGGTGGTGAGCTAACATAAATATACGTGGTGTTTTCGCTGTAAAACATTTTAAAAATCGGACATGTTGGCTGGATTCACAAGATGTTTATCTTTCATTTGCTGTATTGGACTTGTTAATGTGTGAAAGTTAAATATTTCTAAAAAATATATTTTGAATTTCGCGCCCTGCACTTGAGCTGGCTGTTGTCATAAGTGTACCGACCTCGGGCTTGCAGCCCAAAGAAGTTGTAGCAGCAAAGGGGGGACCAACTCCATATTAATGCCCATGATTTTGGAATGAGATGTTTGACGAGCAGGTGTCCACTTACTTTTTATCATAACTATTAAGTTAACCATCTAAAATGTGCTTAATGCATTTGGTTTGCTAATTTTGTAGCTAGTTAGCTATCTAGTTAAGTGGTCAGCTTCTTCCAAAATCACACTTTGCATGGTTACAGTAGAGAATCCTGGTTCAAGAGCCTTGCTGTCTAATATTAGTTTTTTTGCGTGCAGCAAACTGAGTAGCATTTTTGAGTTACTTGTATAACTTTATGAGCTGAGATCATGTCTATCCTGCAAATATTTAGGTCAGAAACTGCATAACATTTTGGCAATGCGCTCGTTATAATTTAGTTAGCATTCTCTATGGGATTTTACATGTAATTGTTGGCATTGCTAACTTTCAGATTACATAAGCTCAGTGGGGTTTGAAAATAGCGYCCCTTGAGTTAAGTGCCGGTAGTACCAAATATCCTGGTATGGCACATGGTCGGTATGAAGGTATGACAATCTGGATACCGTCTAAGCCTAAAGAAAAGAATAGGCTACGTGAATTTCGACTCAACGTTACCACATATGGGACGTGCAAATTCACTCACATTATATGGGACGTGCAAATTCATCCTTGATGTACATTTTTTGGACTGCAACCACAGTGCACGCAACATACACACCCAGGTACCAAGAGGCGGGACAGACAGCAGACTGTCAAACCAGCAGTTTCCCTGTCATCGCTCACTTTGTGACTGACAGGCGCCTGCCCTATCAATAGATTGCTAGATGATGCATATTGTTCATTCTAGCGTTTCTCTTACGCCTGATACGTTATCTTAATTCTAGCAGGAGGGGGCTCGGCAGACTTTTTTTCTGACTAGCAAATTGAAAAGTAGCCTAGTTCATTTAAGCGGGAAAAGTACTGACAATTAGTCTGTAATCTGCTGTATAGCTGACACTAGTGGAAAACACTGAAACAGATGGCAAATAAAAACAGAGCATGTCCACAACATAGTTGGTAAGTTATGTATGATTTCACTGAGTGTACAAACAAAGCATTCACCAGTTTTGAGTCTTAAGTACTCATTTAAATGACTTCCAGAGAGTGAGTAACAATAGATTGTTAGTCATGCAAGCTGAAACAGTCATTCAAAGTATGCCCCTTTGATGTAAACAAATGCAGAGCAGGGGAGTACCTACTAGTACCTCCGACCTGACTAGTGAAGCAGAGACACAAGGAAGAATGATCCAACCCATCATGGCATCAAAGGATGCATTGATTCTCCACCTTCTTTGGCTGTGGATGAATAGTGATGAGAAAGCGAGGGGATTGTACCAGTCTGCAAGCCAATTCAAATTGGCAAACAGCAGGACATGATGCTTCCTGCCAGACAGGCCACCGTCACGGCAACTGTTGTCACGGTACAGAGCTGCCAGTCTTGGTTTGATCAGCATGCGGAGCGGAGGCTGGGATGTGATATAAGGATGAGAGGAGGGAGTAAGGGAGGACGGGATGGCGGGGGTCTTAAATGTTATGTAATTAACCTCTTCACTTCGCTGCATTCCACTTCAGAAATCAAAACGATTGACAGCTTCCTGTCAGCAGCCTGCAGCAATCAGTCCCTAATCTCCCTGACAGAGAGAGAAAACACAAAGAATGTGTTGGGCCTGTCACCGTCGTGGTGTCACTGACAGAATGAGGAGACACACTGCTGACGTATATCAACGACTTCGTTTTGACAATGAAAAGCATTCTCACTGCGGAGATGCAAATTTGGGGCAATTTAAACAAATTATCCTCAGTAAGCATCCTCATCATACGAGTGCATATTGGGGCGGCAGGTAGCCTAGAGCGCTGGGCCAGTAACCAAAATCTGTCGTTCTGACCCTGAACAGGYCAGTTAAGAACAAATTCTACCAGAGAACAGTGGGTTAACTGCTTAAAAACATTATTTTTATTAAATACAAAACTAAATATTAAAAAGACAACAAAAAAAAAAGAGGGAGAGTCAGACAGAAAAGCAAAAGAGAGGATGGGCTAAGGGATGTTTCCACCTCAAAAACCACAAGAAAGAGGATTTCAATTCCCACCATCTTATAATGTTCTGAAATCGTTTTTGTTGATAGTAACAGATAAGATTGCAACATTATTTTGATCTCAGAAATTAAGCTAATTGATTGATTTAAAATTGCAATTTTGAATTTGTAGGATTTATATAATATTCAATAATTATAGCACCTAATATCCAATTTAGACTAAACTTGTTTCTAAAAATGAGTTTGACATGAGGAATCCAAAGGAATGGTCCAAAGCCAGCCATGGACGCGCAACACCCCACGCCAATCCCACCCCAACAACGAGTACATAGTATCAGTTCTCTGTGTCTGACAAGTAGTATGGAGCTGCAGCTCTGAGTATTGTTTTTCATCCTATGTAATGTATTCCCAGTGAATTTGGTAATAGTTTCTCTCTTCAGAGACAGGTTTATGTCCCATCCTATATCCTGATATTACCAGGTTCTGACCACTATATGTGCTGTTCCTGTGATTAGGTGAAAAAGGTTTGAAGATTTTTCCCTTCCCCCTAATGATAAAGGGATAGTTCCATCACTCAATCCCCACCCCCTTTGTCACTTTGATATACCCTAGGTTTAGCCTAGTCTATTGACAAGGTATGACAGCAACCCATGCTTTGGTTTTGTAGGCCACTGTTTAAAATGCTAACTTTTTAGCATTTGTGGCACAAATACAATGCAAGTCAATGGTATCTATATTAGCATTTTCACGCTTCATGTTCAAAATCACCCTAAAGTATATATATWTWTTTTTTATTAATTAGGATATAGATTTTTATTTGAAGCGCGGAAATGATAGATACCATTGACTTGGGTTTGTGCCACAAATGCTTAGGGTGCTCTGGTAAGGAAACCAATAAGTCATATTATAATTTGAGAAAAACTATGCCTTCAACATTGAGGGGGGATTATTTCAAGAAAAACACCTAACAGCAGGAACAGTACCATCTAGTGGTCAGAACCTGGTAAATAACAGGATGTAGGATGGGACATGAATTATTAATGAAAGTTGTTACGTTTATCTGAACAGGGTTAAAAAAAACATCACCAAATTAACTGAGAATACATTAATAAGGATTGGGGTTGCAAAGGGTCGGAAACTATCCGGGAAATTTTCCATGGGATGTTAAGCCCGGGAATTTTGGGAATTTTGCTAAAAATCATTTTTTTWAAGTTAGCTTATAACAGTGAACATTTTTTTGTGGGATACACCAAGCAATTCTAGGACTTGTGGCATATTTTGGTTAAACAATCCCCAATACAATGGAATTGCAACCCTCAGCATGCACAGTACATTCTTCTATCAGTGCACTCTTCAATCACATGTGCAGCTGATTCTCAAGATCTTGCACACTAATGAGATGCTATTGAGCCCACACTACTGTCTGAGCCAAGGACTACACGCTTTCTGGTAAGTTTTGATTACAATACTGGGTGGGGTGAATATATTTTATATGACATACATGATTTTTTGTTAACTAGTAAATAGTAGCCTACATCAAAGTGTGTTTAAATCATTTCTAACTTGTAAACAATTTCTGCTAGTTAGTTTTTGCAACCATGTGGGTTTTAGCTTGCTTGAGCCTGCAAACTGAGGAGTGTTAATTCACCTGTTTCCATACAGGTTTCATTTTAAAACATTTATCTTACAAAGGAGTTGTTTAATCTAACTGCTTAACTATTTATCTGTACATGGAATTATTTTTTTATTTTTTTTACTCATTCTTTTCTAATCTTTACAGGAAAATGCCACGGGCACTATCTGATGTGTGGAGACATTTCCCTGCAGCTAATGTAGAAGGAAAAGCTGTGTACATTTGCAAATACTGTGCCAAATCATATGTGAAGAATGCAACAGAGATGCAGAATCATCTGGCCAAGTGCATAAAGTTCCCTCAGCACTCACAACAAGCAACCTCTGACAAAAGTCCCTCTACCTCTATTCGAGGTTAAAATGATGAATCAGACACCTTATCGATAACAGCTCATGGTCCTCCTGGAATCAGAAGTGGTTTTGACTCAATGGAGGAACGTAGTCAGAGAAATGCTGATGAATGTCTTGCGCGAGCTGTGTATGCAACTGGTTCACCTCCGATGCTCACAGGCAATGTGTATTGGAAGAGATTTCTGAATGTTCTTCGTCCTGCATATACCCCTCCAACCAGACATGCTTTATCTACTCATTTGCTGGATGCAGAGTTCAACAGAGTTCAAGTGAAGGTCAAGCAAATCTCTGATGGTGGTCCAATGTTCGTGGGCAAGGAATAATTAACTACATAATCTCCACCCCTCAACCAGTATTCTACAAGAGCACAGACACAAGGAACAGACACACTGTTCTCTAAATTGCAGGTGAGCTGAAGGCAGTCATCAATGACCTTGGACCACAGAATGTATTTGCACTGGTGACAGACAATTCTGCAAACATGAAGGCTGCTTGGTCTAAAGGTGAGGAGTCGTACCCTCACATCACACCCATTGGCTGTGCTGCTCATGCATTGAATCTGCTCCTCAAGGACATCATGGCACTGAAAACAATGGATACATTCTACAAAGAGAGCCAAGGCAATAGTTAGGTATGTGAAGGGTCATCAAGTTATAGCAGCCATCTACCTCACCATGCAAAGTGAGAATAATAAGAGCACCACATTGAATCTGCCCAGCAACACCCGTTGGGGTGGTGTTGTCATCATGTTTGACAGTCTCCTGGAGGGGAAGGAGTCTCTCCAAGAAAAGGCCACATCACAGTCTGCCGATATGGACAGCCCCATCAAGAGGATCCTCCAGGATGATGTATTTTGGGAGAGAGTGGTAAAGCAGCCTGAAACCTATAGCAGTAGCCATTGCACGGAWTGAGGAAGACAATGCCATCCTGTCTGATGTTCAGACTCTGACTGCAGATGTAAGAGAAKAAATCTGTACTGCCCTGCGCACTTCACTGTTGCTCCAAGCAGAGGAAACTGCAGTTCTGAAATACATCAAAAAGCGTGAGGAGTTCTGCCTGAAGCCCATACATGCCGCAGCATACATGTTGGATCCCAAGTATGCTGGCAAGAGCATACTGTCTGGTGCAGAGATCAACAAGGCCTATGGTGTCATCACTATCGTGTCTTGCCACCTTGGCCTGGATGAGGGCAAGGTTCTTGGCAGTCTGGCGAAGTACACTTCCAAGCAAGGGCTTTGGGATGGAGATGCAATATGGCAGTCGTGCCAACATATCTCATCAGCCACCTGGTGGAAGAGACTTTGTGGATCTGATGCTCTTTCCCCTGTTGCCTCCATCCTCCAAATTCCACCMACATCAGCCGCCTAAGGCCGCAAAACGGTCTTTGTTTGGGAACACACACACCAAAGCACGCAACAGGCTGACCAATACAAGGGTTGAAAAATTGGTAGCCATCAGGAAATATTTGAGGCTTTTTGAGCCTGACAGCGAGCCATCCTCAACAAGGTTGGAAAGTAACAGTGAAGACGAGGCCTCAGAGCCTGAWGTTCAAGAGGTGGACATTGAGGAGGTCCAGGGAGAAGACATGGAAGCCTGAGAGGAAGACAACCAAAGCTTTAGTTTCTAGACTATCAATTCACAGATGTATGTCTTAAACGTTTTTGGGAGATGCGATGGATCATTGGGGATCATTCAATATTCCCTTTTGTTGTTCAGTGAAATCATCCCATGTGAAGAGTCAACTCATTTAATTAGTAGTAACTAAATAGTTTTTTTTCTATTGGAAGGATTTAATCATTTGCAATTATGTCTACTTATGATAAGGTTAAGGTAAAAGGTTTATGTTTCTGTCTCCATGTGATATGGTAAATATAGCCAATGCAAAAAGCATCTACATTTAAATGGTATTAATATTAATCTGCATATATTCCCACGGAAAGTTTCCACCTATGAATATTCCCCAAAANATAGCCAATGCAAAAAGCATCTACATTTAAATGGTATTAATATTAATCTGCATATATTCCCACGGAAAGTTTCCACCTATGAATATTCCCCAAAAATGTGCAAACCTACATAGGATGAAGAAACAATACTCATCTTTGATGGCAATCACTTCACTCTCTCCCAATCAATTCACCAGTGGATACAATTACTATCAGAAGTTAACAGAATTACTGACAGTGAGAATGAATGGTGGAATAGACAAATGGACAAATATACTTGACTCTAAACACATACAAATAGAGACTTGTTGGCTGGGTGAATGGGAGTTTTTTTTTAAAGTGCATTTTATTAAACCTTTATTTAAATATGCAAGTCAGTTAAAAACAAATTCTTATTTACAATGACGGCCTACCCCTAACCCAGACAACGTTGGGCCAATTGGGAGTTCCATAGGGCGGCGCACAATCACGGCCGGTTGTGATACAGCCTGGTTAGGGGTGGAGGCCCACTTTTTGTTTTCTTTTCCTGTTTATACTGAATGTATTATTACTTAAACTATGTATTTCTTATTTTTGTTTTCCTTTTGAGTGGCAGCCCACATGTACATTTATTTGGATTCCGCATGTCTAAAAAAAGTTTGGCCAAAATCGGATGTAAGGTTTTATTTATTTATTGAATATTATATAAATTCTATAAATAAATAAAAAATGGCCAATTAGGGTCAAATCAATCATCTTTTTCTCAGACATCAAATTATATTTCAACAAAACATTTTTGCAGCAATGTTAATCTTATCGTTTTATAACAAACTATTTCAGAACAATCCGAGATGGTGGATGTCATGGTTTATTGAAATGACATGGAACAACACGTAATCGAGTGGTCCAGCCTGTGCCAGTCTACTTAATCCAGATACTACATGTAGGCCTACTCTGTGCAGTTATACGTCCCATTCCTTTTAGAAATATAGACTAGGTGTGAGGCTTGATTAGCTTCCCACTGGGCCAAGTCAATGTCTATTCCACGTTGGTTCAACATCATTTCATTGAAATGTGGAAAAAATGTTGATTCAACCAGCATGTGCCCAGTTGGGTTGCCTCTATCCTTTGTTGATGAATATACTTCCACTTGCCTTCTCTTGAAAACTCTTGCAGATATCTTATGTCATATAGCCTAGATACCAACTCTCCTCAAAGTGGGTGTCTATTTTCTCTTTTTTATTTATGTGGACTATAATGTACTATGACACATAATACAGTAATAAAGATAATTAAGCAATAAGGGCTGGGGGAGTGTGGTATAGGGCCAATATACCACAGCTAAGAACGGTTCTTACGCATGACGCAACGCAGAGTGCCTGGACACAGCTTTTAGCCATGATATATTGGCCATATTCACAAACCCCGGGGTGCCTTATTGCTATTATAAATTGTTTACCAGCGGCATTAGAGCAGTAAAAATAAGTTGTCATCCCCGTGTTATGCGGTCTGATATACCACGGCTGTCAGCCAATCAACATTCAGGGCTCAAATCACCCCAGTTATATAATTCCCAATATAGCACTCCCTGTTTGGACTTCAAGGCAGAGATGGCACACAGAGCAAATTAAACATTAAGGCACAAGAGGAACTTTATTTGAGAGGCTGGGTGAGAAACTTGTGTTTTGTGAAAGTTGTTTTTGTTCGGACAGAACAGGCGATTCATCATGGAGGGAGACAGACAGCAGAGTGACCTGCCTACTGCATAAGGGCTGCTGAGAAAGAAATCAAAGCTCTGTGAAATCAAATGTCTCCCTCCGACACATGCTGGCTACAAAGAGTTCATCCTGGTGAAAAGACAGAGTGAAGCAAACACACTCCATTCTGCTCTGCTATGAGCAAAAACAGGAAATACACACTGCTCAAAAAATAAAGGGAACACTTAACAACACAATGTAACTCCAAGTCAATCACACTTCTGTGAAATCAAACTGTCCCCTTAGGAGCCAACTGATTGACAATACATTTCACATGCTGTTTGTGCAAATGGAATAGAACAAAGGGTGGAAATTATAGGCAATTAGCAAGACACCCCAAAAGGAGTGATTCCTGCAGGTGGTGACCACAGACCACTTCTCAGTTCCTATGCTTCCTGGCTGATGTTTTGGTCACTTTTGAATGCTGGCGGTGCTCTCACTCTAGTGGTAGCATGATACGGAGTCTACAACCCACACAAGTGGCTCAGGTGTGCAGCTTCATCCAGGATGGCACATCAATGCGAGCTGTGGCAAGAAAGGTTTGCTGTGTCTGTCAGCGTAGTGTCCAGAGCATGGAGGCGCTACCGGAGACAGGCCAGTACATCAGGAGACGTGGGGAGGCCGTAGGAGGGCAACAACCCAGCAGCAGGACCGCTACCTCCGCCTTTGAGCAGGAGGAGCACTGCCAGAGCCCTGCAAAATGACCTCCACAGCAGGCCCACAATGGTGCATGTGTCAGCATATGGTCTCACAAGGGGTTCTGAGGATCTCTCATCTCGGTACTAATGGCATCGGGCTACCTCTGGCGAGCACATGGAGGGCTGTGCGGCCCCACAAAGAAAATGCCACCCCACACCATGACTGACCACCGCCAACCGGTCATGCTGGAGGATGTTGCAGGCAGGCAGAACGTTCTCCACGGCGTCTCCAGACTCTGTCACATGTGCTCATGTCTCAGTGTGAACCTGCTTTCATCTGTGAAGAGCACAGGGCGCCAGTGGCGAATTTTGCCAATATTGGTGTTCTCTGGCAAATGCCAAAACGTCCTGCACGGTGTTGGGCTGTAAGCACAACCCCCACCTGTGGACGTCGGGCTCATACCACCTCATGGAGTCTGTTTCTGACCGTTTGAGCAGACACATGCACATTTGTGGCCTGCTGGAGGTCATTTTGCAGGGCTCTGGGCAGTGCTCTCCTGCTCCAAAGGCGGA
>NC_036843.1:11570100-11620477 GCF_002910315.2 Salvelinus sp. IW2-2015 | reverse complement strand
CACATGCTCAAAAGCTACATGACCAATTAAGACTATTTTTATTTTGGGAATACAATTCAGCAATTATATTAGGGCGTAGACTGTTCCTTTTGGTTTCATCAATGTCTCCACTAGAATCACTGGGAGCCACTCGCCAGCCTCCGCGCCCGCAGACGCCTCCGACTTTCCCCCCCCACTCAGACGTCCTTCTTCTGTCTGTGATTATTATGGGATCCCCCCCTTATCTACCATGCCCGGTCGTACTTACACTTCTACTCCGTCAGCTCCTTTGGGCGACCACAAAGTAGCCGCCCGTGGGTCATAACACTCGGCAGTTTGAGACGGGCCGGGTGTGGAATTAAGGGGGTGCCCGGGACAGGAACTGCAAGTTGTCTGTTTCTGTGGAGGCTGTACTCAATCAGTTCCAGTCACCACACGTTTGGAGCAACTGATCCTTCTCCACCCCCGACGCCACATACAGTGATCCCTTTGGGTAAGATCGTCTACCACAGAATTCCAATGGGATCAAGTCCTAGGTATAAATGCCACAAAAGGAGGACCTGCCACGGAATTCCAGATGTTACGTTTTCATCGCGCACGATAAATAATTCAGGTCTACAGAAACTGGATTTCGCCTGTCAGAATAACACTTTATGGGCTTCATAGACATGTGACTCTAATTACAAATGTTACTAATTGCAACAACCAGTTTTAACTTGTTCAACCACTACACCGATACGCGAAAGGATAAGGAATACACCACACAGCATGTCTAACAGTGTATATCCTGGGAAGCATGAGTAGTTGGTTATCGAATAGTTGTACCCTGTGTAAAAAGCAGTCCGAACTGGGTACACATGCCACACAGAACGACATACACACGACACACTATCACTACTACCTTGCAATAGGCCACATTTCTGCAGCAATACTGCCAGGGCGACTCATGGCCCGATAAGGCAATGAAATGGGCTTCTTGAAAAGTAAGGCTATGAAATCATTTTACAGTTTGCCATTATGCTGGGATCTGTCGGGGGCTTCCTGGATATGCCAGGGCTGAATATTTAACAAAGGAGCTTGTGAAACACTGTCGATCAGATGACCCCATGGCTGTTGAATGAATACCGCTGTGACTGTACTCAGGTGTTGGGGTTGGCTTCACATGTCTGTGCTAGCAGAGGTTTGTTTCCCTCGCTTGCTGCATTTGCATAGATAAAGACTCCCTTTTGATGGTTAATAGGTTGTATTTCAGCGAGGCACAGACCCTGAGAAAGAGAGAAGCCATGATAAGATTAGGGGCCCTTGGGCGTAGTAAGGCTAGACCATCAGCACTGGTGGTTAAGAATCACAGCTTAAAGTAGAGCTCCGCTAAGATTATGCAATTGAGACTGCCTGGTCATAGGTAATAGGGAGAAAGTTGAATCGCACATCTTATAATGAACACTTCACAAATGAAGGAGTGTGTGAGAACATACAATCCATGTGTTCGGTTATACTAATATTAAGTTCGAGGAAGTAGCAAAAACCCCACTCTTCTCGCACACTCTCACACCACATTTATGCCCAGCCATTCCTATCTCTTCCTCTGTCTCTCTTTTCTAAACAATGCACTAGACAGGTGTTTACCAAGTAATAAGGAGACGAGAGTGTCTGGCACTGATGTCTACTAGAAAAGCCCAATGAACGTGTCATTTCACTTCATAGATCCCCTATGTAAAGAGCGTATCTAAAACGCATATGGCCTCCTAAGAAAAGGGAGGCTGTGTACACCGGAACATACAGAACATGTGACACTATCGTAGCCCAAACCTAGTGTGCTGTACAGACCGAACGTGCTATTATGGTCTGACATGCTTATGATTGCCCTGCTCTCATTCTACCATCACTTACCATTTGTACTCTCATAATTCCACCCCTGTGGTTGTGGTGCATGGCACTGGCAATGGTTCCTCCACGGGCTCCACAAGGTCTACCAGGCCAAAAGCTGAGTAAATATCATGCTAGTAGGTTATAGTTTAGGTCAGTATGATGCAATATCATCGTAATTGAGAACGATATAGTGGTCTGGAATATATGTATTTATGATCCTTTACTAGGATAATTACATTTTACCCACACAATAGACAAGCTACACTTGTACAAGTAATGCAGAGGGGCAGGTGACAAGAATGTCTTCAAGTTACTGAGTTGAGAACATTCTAGAAAAACTGTCTCCAATTTCTGGTCCCCCAGCCTGTGGAACGCTGTCACAATAAAAAAACTCTGCTAGTGTTGTATTCACTGATGGAATCACCTAATTCATCAAGGCAACACACTTCATATGACTGAACATGTGTTATTGTGAATATTGAAGGGAGTAATCTAACACACTTGTATCAACTTTATTCAGCTTTATATCGGGCGCACAGATGGATTAAAATAGAATGAACACATTCCAACAAAGAAATCCCATCTTGGTCTCCCACCAATTATTGCGAAGGCGCGACGGTGTCCGTGGAGGATCATTCTTCTTATTTTCCCGTGGCCTGCTCTTGTGCTCCCTCAATACTCTATCCATAGATTCTTGGAGGCATGTTCGACGAGTTTCCGGGGATGAACGCCCTGACCTTTGCGCTCCGCCCCAATGCAAAAACTCGCTCTTCACGTCATTCTTCATTCCTGTTCCTCCGACGCATTCTTCGCATCCTCTGTCCGTCTGCGTTGATCGATCAGCGGGTACAAATGATCATGGGCTAGACCGCACTGCAAGAACACAAAAAATTTTTTATAACATGTTCTACAAAAACTATAATATCCCACATTAAGACAAAACAAAGGGGTATGAAATTTTCAATTTACAAATTAAACAATCCAACGGAGCCGGTGTTTGACGGCAAGAAGATTATACAAAATGTTAATGTTCCTAGAGCCATAGATATGCACTAAAATGGTTGCAGACTACAGTGATCACGGAGCCACTGTATCACCTGAAATAGAAGTGTCGAGCGCGGTGCTTATTCTATTCTATAGAGATCAAGAAGTAAATGTATGGTATTTAGAATGAGTGGCGCATATTTTATATTACAATAAAAGTGTGTGTCGGAGGTATACGTTGTTGAGGTTGCCGGTTTCTTGTCGCTGATTGCACAGGTGCTTCACTTTGTCCACACTTCGAGGTGGAAGTATTCCGAACCTGACCTACGAAAAATCTTCTGACATTTTTCACATTTTCGTAAAAGGACCTCACCATGTTGCACACGGCCCAAGTTATAACCAAACTCACGCAGTTAGAGGTGCCAGTGCATGAAACCTACCTAAACTCCTAAACAAGATTTCCGGGATTACGATTGGGACGACAATTATTATGTAAATGACATATTTTGGAACAGTGAGGATCAAAATTTGCGTTCTTCTTCTCACATTAAGTGTGTGGGCACAGTCAGCCGGAGTGTGAGCAGAGATTTCAGTGATACATTTCGGGAGCAGTGCAAAAAAACATTCTGCTGAATAAACACCATGTGCCGCCCAATACACCTTTATGCATCAGGTAGTATTCTATCCATCTCGCTAACTTTGAAGTCACTGTATAGTTATAGTTTGTCTGTATTCCTTCTTTAATCAGGTTTAGGCTAACAAAAATTCCATCAAATTCTTTCATTCCATTTCCACATCGGGAATGGATTCAACCCGATTCATAGGCAAAGATCCATCATCCGTGATACTAGAATTGAATTGAGCCATTTCTTTTTAAAGATAAATAGTTATTTGATCATCCTTTACAGTAGAAAGGAATATAGTGACTACATTTTAAACATCTATTGATGGAGAGCCGAGATGGTGCTATACAACCAACATGTATCGAGAACCAGGTAGGGCCGGCAAACATACTATTTTAGAGGAAATATAATCTATAAACCACATCTTTTGCATTTACAAAATAATTCAGAAAATGTTATACATGAATTTTGGTGTTCTAGTGAAGTGAATGAAACACATTGATATCTGTTGTGGGATTCAATGCTAGTTTTTTCTTGCCTCTTGTCACAGAGACACATTGAATACGTATCGCAGAAAAAAAAATAAAAAACGAACGCCACGCTTGTATACCCAGCCATTAGTTCTTATTTTGCAATTCTTCGTCAGTTTAGTTTTAATCAATTGGTAATGCACGGCAATGTCAAGTATGAGGAAAGTTTGAATAGTTTTTCAAAAAGATATAATCGCTTACAAGTAGGGTTAATTGTGGGCTTCGAACGCTTATGTTTATGTCTGACTTCATTCGCCACTCTGTCGATTCCTGTTTCCATAGTCCGCCTTTTTTTCGGGATACAGTATCGTTGCCTCTCAGCTGTCAAACTAATGAATAAAACACAAGGGATGGGGGTCGCATTAGATTGACTCACATACGGACCACTTCATAGTGTTATATTTTTATTCCAGTGCCATCCCGCATACCGCGAAACCGTGTGATGCCGAATGCTATTACAATTAGGCATAAACGTTAATCTCAGGAAAGTCTGATTCAAGAATAAGGAACATGGTTAAGCAATGATACTAATGTAGCTCTATTGCTCTTAAGAGATTTTCGTGTTAAATATACATAAGAAGAAGAAATCTGTAACGTGCTTAGTCTTGGGGCCTTGGTGATCCATCGTCTTTTTGCGCATTGCTCCTTCTTTTTCCATCAGCGTTCGGCCTCTTGTCGACACCACGACCCATTTGAGTCATCTTGCTGTGTTGCTTCAGAATACCTATAATTTACACAAGATGCTCAACTGTTTCCTATTTAAGATGCAACCTTTGGTTTGCCTGGTGCCAGCCGGTTCGGTGTAAACTTTGCTGTTGGTCCTGGCAAGGCGAATCTTGCACACGTTTATCTTTGTAAGGCTGTGTGGATGTAGGGTTTGCGTGATGCGGCATACTTTTACAGAGCTTTAACATAGAATCACTGAACATAAGAAGGTACCGCTATGAAGGGCGGCAAACGCACCTCGCCAGTACGTTCTGTATAAAACTATATAATGCACTAACGCCATCAAGGTCACATCAACATCAGAAAGTCGAGCTCAAGATGCGCAGAAGTATTTCATGGTTTGTCGAGAGTAGTTAAGCAACACTTATGTAAAGGCCGCATTGGGATTTTTACCTAAGAGTCAGGTGCGTCTATTGGCGCAAATCTAGGCAGTTGTAATAACTTATAAGTGTTTAAATGATCCTAAAAAGAATATAATCTAAATATAACTAAGTGCTTGTTGTGAATATAAGAAGGTGAAATTGTCCTTGGTTATTTCGAGCGTCGGTGATAATTCACTTCATTAGTAACTAAACAAACCAAACTGCATGAGCAGGTATTCTTGGCTGTGGCAGTTCTCTGATATAGAGTGGAATTCCCTTTTAAATACTCATTGAGATATTGCCACCCTATTGTGGATTGGGAAAGACCCTCCTTATCTTAGCGTAATTATATCTTCATATATTGTTCATGGTCGAGAGCTCTCTTCAAAATACGGGGCCAGCAAGATGTACGCGAGCATAACTGGTTATTTGTTTGATTCCTCTTACTAGGCTATTAAGATAGTTTACCTTACAGGTTAATTAGGGGTTTTGACTTGTCTCACTATCAGACTTAACGCTGACATGTCGAAAGGAATGCTATAGAGCAAAGATCTAGGATGCTCTGCTTGCGGTAGTCAGGGAATATCAGGAACCAGCAAAGATGCTTTGTTTTGTCGCGCATATGCAACAATGGACCTGTTGGACACCTAGCCTGCCATGGCATTCTTTCAAGCTGGAGCAATCAGTACATTGGTTGCTGGCTATATACTCACATCAGTCTTAACTTTGAAAGGGGCTTATGAATTCCAATTTTACCAGATGATATCAGTTGAACCCCAATTGTGAATTTAAGAATTTATAATAAATTATCTAGAACCTCTCTATTCCAAAGTAATACCATCTAAACTTATGTTTAAAACCCAATCCATAAACATATAAATTTAAAAAATAACAAGGTCAATGAGATCATAGTTGTCTATGTGGCAATGATCCGTATTGACAGGTATTCATCGAAACCTTAGGCCATTATACCATAGATAAGTATACTGCTAGCCGACCTAACGGACCTGTACCGGCGGCCCCTTTTCTAAACCATAAGCTTGCATAGTTTTCTGTTGTAACCCAAGGAGCTATCACTACTAGTCCCCAATGACAGCATCGGTACAGGTATTGTTAGCACTCGGCATATTTGAGCATTTAGACACTATTCTCATGTGGTGGAAGTGAGCTTTCAACAAATGCATTAACATGCTACAAAAACACCATATAAAGCTCAATGCTGTTATTTTAAACATATCACAGCGTTTTTCCCTCGCGTCCCTGTTTCACTAAAGCCATGCTAAGGGGATGGAAGGCCACCCGGAAAAGATGTAAACCACTCTCAAATTCATCAGACAGAGCAGGATGCATAGGACTTGGACCACTCATGATATGAATATGTAGTTTAACCATGTTTCGTCGAGGCTTACTCACAAGCAAGCTAGTTGTGGTCTTATCGCGCATGTCGATATGTGTTTACAAGAGCAGGGTACGTTACAAGCTTATATTTGGTGGTTCTGTGGGATCGCGCATAGTAAGCTGTACAACCTTGACGCTAATATTGATGGCACAACATGGTTTAATACAGTTGTATATTCTTTCAAGAGATCCAAGGCTACAACAACGACTTCGGGAAAGTATATCAGGACGGGCCCTCACTTTTACCACCATTCTTTTATGGACATACAGCCTAATGTTATAAATCTAGGTGTTAAATTACTTTATTTTCTCAGCAATCTACACACAATGCCCCATAAATGACAAAGTGCAAACAGTTTAGAATTTTGCAACATGTATTAAAAAACAAAATCAAAAATACATTCATTTAACATAAGTATTCAGACCTTTGCTATGAGACTCGAAATTGAGTCTCAGGTGCATTCCTGTTTCCATTGTATCATCTTGAAAGTTTCTCACAACTGATTGTAAGGTCCACCTGCTGTAAAGTCAATTGATTGGACATGATAATTTGGCAAGACACACCTGATGGTAATAAGGTCCCGCACAGTTGACATGTGTCATGTCAGAGCAAAAACTCAAGGGTACCTTAAAATTTTCTGCAGTATTCTTAAATGAAATTGGTTTGGAACAATCCAAAACTGCTTCTAAGATCTGGCCGAAACTGACGCAACTCGGGGGACAGGGCCATCTATTTAAACTGAGGGGTCAGAGGATCCAGTATAAGAACAATTACTAAATTACAATGACGGCCTAGCAAGGCGCCCGGGAACACCTTAACCTTGTCAGGGGCAGAACTGATCAATCTTTACCTTGTAAGTCGGGGCTACCTTTTTCGTTACTGGCCCACTGCTCTACACCACTAAGGCTAACCTGCCTGCCCACCAAAACCTTACCACATCTCTGCAGTCCATCCTCCCCACAAATTCAGGCCCCGCTTTTTTTAAAAAAATGGGGTAAAAAAAGAAACAAGGTGGGGGGGGGGGACCCCCTAAAAAGGGGGCGGAAAGGCCCCCCTTTTTCTCTCAGTAAAAAGCACATGAACAGCCCATTGGAGTTTGCCACAAGAGACCCTAAAAGACTCTCAGACCATGAGAAACAAGATTCTCTGGTCTAATGAAACCAAAACTTGAAACTCTTTGGCCTAGAATGCCAAGCAATCCATCGGAGGAAACTTGTACCCTCTCTACAGTGAAGCATAGGTGTGGCAGCAATCTCTGTGGGGATGTTTGTCTGCAAAGGAACGGGAGACCTAAGTCAGGGTCGCAGGTAGATGAACGGTGCAAAGTACAAGAGCGATCCTTGATGAAAACCTGCTCCAGAAGTGCTCAGGACCTAGACTGGGTCGAAGGTTCACCTTCCAACAGGACAGACAAGCCTAAGCAGCACAGGCCAAGTACATATCAGGAGTGCTTACGGAACGAGTCTGGTATTGAAAAGGATGTCCTTTATAGCGTAGTGGCCCAGACAGAGCTGACATTAAACCGTCTTGATCGATACACTTGCCTCTCGAAGACCTTGGACAAATCAGCTTGTGCAGCCAATGCTTCCCCATCCACCTCACAAGAGCTTTGAGAGGATCCGCAGATGAGGAACGGATAAACTCTCTCTAAACTAGGCAGGAGATGGTCCAACCTTCATAGTGTCATACCCAAGAAGAACTCAAAGCTGTAATCGAGCTGCAAACCGGTGCTCAGCAAGTACTGAGTAAATGGTCGATAATACTTAGTAAATTTGAATATTTCAGTTTTTTTGGTGAATAACATTAGCAAAAAATTAATAAAAACCTGTTTTTGCTTTGCATCATCTATACGGATAGTGTGTGTAGATTGAAATGAGGGAGAAAAACAATTTGAAATCATTTTAAATAAGGCTGTAATATAAACAAGATGTGTAAAAGTCAAAGGGTCTGACATCGACTTATCCGACATAGCACGTAATATCATTAATTTAATAATTGAAGACAACATGGAGTAGCAACTAAGATCTAGCTTAAAACATGCTCAGAAATGGAGTATATTTGATACTAACATTCAGTAAAGTTTTACGCAGACCACCTCCTCCTGAACACACAACATGCCTCTTGTGTATAGATCCCCTCTTTTGTTCCTGCGTGTACTGTGTGGGCTAGGGAGGGAAGTCTCAAAGGAGCGGCGGAAATAGAAATAATGATCTCATCATTGTGAAGACAATGTGGAGAGAATCATGTGCATTGCTGAGGCATTGAGTGGATTGGCATCTCCTACATAGGCACGGGACAAAGCACAGAGAGGAAGACCCTGACATTGGTCCTTTCCTGTTTCAAAGACGAAGACTGTGGCGAGGCTGTGAGTCTGCATGAGCGCCAATACTAAGCCCGTATCCCAAAAGTGGTGGAACATCATGCTGTGGTCATTTAAATATTCTGGTCTCTGGCAAGCTGCTAATGAAGAAAAATGCAATCATTATCAACATTTTGCTCCTAAGCTTTGCGTAGGCAAACTGAGTATTTTCCATTGAGCGCGCAAACGGCCTATTATTTTCGAAGCTTCTCGGTTGGTCTAGACTACCGTTCGGGCCACCGCATGGTATGTAGAGCTGGTCAGGATACAGACCCCCATTATTTCTTCTCCTCCGAACAGGTCGCAATGGTTTGAAAGTACAGTGAGACGAGGCCTCAGAGCCTGAAGTTCAAGAGGTGGACATTGAGGAGGTCCAGGGAGAAAGCATGGAAGCCTGAGAGGAAGACAACCAAAGCTTTAGTTTCTAGACTATCAATTCACAGATGTATGTCTTAAACGTTTTTGGGAGATGCGATGGATCATGGGATCATTCAATATTCCCTTTTGTTGTTCAGTGAAATCATCCCATGTGAAGAGTCAACTCATTTAATTAGTAGTAACTAAATGTTTTTTTTCTATTGGAAGGATTTAATCATTTGCAATTATGTCTACTTATGATAAGGTTAAGGTAAAAGGTTTATGTTTCTGTCTCCATGTGATATGGTAAATATAGCCAATGCAAAAAGCATCTACATTTAAATGGTATTAATATTAATCTGCATATATTCCCACGGAAAGTTTCCACCTATGAATATTCCAAAATGTGCAAACCTACATAGGATGAAGAAACAATACTCATCTTGATGGCAAATCACTTCACTCTCTCCCACTGGGCCAAGTCAATGTCTATTCCACGTTGGTTCAACATCATTTCATTGAAATGTGGAAAAAATGTTGATTCAACCAGCATGTGCCCAGTGGGTTGCCTCTATCCTTTGTTGATGAATACACTTCCACTTGCCTTCTCATGAAAACTCTTGCAGATATCTTATGTCATATAGCCTAGATACCAACTCTCCTCAAAGTGGGTGTCTATTTTCTCTTTTTTATTTATGTGGACTATAATGTACTATGACACATAATACAGTAATAAAGATAATTAAGCAATAAGGGCTGKGGGAGTGTGGTATAGGGCCAATATACCACAGCTAAGAACGGTTCTTAYGCAYGACGCAACGCAGAGTGCCTGGACACAGCTTTTAGCCATGATATATTGGCCATATATCACAAACCCCCGGGGTGCCTTATTGCTATTATAAATTGTTTACCAGYGGCATTAGAGCAGTAAAAATAAGTTGTCATCCCCGTGTTATGCGGTCTGATATACCACGGCTGTCAGCCAATCAACATTCAGGGCTCAAATCACCCAGTTTATAATTCCCAATATAGCACTCCTGTTTGGACTTCAAGGCAGAGATGGCACCACAGAGCAAATTAAACATTAAGGCACAAGAGGAACTTTATTTGAGAGGCTGGGTGAGAAACTTGTGTTTTGTGAAAGTTGTTTTTGTTCGGACAGAACAGGCGATTCATCATGGAGGGAGACAGACAGCAGAGTGACCTGCCTACTGCATAAGGGCTGCTGAGAAAGAAATCAAAGCTCTGTGAAATCAAATGTCTCCCTCCGACAACATGCTGGCTACAAAGAGTTCATCCTGGTGAAAAGACAGAGTGAAGCCAAACACACTCCATTCTGCTCTGCTATGAGCAAAAACAGGAAATACAATAAATATGATCTACTTCTATAATRGATATCTGCAACCACAGTTAACCCAATGAAATGGGACAAATTATGTATATGGAAGGGGCAAGCCTCATTTATGATGAAAAAATGAAAAGGCGCAGGCCACCAAAAAGTAATTAAATAAGATGATTTTTTTGTACAATTTTTTATTAGACAATAGACAAACTAAAAAGGTTCACAGACATCGATCCACAAAACTAGACATGACGTTGGCAAGGACTTATTGCACAACTGTCAACATAAAGAAAAATTAAGAATAAAAGGACAAAGACACCAACTTAGACATACATACATTTTATTTTTATTTATTTTTTTATTTTTTATATCCCATTTTCTCCCCAATTTCCGTGGTATCCAATCGCTAGTAATTACTATCTTGTCTCATCGCTACAACTCCCGTACGGGCTCGGGAGAGACGAAGGTCGAAAGCCATGCGTCCTCCGAAGCACAACCCAACCAAGCCGCACTGCTTCTTAACACAGCGCGCCTCCAACCCGGAAGCCAGCCGCACCAATGTGTCGGAGGAAACACCGTGTACCTGGCCCCCTTGGTTAGCGCGCACTGCGCCCGGCCCGCCACAGGAGTCGCTGGAGCGCGATGAGACAAGGATATCCCTACCGGCCAAACCCTCCCTAACCCGGACGACGCTATGCCAATTGTGCGTCGCCCCACGGACCTCCCGGTCGCGGCCGGCTGCGACAGAGCCTGGGTGCGAACCCAGAGACTCTGGTGGCGCAGCTAGCACTGCGATGCAGTGCCCTAGACCACTGCGCCACCCGGGAGGCCMMGACATACATACATTTAATGACATTGTTGCACAGAACATTTTTATGTATTTGCAAATACATTTAGAAAGAATTAGAAATGTAAATACACCGACTCAAATACACTCCCATGTKTTTAACCCAGGTATTTGAAATAAGTATTTAAAAGTCCTTTTAAACACAAATTTGGTTAACAATCTGTTTTTTTACAGATAACCATTCAAATTAAAGTATTGTGTATTTGATAATACTCAAATATGCTGAAGAGGTATTTTTAATACACATGTATTTGAACCCACATCTGGTTCCAACACTCCATCTTGTACCAATATCAGTTCCTTTCATGTCATGGTTCCAATAGTTCATATTTTTTTCTAAGAAMTTGTCAGCCAGACAGGAAATATAAAACCTTACAGAGAGCCTACTTATCATGTTAGTATCATTTTCTGACTCAAATAGGATTCCCTCAACATTGTTTTGATGTCCAAAAGAGAGTGCAGATCTACCTTTTGTGATAAACAAAAACAAGCAACTTAAAAGTTGTATTCCCTATTACCAGGTAATGTACTGTTTCTATACATTTAGTTTCCATAAGRGGCCCATTTATCTGTGAATTCTGCAATGCTTTCCAAAGATTGTTTCATAGGGGTGTGTTTTTAGAGAGTGATATTGATTCTTGTAAAATCCATTTTATTTTCATCCATATTGCTAGTGTTCTTAACATATRAAGCTGTTA
This sequence comes from Salvelinus sp. IW2-2015, assembly GCF_002910315.2. Classification (NCBI taxonomy): domain Eukaryota; kingdom Metazoa; phylum Chordata; class Actinopteri; order Salmoniformes; family Salmonidae; genus Salvelinus; species Salvelinus sp. IW2-2015. The sequence goes on along the minus strand of NC_036843.1, from coordinate 11,608,402 downwards.
ATGTTTTTAGCTTTATTCTTTGAAAATTGACATGTGAAAAGATTCTGGGATGAGAATGCCAATCTTCAATATGTTCCCATTGTTCCTCTTTTGTGCATTGAACAATATGTAAAAGTAAAAGTAAAAGCCAAATCAGATTCTTCAACTTCTAGATTTGACAAAATAATGCCTACTTCTTCAATTCATGTCTCTACCATTTTTAGTGTTGAGATGAACACACATGACATAACCAAAATGGTTCTCAAAATAASAGAATGTGACTGTGGAGCATGAGCTAAAATTATAGAATGGAGGCAATAAGGGAAAATATTGTCAGGTTACTATTTGAAGTTCCATTACTGCCAAAAATAGGCAGGATGCACAGCTGTCAATATGATCTCCAGGAGTTAATCCACAGTCTTTTCCCCACACTGTTTACCAGATCTGATCTATARATAAACATGAGGACAGAGMCAGATAAGGAGATGTGTAACAGGATTATCTGTAACTAATGTAGGGACACTCAAAATGCATAATCTGAACAAATCMATCTGACTTTGAGATCAGTTCAGAACATTACATCCATGTTCTATATRTGGCCCTATGCTCCACCTCAATAACCAGAGTTAGTTCAGAAGGTGGCTTGTGGCCTGCTGACAAGAAAGTCACCAATAGAGAACAACAAAGTAGGCCTCCCTTGAAGCCAGCCACTCGCCTGTGTCCTTGGGCCCCTTTCCGGCTCACTGGAGTGGGAAGAACAAGGGAGCCACCCTGTAGCCCTGGTTCTGCTGTCCACCAGATGGTGGCTGCTGGGAGCCAGCTAAGGGCCTGCCTGGTGGTGGTCAATGAAACTTTATTGGGGAGGGGGCCGTCCTATATGAATAAATGTCTTCAGACAGACTAATTAAAAAGGGTCTCTTCATTACTGCAGCCCATCTGTTAAGGGAAGGACATGATGGAATTACTCACTGACTAGTCAGATCCACAACAGAACGTCCTGAAGCCRCCCCAACGCTGCACCTCTTGTCCAATAACATTATTTAGGTATGTATATGGGACTAATGAGATTTATTTATGGCCACCGGGTCTTAGGWGGGCCATCTACAGATCTTTAACTGGGCTGGCAACTTCTACACACCAAAGCTCTGGCAGGAGGACACAGTCATTAGCCTGATTTCATCTGATTTTAGAGAGCAACCTATCTGTTGGATGTAATGCAACTTAATACAGCCAATTAGAATAGGTTAATCACAAAAGCCCTTGCGTATGCACTACAAATAGAAGATGACATTGACATCAGTATTCTAAACGTATGTCACATTACTCTTTATACAAAGTATCTTCATGGAAATCTTCAGTTTATCTACATTWATTAATCTACCCAGGGATACAAAGACCACCAAACAAAAAGGGCACTGTGATAGAGACAGGTTCCCCGCCCTCATCAACATTTTCATAAGGTCAAGAATTCTGTGGTAGTCTAAAAATGTTTGTCAGTGCATAATTTGAGCGTTAGATCCCCATCGGGCCCAGTCTCTCCCACCTGCTGTAAAATACAAAGATAGAGACRGATTAAAATCCTCAGAGGAGGATTAGATATGACACGGAGGGGCTAGCATGTGGCCAGCAGGTGACCACACTCATTTGCTTTAGTATCTTACTCATCTATTCATGCACTGCACTGCTAGATGCCATATCMACAAGGTCTAGTACAGGTCAGCGGAAATCCACAGAACAATGATCATTTTAGGGGTGTGAACGTTTAAACGAAATTGGGATCCTTAACATTAAGATAAATCTCTAACCGAAAAACAATGTGTGTGTCCCACATACACAAAATTAAAATCCCAGTGCAAAAAATKATTTTCCATGTTAAAGCCTAACTAGACGATGGGCTATAAAAGCCTGAGGAAAGTTGTGTAATTTAAATGTAGACTCAGCGATATGAAGTAGATGCAGAAAGTAAACAGCATAGTGGGTCAATTTCCACAACAACTAGCGTTAAAGTGCAAGGCTCACATGCTAACCACACCGCTCGAGTTGTAAAATAAATTGACACATACGTTATTCAATCATTTCATCCAAACTGCCTGCGCGCGTCAATGACCGTCTGCATAGCCAGGCGCTTTTTTTAAGCATGCAAGTCCCGCTTCTCCTATCTCCTCATTGGTTTTTAGGAGCATAGGCCCACGTGGGTGATTGAAATCTGAACAGTGGTCCACACTCCAGTCGGTGGTGGTAATGCACCTTAAAGTTGGTTGCCAATAGCCATATAAAGTCCAAAGAAGAAGAGTGAAGGTGGAGAGATTACTAGAAACTAACTCACTTTTGTACATTGCGCTGTTTCGTACAATTGACCTTATTTTAGTGCCTAAAAAAACGTAATATTTCCAGGTCAACTGTAATATGAATACCATTGTAAAGCACAATTTCTCCCCTCTCCAACAAAATCATTGACGAGACCGTCATGCTGCCCGTCTCTGCATGATTGAAAAAGGCAACAAACTCCATCGGGTCTTTTTAAAAAATGTCGGATGGGGAAGTGAAACCTACTGCGTTAAAGTGTAAGCCGTGTAGGGAAACTTTTTTTAAATTATTATTATTTTTTCTTCACCCGATATGTCCAACTTATCACATCTAAAATGTAAATAAAACACTATAAAGAGTTTATATAATTTACCTATTTGAAGGTTTGTGTCGAATTTGAGTCAGGTTTTTAGGGCGGCGCTAAAGTTATCTTCAGAAGTAAACTGCGGCTGTCACGGCTTTTGAGAGTCATGGTGGCTTGCAGTGATGATGCAAAAAAGGAATGCATTCAGTTGTACAATTGACTTGGTATCCCCCTTACCCTGTCCCTTTCTTGTTTTTAAACTGGTGGACAGAGGCTGTACAGCACAAAATGAGTTGCAAATGCGTGCCGTACGTTACGTAGTGACACATCACGATGTAACGTAYCGCGTCAGAGGGGTTCGTTTTTCATATTTTCTCAAATACTATTAGTCCATTACCATGTCAATGAAACATGCGCGTGCCCGGTCTACTCAGCATGTCAACTTCTTCGCTGTTTTGGTGCGCTAGCTACCATGCTGTGAACAGCGTGAAACGAACCTGTGCACATGCGTAAATATTGTGTGAGAGCTAAGTGTTGCATCTCGCTCATCTCAATATCCTAGCCTATTCATTGATGATAGGTTAAAAAAAATGCAAGCCAAGAAATTGCGAGTTACAGCATTCCATTGCAAGATACAGCTTTTGATTACCGATAGATGGGCCTAGWGCACAGTTCTGACTACTTGCCTGATGGCCGAACTGCCTATACTGTGCCCCTCCCCTCTCTCTCCATTCCTCAATAGTTTGCTATGAAAGATGCAAGTGTTTGTGTTCTCGGAAGTATGGCAACTAATCAGTCTCCTCCGTACCAAAATACTGAATCTTATTCCTAGTGGAATCGACTCGACACAGAAATGGAAGTCGACTCCCCACAACGTCATCGTACTTAACAGTTGGAAAGGCAAGCGACAGCAGATGGTGATAAACAGGATTTTTCTCCCCAATTGGAAGTTACAGTCCTGTCCCATCGCTGCAAAATCCCCTACGGACTCGGGAGAGGTGAAGGTCGAGAGCCATGCGTCCTCCGAAACGCGACCCTGCCAAGCCGCACTGCTCGCTTAACCTGGAAGCCAGCCGCACTAATGTGTCAGAGGAAACACCGTCCAGCTGGCGACCGAAGTTAGCTTGCAGGCGCTCGGCCCGCCACAAGGAGTCGATAGAGCGCGATGGGACAAGGAAATCCCAGGAGAAAAAAAATCCCAGCCGGCCAAACCCTCCCCAAACCCGGACGACGCTGGGCCAATTGTGCGCCTGTAGTGACCCGGGTCTATAGACCGCTGCACCACTCAGGAGGCCAGGGCCCTGGCATTTCTAACACACCAGCCCATTTTTTCCCCTTGAGGCCCCCACACCGGCCCATTTTTTTCCTTGATGGCCCCATTTTTTGCCAGATAATGAGAATTTTGCATAAAATACCCAAGTTAGACAGTCCCACTGGGTTAAAGATGGATCAGCCCATTTGGCATTTGAACCTTTATTGATCAAAGAAGAACCCAAACTCCACTCTGTAGCTAGTAGAAGTTATTTCCCTACTTCAAATACTTGTCAACAGGACAGATTATAAATGTAGTCTGCAAGCATACTAATGAGTTTTGTATATTGTAAACCGAGTTGTCTGTTGCCACTGCCAGCCTCCTGTCAGAAATGATCAGAACTGGGCTGTGTGTATCTCCATTACCTCAGCTCTGGGCTCCTGGAGGTGGACAGACACAGTAGCTTGCCAATGCTCCCAGATCAAAACACACCAGGCCAACCCATCCACTGACCTATGTCCAGACCAACCCCTCAGCCCTGTGTCTGGCAAAACACAAGCTGTTGGAGAAGGGCGGTCTTCATGAGGCCTGAAGATGTTTCACTTTGAGGCTAGTGCCAAGATGGCAATCATATTCCCATTGTCACAGAGGCCTAGCTCATGCCCTTACCCTCATCTCACCATGCTCTGCTTCTAGCAAGATTCCATAAACAAGATTAAGTCTTTAGTTACAGATCACTCCAGCTGTCTCCAAAAAGGCAATTCATTCCCTTTCACATAATGAATTGGTCTGGCTTTGATTTTATCTGAACTCAATATCAGAGTGTTAGACCTTTATGTCTATACACCCAGAACTTAGAGCCCTTAAATGGTAAATCCAATGGGACCCTAGATCTTAATGCCCTATTTAAGAGCGGAGGTGGACTCACYAATGTCATCTGTTTTGGGGAGAATTAGTCAATAGTTACGAGCCCCCTAAAGCAGGGACGGAGATGTGTTAGCCTTACATGATCAAGCCTCTGATCATTTAAGGACATTTCCCCAAACTAGCTTGCTTTAATTACTGGGAAAGTGGCAGCGTTTGGTCAGGTTTATGGCAGGCTTGGGTTTAGACGGTGCAATCTGTGTGATTGCAGTTGCAGCTGTAAATCCAAACATGAGCTGTCACTAACACTAACAATGCCCAGGGTAGCTCCAGCCTCCAGGTACCCCAACAGCGCATGGGGACTACATTCTATTGTTTTCMATCTACATGGACAATGGGTAGGGCAAACAACTGGTCAATTTACCACTATATCAGATTGAGTCTGTGCTGTTGTTGTAAACAACTCATTGGGGTATTACCATCTCATTTATGAAATGGTTACATTCAGTCACTCCTGGGAATATGGGCCATCAGCTGGGTAATGTTCTTCTCAATTAACTAGGAAATACAGACATCACATCAGTCTGTTTCACTCATGAATCAAAGCTGCACTCATATGGGTAGGGAGGGGGAGAAGGAGCAAAATAGTGGGACAGTATTAGGATACAACTTTGGTTCAGTGTGAGGGGGAAAAAATTACATTTATTTTCAGATGACAGTGCGTGCTAACACAGAAAAGAGAAAATCTAAACTATGATGAAACTTGTTTGAAGCGAGGGACTCCTTGACTTCTCCATTGACTAATTTTTATTCTGATAACAAATCTGACTCCCTGCTCGTATAAGGAGATCCCTAAAGGGCAAACAGAGCAGGGGAAGACTGGGTCTAGTGGGCCAGGAGCACACAGACTCAGCAGCTATTAGTACTCAGCAGCAGGCCTGACCAACTGTCTGCATGTAGACACAAAGCACCTCGCTCAGAGCAGTGGGAAACCATCCGAGCTGTCAGGGGAATTAATGACTTATCATAAGAAACTCACTGTTCGCCAAACAACTACTGGCTTAAATCTGGTAAGAAAAAAAACTCATACACAGTTCTTACCCAATGTAAATGAAAGTGTGCTGTGTAAAATAAGTTCAAAACAATAGTTTATGGTAGAAATGTAAGAGAATGTGGATGATTTCTCTCATTTGGAAGTACACTACATGGCCAAAAGTATGTGCTCGTCGAACATCTCATTCCAAAATCATGGGCATTAATATGGAGTTGGTTCCCACTTTGCTGCTATAACAGCATCCACTCTTCTGGGAAGGCTTTCCACTAGATGTCATTGTATGCTGTAGCATTAAGATTTCCCTTCACTGGATCTAAGAGGCCTAGCCCGAACTATGGAAAACAGCTCCAGACCATTATTCCTCCACCAAACTTTACAGTTGCTTCCATAGGCAGTTTGGAACTYGGTAGAGAGTGTTGCAAACCAGGACAGATGATTTTTCAGGACTCTGCAGTCCTGTTCTGTGAGCTTGTGTGGCCTATCACTTCGCGGCTGAGCCCTTCCCACTTCACAATAACAGCACTTACAGTTGACCGGGGCAGTTCTAGCAGGGCAGAAATTTGACAAACTGACTTGTTGTAAAGGTGGCATCCTATGACGGTGCCATGTTGAAAGTCACTTAGCTTTTCAGTACGAGCCGTTCTACTGCCAATGTTTGTCTATGGAGATTGCATGGCTGTGTGCTCGATTATATACACCTGTCAGCAACAGGTGTGGCTGAAATAGCAAAATCCACTAATTTGAAGAGGTGTCTATATACTTTTAGTGTATCTAGCACTATGGTGCTTATCACCAGGAATCTAATATGCAAGAGATAGCGATATTCTCTTCACCACTAAGAGCTCTGAGTTGGCCCTTTCCTGAGTCAAAGAGCACCCAGACCAAGTGCGGCTAAAGGCTAAACCCAGCCCACCCGTGGATTGGATTTGAAACACGGCAACCAGCTGCTCCTGCCAGCCTGCCACGTCTCCCTCCTATGCTTTTAATCAAATTAAAAGAACAGGGAGGAGGCAAGACAGTATCGCTCAGCATGGCGGAAGGTCTACCTCTACATCTCCACTCATCTATATTACACACCTGGAATAACACAGAGTTGAGAACCATATTTGATAGCGGTGCCATTAATCTTGCTGCACTTCTAATATCTCTTTGATGGCTGCATATTTAACTTTTTTTTGTCATTGCACAAAAATGCTTATGTATGCACCTGGGAGATTAATCATCACAAGCAGTTATTTGGCAGCAATACTCAAATTAAATTAATACATCTGTGGAAACAGTTTGTTTTTAGAAAAGGGGGTGATGTGAATATTGGTTAGTTACCAGTTTTGTGCTCAAGACCACTAAAGCTAGACCGATTCAAGACCAGGAGGGCGGGTCGAGGGGTTGGAGACCAAGTCAAGACCAGAAGAATGCGAGTCCAAGGCAAGACCAGAAGAATGCGAGTCCAAGTCAAGACCAGAAGAATGCGAGTCCAAGGCAAGACCAGAAGAATGCGAGTCCAAGGCAAGACCAGAAGAATGCGAGTCCAAGTCAAGACCAGGAGGGAGGGTCGAGGGGTTGGAGACCAAGTCAAGACCTGGATTGTAGTGGTGTCAAATCACAAGCATAATATGACTTCAAAATGTCCAGTATTTCTGTGTTCATTTTTCAGAACAACATATGGATTCTTTAGACATTGACTGGTGAAAAAAATACATGTTGAGGGCAAATGGAAAGCCACTGTACATATGATCACCAACCCAAACAGGCCTATTATAATAGATAAAACAAAATATTGTAGTGACCCGCACAGACAGCTGTGTGTTATGTGTTAGGCTAGTAGGTGGTTGTGTTGTACTTACCAGTACCCAGTGTTCGCGGGGTCCGACATGTCAATCAACCTGCTATCTGCCAATCACGGGAATGCCTGGAATGTTCACAAGAGAAGGTCGCGATTAGCTTGTGGGTTATCTTTCATTTATTTGGCGTGGGCTACGGCCAAACAGTAGCCTGTGTAAAGTTGGTTTAATAAAAACATAAACCGTCAATTCGTAAACTCAATCCTCTGTCTGGACAATTGTTCCTTTATGATCTAGTCAGGTCATTACATTGGTGTCGGAAGTGATCGGACCTTGCATYCACGACGGTGCGTGTGCTTGGGCGGTGAGCGCGTTCCTGTAAGACGTAGAGTCGCGAGGACGCGCTCTTTGAAAGGARGGAGTAGTGTAACGACCCTGGGTTTATAAGCGCGGAAATCGACTCTGCCGCACTAGCATGCTTTTGCAGTCGATAGCGCGCCGGACCTCGGGCTAGAAGGTCGAGGGTTCGAGACCTGCTCCCTGCTGTTTCATTACAATATATTACAAATTCCCCCACTCTCCGCTTACTAATAGTGAGCGTACAAATTCCCCCACTCTCCGTTAACTAATAGTGAGCGTGCAAATGTTCAAATATCCCCCACTATTCCSTACCAGCGAATCAAGGAAATTCTGACGAGCGCGACAAAGTTTGAAGATGTTTTTCAACGAAAGTAAAGGACAGTAATGCTACGAGTAAAGTAGGATGCCTAGGCTTCAATAGTCGTCAAATATTAATGTGTCATGAAAAGAGTTGATATTTGACCTGGCAAAGTGGTTTTATGGCCTGACTGAATGGAAGCTGATAATAATAACCTTTTCCACTCCGCTGGTCTCCGTAAGAAATTACGAACCGGTMTCGAGTCCAGACTTACAAACAACACGGTTGGTTACTGAGGAGAGAACTTGAGGGTACTGTCCACTTACCAAACAGTGACTGTGTGGAATTGAGGTAGGCTCCCAATCAAATCAAGCATCTGAGTGTGAACTGTTGAGCAGGTGAGGCCAACAGGTCACCCAACTGTCTGTGTGTGGTGGTGGACGACTTGAAAGGGTGAATAGAGATATAAATTGGTTTACATTCTTCAGTACCACTAGCCTACTCACCCCTCCCTTTTTCGTCTGGCCACCAATCTGTCTGATAAATCCCTACACGWGCAGAGAGTTGGCTCATAGGCCTATCGTGGTAAATGTAGGCTTGGCTATTAACCGCAAATTAAACGCGAATTACTTGGTCAAAGAGAGCATTGTCTTTGTAGTAACATATACGAACTAATGTATTCATTATTGTTGGCAATTCTGCTCACCTGGTGTTGCATTTGCAAATGGTCAGTTCCTCGTGCGCAAGCCCAATTCCYGCTTCGCGCTGGCAGAAAACATTGAAAGTCTAAAATATGTTTGACAAAAGCCAACCAGATATTCCCTACCCTTTTTTATTTCGCTAGTACTTAACAATTTCGATACATTTGCGTTCCAATTGAGGTTGAAAAAACTTAAATAACTGTTAAGCSTTCATTACCTTCTCAACCTAACATGACTTTCAATCTAGTTTGACGACCAATTATTGTGGCTTTGAATTATGTAGGCCAAACCATTGGGCCTAACAGAATGGTTTGTTTCAAGACAACCAATGAAGAAAAATGTATTCACAATGTCAGCAATAAGAAGAAACCTAATTTATTCACAGATAAAACTCAACAGGAGCTGCCATATCATACATTTATACACAAGGTCAGAAAATCCTATACAAAACCAAGGACATTAGAAAATATGGGTTTTTATATGAAATATGACATACGTAAACTTTCTTGAAATGTTTCGGTTTGGTAATAGTAATTTAATTCATTCAACAAATCCCACATTAGGGAGAGCAGAGGCTATATTGTAAAAATCAAAATGGTAAAAATGGAATAGAAATCATTCTTAGAAATCAATAGAAATCTCATGCAGCATCTTCAGAAAGGGCCTGAGAGTATCTTTGAAAGAAAACAAATTAATATTTTAGTTATAAATCAAACACATCAAAATACAACAAAAGCTAGTTTCTTAGTAGATCTTAGTAACTAAAACCAGTCAATCATCTTTGTCCTCACCGTTTTAAGAGAAGTAATTCAGACACACACATTCTGGCCACTACATACAATTGGTTGATTGATTATATTTGCCATACAACATCAACATCTGAAGTTGCTTCACTGCATGTATAAACTGTGGTTTCTCATGGCCTTTAGTTAGCACACTACTCTTGTAGCCTATCCTAGTCTTTGATTGAGACATCAGGTTAAATTAGCAAAAAAAAATAGATTGTTAGAGAGAAGTGTTATATATATGTAGCTTTGAAGCAGATCTAAGGGAGGGTTCTGAGTCATTGCAAACTGTCAGTGCTGTTGATCTACACTACATGACCAAAAGTATGTGGGCAGCTGCTTGTCGAATATCTTATTATAAAATCATGACCATTAAAATGGAGTTGGTCCCCCTTTGCTGCTATAACAGCCTCCACTCTTCTGGGAAGGTTTTCCATTAGATGTTGGAAAATTGTTGCGGGGACTTGCTTCCATTCAGCCACAAGAGCATTAGTGAGGTCGGGCACTGATGTTGGGCGATTCGGCCTGGCTCACAGTCAACGTTCCAATTCATTCCAAAAGTGTTCGATGGGTTTGAGCACAGGGCTCTGTTCAGGCCAGTCAAGTTCTTCCACACCAATCTCAACAAAACATTGTTGTATGGACCTCGCTTTGTTCACGGCCTCATTGTCATGCTGAAACAGGAAAGGGTCTTCCCCAAACTGTTGCCACAAATTTGGAAGCACAGAATTGTTTAGAATGTCATTGTATACTGTAGCGTTAAGATTTCCCTTCACTGTAACTAAGGCGCATAGGCCGAACTATGAAAAACAGCCCTAGACCATTATTCCTCCTCTACCAAACTTTACAGTTGGCACTATGCATTGGAGAAGGTGGCGTTCTCCTGGCATCCGCCAAACCCAAATCCATCAGTCGGACTGCCAGATTGTGATGCGTGATTCATCACGCCAGAGAAGTGTTTCCACTGCTCCAGAGTCCAATGGCAGCGGGTTTTACACCACTCCAGCTGACGCTTGGCATTGCCAATGGTGATCTTTGGCTTGTGTGCGGCTGCTTGGCCATGGAAACCCGCTTCATGAAGCTCCCGACGAACAGTTCTTGTGCTGACATTGCTTCCAGAGGTAGTTTGGAACTCGGTAGTGAGTGTTGCAACCGAGGACAGACGATTTTTACGCGCTTCAGCACTCGGCAGTCCCGTTCTGTGAGCTTGTGTGGCCTACCACTTCGCGGCTGGGCTGTTGTTGCTTCTAGACGTTTCCACTTCACAATAACAGCACTTACAGTTAACCGGGACAGCTCTAGCAGGGCAGAAATTTGACTAACTGACTTGTTTAAAAGGTAGCATCCTATGACGGTGCCACGTTGAAAGTCACTGAGCTCTTCAGTRAGGCCATTCTACTGCCAATGTTTGTCTATGGACATTGCATGACTGTGTGCTCGATTTTATACACCACAKGCGTAGCTGAAATAGCCAAATCCACTAATTTGAAGGAGTGTCCACATACTTTTGTATATATAGTGTATGAGGTTCTTATAGTGGGAGTGAGAATGTTGGAATGCATAGAACCAAGGCTTGGCACCAGTAAAAAGAGTACAACACAAGAGCCGTAGAATTACCTTTGCTTGTGGCATCTCATCTACGCCCTTTTGTTCGTGTCAGTAGAACCCAGTCGAGGCTCATCTAGGGATAAAAATGTACGCACTGACAAGCACCACTATGCCTTGTCAGTGCGCACTGGACTCTGGACACCCCTAACATAGAGCACCAGAGAGAGCTTACTGTCACACCCATGAATCATGGCGTACACACAGCCTGTTGGGAGCAGGCCCTGTATGGTGTATGGTGTGTTCTGCCATTGCCAAATTTYCTATTAAATTAACAAGGGGCAAACAAAGCTCAGCTCCACATACTTTCTTCTCCCCTTTTATACACCTCCACCATCACCCATCTCAGCACCTCCACTGGGGCCCTTTTGGGATCAAGGCAACTGGAGGGAGGAAACATTTACTCAACCCTGCTAGCTTTCACAGCTCCGCTGGCAGTGGTTGAGTGATAACAGCAAACCAAGTCCTTGACAAGATAACACAGACCTGGTTTAAAAGGTAGAAAATCTACGAAACAAGAAAGATAACATAAGGCGCAAAGAGGCTGGATAAATGGGCAAAATGCTGACTGAGGTTGGTTTGAAACATGAGAAAAGGCAAAGTTTGGGAACGCAATAACATTAGCTTATTGCTCTTCCTTTCTCTTACATTTCTTTTTTACCTACAAATGATATTTTTACACACATCATAATCATATAAATACACTATACAATGCAATATAAAATTATTATTTCTTAAAAGGAATATGTTCAGGGTTTGCTTAGGTATGCTGGTTATGATACTAGCACCATACAAAAAATTATGACTCAAAATAAGTTGAGTGAAAAAGGCACTTCTGGTTGTCGTTGAATGACTCTTGGGTAAATGATGGCCTCTCTCTCATCATGCAGGAAACACAGACACCGTTGTTGTCTGTGCACACGTTTCTCTCCCATTCCAACAAGAACATGTCCAGAACAACGAGGCACTGTAGATAAGTCGGTTCAGATCTCCTCTGTCTTCATGCAAAGACCCTCGTCCTGTTTGTCTTTTAGTTTTTCTTGTCACTTCATTCCAGCAATATGAACTGGCTGCTACATTTCATAATCATTCCTTTCTCACTTTCTGGATTACCCATCTCTCATTTCGCACCTTCTCAGACTTCCACTTCTCGAAGTCCCTCTTGAGTGTCAGGCGGTGATGCCACACTGATGTCGAAGCACGTCACCATCATGACACGTGACTTGCATATGTTGACACAGAAATCCAGCTCCTCTGTGACCTGACTCAGGGCCTCCAGGTACTCCTGAGACTCCTTGTCCAAATCCTGGTCCACCTCAACTGGAAGAGAAGAGACAGGAGAGCAGAGGATTAAAGTCATGGTCACCCACAGTCAACTGAAAGACTGTCCACAGAATCAAGTTAACTATCAATAGGAAGATAACTTTCTATTTTGGTGGGGAATATGAAGAATAAAAAGGTGGAAATTCCCATAGTCCCCTATCCTGGAATAGTCTAGCAGATACTCACACTCTCCTATCCACTTGCAAGGGTCCATCATCAGCCGGGTCTTGGTGTCCTCTAGCTCTTCCTTCAGGGTCTCGTGTTTGACCTTCAGCTCCCTGATCTGCTGATACCGCCGCTCCAGAACCTTAAGCTTACTGTTGAAGTACAGCAGCCCCTGAGAGAGCGAGAGCGAGAAAGAGAGAGAGAAGCGATAGGGTGGTGAGTGACAGGAACTGTTTGAAATTCAGAGTAAGCTTGAAGATGAAGATTCATGGCCGTCATTGGACTAGCATTTTTGTTGCTGCTAAAGAATTGCAGGATATACAGACACAGTTGTGTATATTAACATTTCTGGACATTTTCCAGGTATTGTAATATAAGAATACTGGTTTCCTGTCACAATGGGCTGAAACCTAATTTGAGATCTGTGCATGCAATTAATGCCTGTTCTTCCCTCACTCCAAACTATTCCCCAACTCCCATTACAGAATAATGAAGCCTCAGCCATCCAGCAGAATCAACGTACCTTCTCAACATCTTGGAATGGCTGTTAAAGAGGAGAAAGGGGAAGAAGAGTAAATACAAAAGGTCAAAAATATTATCTTACTCTAGACAGAGCTATGATCTAACAGAGTTCAAACAAACATGAAAACACAAACAGACATGAATATACAGAGTACTGAACCCTGTATATATACACACACAGAAAAATCCATGTGAACACAAATCGACATGTGAATATACACACATTGAAACAAGCCTTGGTGCACACATTACATGGTATTCCAAAACTGGTCTGGGAATGATGGTCTTCAACCAGTGATTGCTGGGAAAGACAAATGGAAGATAATCTTTTCCTAATTGAAACTAAATCAAACCACCACCAGCTGATTTAAAATCTTCTCTTAACAAATCCCTGTCTGGCTACCTCAAACTTGTGGGAGCAGTTAATGACCCATGGCAAGTAGCGCCAGCCATAAAGAGCCATCAGGCAGCCAGGGATGGGCCATGGTGATGGCTGATGGGCTGTGGAGGGGGGAACGCACATTCATCACAAATTCCTGGACTGCTCTTTCCACCACCACCCCTTCCCCCTCCGTCGACCAGCACCAGCCTCAGTCATATCTAAACCAATGAACTCCAGACAGTAATTGCGTCCTGATCTCTTCACATTCCTTCAAAAGTCCGGCTAGCGTAACACTGGGCTCTGACTGTGGTCACACAGACACTTAAAGACGCCGGGAATCACCATTGGGCAGACAAAGTCAAACGTCTAAGATGCATATTTTCATCTTGTTCTTTAATAAGAAACTGGGAAGGAGTGAGCCAAGACCTTCCCACGATGCCATGCCTGGCTTCAATGTATCACATTCAGAATATTGCTGAGATCAATGTATCACATTCAGAATATTGCTGAGCCTGACATTGCTAAGCAGCATGTATGTAGTGATGAACATGAACCTAATGACAGGACTCTAAAATAAGTTCAGTTACAGTATGGAGAGCTTGTATTACAGACAGTAAGCGTGACCCTTCGCTCACCTCGGCTGAGTCCTCCTGACGCCTCCTCTGGAGCCGTTCCACATCATCGATCTCATACACCTTAATCTCAAAGGGCTCCTTTAGTGGTCCTGACATGGGCGGCAGATCCACCCACTGGCCAGCTGTGCCAGTCTTCTTCCCCAGGGATGAGGTGTCTGGCAGGGGGGCCGGGATGAGCCGCCGTCGCTGGAGCCCTGGCGAGACACAAACAGACAGGCACATCAATTACTGCTGGAAATATACAAATGGTAATATCTGCCAGGGCCGAGCTGTACGGCTTTATCAGTAAATATGTATGAGGCTGAGATGGAGATGTAAAGCGATAGCAGGCTTTACACAGACCTCCTGAGCGTGCTGTTGATTGCATATGTATAAGGCTTTCACTACTGTCTATATCATATTCCTACCACATTATATGAATTGAAAAGGTTGACTATATAAATCTACGAGAGCTGGAACATGGTCACGACTTTCCAGTGCTGTTCAACTTAGTTCAAAGTCATCTCATTACATACCTTAATTACATTTCCCATATAAGAGTAATGTATTCTGCTGAATCCGAAAGGTGAGAAAACCAATAAACTATAAGAATCACATTTTAAAAAGCTATCTTTACAAGATTGCCCGGGGAAGTTGGAGAAAGCGACAGGTTGTACTCGATGTTGTTTGGGGATTCTGTGCTATACTCTGTCATGCTGCTTCGATCTGGAGAACTGCAGAACTGTAGTTCTTAATTCAGATGGGAACACCACTCAGTCTGCTTTTCAGCATGACACATCTAGTTAAAGTCAAAAGCAGTGAACCTTCACCCTTAACAACCCTTAACTAGGGATTTTCTAAGCTGCTCTGTGCAAGAAAACTGCTTTTCCAAAGCAATTAGGGGGAATTTATAGACGTGCTTTGTGACTTCTAGACAAGAGGCTTTTACAGAGACAGTTGGACATATGTCCTCCATTAATGACCTTCTCCATTATTTAATAAGTGGACTGTTTGACATCACACAGAGGCTTGTAAAAAACATCAAAGACTGGACTTAAACAAGAAGGCTTGTAAAAGGACCTAAGTAATGCTTGGGATTTTATGGAACTTTCACATGTTTTTGATTCCCTAACAGTATGCGGTTGTACAGGATATTATCAGAGATAATACATAATGATGTATACAGATTCAGAGCTCTTACCATTGCGTTTCTTCGGGGACTTGGAGGTCCTGGGGCGGCCTGAGGAAGACATCCCACTCTCGCTCATTTCGTGTGCAGAGGATGCACTGCCTGTGGCCTCGCTGTCACGGATCATGCTCTCATAACCACTGCTGCCCCCGCTGTGGTAGAAGAGGGCTGTTCGGCCCATGGCTGGGGGCAACTCTCCACTCAGAACACTGCTGTTGTCACTGCCGTGTCCACTGCTGTAGCGCTGCGGCCTCCTGGGGGCTGTGATCTTACTGTAGGGGGAGGGCAGCATGGCCACAGGGGACTTGTCATCACTCAGGTTCACCCCACTGTCATTACCACTATCAGAGTCCCCTGAGCCCCTCATGTGTTTGCCTGATATGCTGCCTAATGCCAGCTCACTGACCCGGCTGTTGGCTGCCCGCATGGCCTGCCTGGTGCCCATGATAGTGCCCCGGCCAGGCTTGCTGTTGACGGCTGCGGTGGCCCGAGGGGCGGAGGTCTTACCCGTTGGGGGGAGGTTGGCATTTGGGTTCCTGGTGGCTGGAGCTGCCAGGGACTTGGTGGAGGAGCTCAGGCCTTTAGAGTTGCTCGCTGACAACAAACGGGCCTTACTTCCATTGACCGCTCCTACTACTCTGGGGTTAACACTACCTTTGACCTGCCCAGGTTTACCTAGAGCACCTGTGGCGCCACATGGGGAAGGTGGGGAGGTAGCAATGGCAGAGCTGCTTGAGATGGGTAAACCAAATCTGGGAATTGGCCTGCTGGATATGCTGCTGCCCAGGCTGGCCCCACTGTTCTCTCGGCTGAGGGTGGGTTTGGAGCCCACCATGGACATGCTGTCACATCTCTCCAGAGACATTTGACTGCCGTAATGCTTCTGTCCAGCATCCCCTCTGGCCTTCAGGCTGGACGTGGCTTTGGCCGAGGTGTAGTCACCCCTGAGGCTGGGTGTTTTGAGGCTGTTGGAGTCTCCTCTGCAGCGGACCTCTAGCTCATCCTCTGACACTGTCCCCCTGGTGAGTAAGGGCCTCCCTGCTTCTCCATACGCAGACTTTAAGGCACTTTGGTGCAGCAGGGTCTTGTTCTTCTGATCCAGACTGGATTTGCGCACTGGGGGGGGAGGAGGTGAGTTACCACCAGGTTTGGGGAGCATGCTGGCTTTCTGCCCATTGGTCTTCCCATTTTTCCCTAGAGAGGAGAACTTGAGACTGTTGGTTGTAGCTGTGATGTCCTGGGTGGTGACCTTGGTCTCTGGGGAGGCATGGATGACAGGCACGATGCCTAGGGTGGTGGCCCCTCGTCTGAGCTGAGGCATCTTGCTGGGGGACCCTGCTTTCTTGCTGGGCGACTTCTCACAGCCGTCCACCACCCTCTGGGCTGAGGTAGAGCCCTGCACCTTGGGCTGGCGAGGTACGCTGTTGCTGTTGAAAACACCAGCTTTTCGGCAGGGAATGCCACTCACTGGGGTTCTGGGGAGCTTGCTGGTGGCGCTGGAGACTGGGAGCTGAGGTTCAGAGTGGTTGTCAATGCGCTGCCAGGGGTCCTCCTGCTTGACWTCCTGTCTCTGTGGTTCACGACTGCTGCTGTTGCTGTTACTATGGGTGATGGATGAGGTAGGTTTCATTTTCCTGGGCAGACTGGAGTGGACTATGTAAGGGCCCTGGGAGGGTTGTGAAGAGGAACTGAGAAAGTTCACTTTCGCTGTTTTGGATGGGAATCTGAGGGATCCTTTGGTTGACTCGGGAGACGGAGGGCACTTTGTCAGGGWCAGTTTGCTAGACACTGCGCTGTCACTGTCCAGTTCAGAAAAGCTAAAGCCGCTGTCATTCAGGGAGTTCTTGGTGTCCCTTGGGGATGATTCACAGTGAAACATACCCAGGGAATCCAGATACAAGCTGCCTTCTGGGCCGATGTGCTTAGTCTGTGGGAGGAAGACGTCTGCCGAGTGGGCCCCTTCACTCTCCAGAGTACAGACGCTGACCTCACTGAGCCAGGAGCTGATGGACGAGCCCCTGCTGCCCACACACACAAATGCGTCATCCTGTAAGGGGGTGCGCACCTCAATGTTGACTGCACCCCCCACAGCTGACGTGTAGGCGTCAAACTCATCGTTGATGCTGCTGATGATGCTGACGGGCCGGGAGCCGGAGGCCAGGGCCTGCAGGGAGCAGTCGCTGTTGAAGCTAATGATGCTGGAGGGCCGACCGTTGTCTATGATGCTGCCGATGGACAGCTCCTCCACCACAGTGAACACCAGCTCATCCTCTCCGTTCAGCTCTACAGGCTGCTGCAGGGTCACCGTAGCCCGGAGGATGTCCCTGTCCAGGCACTTCTCTCTCAGGGTGGAGCGCAGCTGGCACACCTCTACTGGTTCCCTGGCCTGCGCTCTACCAAGAAAAGGTAGAGACTCCCCCCGTTTCCCAGTCTGATGGCTCATTCCCATGGGCGGCATTCTAGTGGTGGACCTCTCCTCTACCTCTCCGTTGCCTCTGCGTGAGTCTCTCTGCTGTGGGGGAGGGGGAGCAGGYTTGGGTAAGGGCTTCTTGTTGAAGTAGACCTTCTCCCGCACCACTGGCTCAGAGGCTGGCACCAAGGCCACATCCTGTTCGATTGAGCTAGCCCGGCTCTCTGACATCATCACCTTCTCACCATCAGCACTCGTTCTGCACACGCTCTCTGAAACCCCTCTGGAATGTTCCAGTTTAGACTTTGAGGGGCTTACCTGGGGGCTGCTGGATGGCGGAGTGGCTACAGATTTAGGAGGAAGTTTGGGTGAGATATTCTCCTGGGAGAAGGAGGCTTTAGTTACAGTCTTTAGGGAAGCTGAGCCAGGGCCTTCCTTTGCCTTGCTGTCTATCTGTGGGCTAGCCTGACTTCCCCTACCCTCTCCAACGAACGCTGTAGGCTCCTCGCTGCCGTCAATACATTCCAGGCGTTCCTGCAGCTCAGCAAACGTGTTGCACATGAAGAAGTGGTCTCTGTCCAGGGGGCCCTCTTTCCCAGAACGCTTCCTGTTCAGAGAGGGGATGATGGGAACGAAGGCAGGGGGGCCCTCGTTGTCACTCAGCTCCCTATCAGAGATGGTGGCGCCGCATGGACCCACGTAGATAACGGTGTCGCAGGATTGTTCGCTGCTGGAGGAGTAGTCTGGGTCGCTGAGCAGGGAGGGCAGGTCCGGGTCCAGGGCTACCGTCCGGGGGTGGAAGGGTCTGAGGTGGGCCGGCCGACGGATCCTCCCCTCCTCRCAGGAACTCTCCCCTCCAGAGGAGCTGGATGCATACTGCAAGACAGCCAGAAACACATACAGAAACTTACAAAACAGTGTATATGGGATATGTGTAAAATGCTTAGTACAAGACTGCTACATAATTAGACTGTCTGCACACTTCTTATATTCAAGATATAACATTATTACTTTAGACTTATTTAAATAGTCTTTATGTCATTTTTCCGCATGTCTCTCTTTCAATTTATATTTAATTCAATCGTGTAATAATAAATCCCTTTTAAAATGGCCAGTCAATACATTTAAAGATTAAAAGTGCACATCAATAGGCACACTGAAATTTATGTCAATAATATGAATTGGTGTGTGTGAAATGCATTATAATCACGCCAGAGACCAATGCAAAATAAATACATGCTGTCATTCCACCTAATTTATCTGAAGTAATTATTTCCCTAATCCTTAGGCAGCCCTATTGATTACATGATTATGTGTTGAGAAGCCAAGAAAAACTAGCTCTGAATTATGGCACTAATAACCTTGCATTAACAGAGGCCCTGATTCATTTCATACCATGGTCCTGAAATGGTGAACAATGCAACTTCTGTTAATAACACCACTGTAATACACTCTTGAGATCACTAAAAATGTATATAACTGTGAGAATCTATGCCTTTCCCTCATCAAAACAGTAAGTGCTGTGTTCATCGAAATATGTTCAAATAGAGAATACCCATGCGGCTATACCAATGTTTACGGCCTATGATACTGAAAGCTCTTCGAGTTGAGACACAGACCTTGGACTTCTTCTTCCTCATGCGGTGGATGCGTGAGGCCAGCTGGATGGTGGTGAGGGAGTCAGCGTAGTTAGCAGAGGAGTCAGAGATGTGKGCGATCATGGTGGTTCTGCAGTTAATGTTCCCCAGCGACTCTCTCAGCAGCATCGTCAGTTTGCTGTCCCTAGAGATGGTACGTTCACACACACCATCGTTATCATTACTGCTCATGAAACTGCAGGATTTTTCAGTGCCTTATATCCCTGTCTGTGCTAATGACTAGCAAACAAACGTTAGTGTTGGTTTACATTCAACCAATGTCCTTAACATGTAATATTAGTCTGGGGTGCCAGAGACCCATTTCATATTCTTCGACTGTTATTTTCGGTTCTAACCTCTTAGTATACTTCCTTTACACTACAGGCTCTATTTTCGGCTGGCGGTAAGGAGGCACAATGTCAAATGCACGTTAGTTTGCAATTTTGTCATGTAAAAACTGGTGCACTGGCATTTTCCAGCCCTAACGCCAGGTTTGGTAATTTACCTGTCTAACATCAGCTCACTTCCACTGTGGTGGGATGGCTGGCAATATTTGAGGAATGTCCTTAAAAACACTTGCAAAAGGGACAATTTCATGCAGTGCTAAATGGGAAGTTGTAAGACTCTTAACGGTAACACATCTGATAATGGCATGGATTTTGAGAGCAGAAGCGCAGCCTATCCAGTAGTACCCATAGAAGAGAGATGTGCATTTTGTGAATCTCCTATTTAGAAACAAACTATTGGTTTCCCCMAAAAAACTATTGGTTTCTGCCCAATACCCGATACTATTTAGAAATATTGCTGTTGGTTTAAAAATCAGATTGATTGGTTATTAATCAAATTAAACAAAAAAACTAACTTTTTACAAATATTACCCGTCCATGGGTTTATGGTGATAACGTAGGCTACATGGCTGGAATGCAATGCAATTCCGTCTGCTATTTCTGGAGAAGTGCAAATATGATCTGTAAGATTTTTATAAAACATTACATTTACGAGCAGTACAATGGTGAATTGATATTCCCCCTTTCTCTTTACATTGGATCTTTATCCAGCTTCTGTGAAAAGTTTGAATGTGCGTAAAACCCTCCATGGTCTAAGTTACGTTGTTATATGCCCACAGGGAGCAACTATGGTGCTGTAACTGTATTTAGACAGCCTATTTAAAACAAGATATTGTTTMGTTTTGATTAGAATTTGATAACAATTAGGCTATACACTGTATTTTAGTCCTCATCAACAGCCTTGGGAATTTAATCTTGCTTATTTACTACGTTTGGCATGTCCATGTCCAGACTGCAATTTACAGTAGGCCTAGCCCCTATATCAGTGTGAATACTATAGCATATGTTTAACAATGTATTTCCATATTGAAGCAATGCAACTAGAACAAGGAGAACTGCAAACATGTTCAACATATTTAGCAAATGTGGGGCAGGCTACTTAATTAACAAACTAGGCTATGACGGACTAACATTCCAATTGGAGTTGATGACAATGCAATACATAAGACCGTAAATACACAACTTGAAGCCACCACATATTTAGCCATGAAGCATGTTCTGATTGGCAGTGAGGGGCCAAACCTTGACACACCCTTAACTGGTTTTCAGCAAAACCCACCGCCAGCAAATGTGCCTATAATTGTGGCGGTGAAAATAGCTAAAATATTTCTGACACACCCACGAACCTATAGTGCCACCGCCAGCACTTAGATTTACCATTGCATTAGGTTTGGTAAAATAGAGCTCTCAGTATGCATTGCATTACCCAAATTAAATGTTATCTGTCTATTGACCTCATTTCTGATTCCATAGTGTAGCAAAATCCAGGCTGTATCACAACCGGCCATGATTGGGAGTCCCATAAGCCGAGCATAATTGGCCCAGCGTCGTTCGAATTTGGCCGGTGTAGGCAGTCATTGTAAATAAGAATTTGTTCTTAACTGACTTGCCTAGTTAAATAAAGGTTAAATAAAATTAACTACATGGCTGGGAATGATACATATCTTTAAATCTATAGCAAGCTAGATAAACACAGCCTTGATAGTGAAGGTAAATGTACATGAATAAACTTGTCTCAAACATTTTGATTACATACTCGACTTCATACTTGACACTGGTTTTACATAATCAAGTTATAAAAAGTACAGTACTAGTTCCCCTACCTGTAAGGTACATGCTTGGCGCCATTGGCTAAAGCCATGATAACATTGCCCAGCGCGGTGAGAGACAGACACAGGCCTCCCCCTCCGTCTCTGCTCTTACTTAACACCTTCTCACAGCTCCCCAGGTCTATAAGGTGCAGCCTGCTCCGCCCGCCCGACACTGTAGATGACACAGGAGGAAGAGCCAGGTGAGGTTATATCCCAGCACAGACACATTCAGACACTCCCTCTGAAGGAAGACAGGGTTCCCACGTGCTGCTGTTGCTGCGCCATTTAGGCAGGAGTGGCACAGCCCAAACCGGACCAGACATGGCAGTCTGATTTATTCACAAGTAAGCCTTTCGGTCTGAAGTGATTCAAATCTGGGCTGAGATTGTCTCAGTTTAACAGACAGGTAATAACGTTCCAGAAATAAAAGGATCTTGTTGTCACATGCATACAAAACCAAGGGGGACAGTCACTGTATTTGGTACATAAATTGTCATTTAGATGATGACTAGTTTGGGGGGCTGTGCTATAAAATAAAAAATTATACAGTAATTCAGTGTAGATGGAAAATGAGCAGAATTTCTCCAAATGTTATTCAGCAGCGAGGCAGCACATTGTAATGTAATGTAGGTCACTGATATGTTATTTCACGTGATTGGGAGAAAATTACAGAGTTTCAGACTAGGCGGCGAACCATTAAACTCTCGTCAGCCATACTTAGAAATGGAGTGCTTGAAATAAAGGTAAAATTACATTTTAAAAATCTGCGCGCACTCTCTCCCTCCGCTTAGCACAACACATGGATGCAAGCAAGTCACTTTTTTTATAGAGGCTAGTGCGCACCCATCCATAAACATTACAAATGAGAAGCTTGAGGTTTTTTATCCATTCAGATTTATTCAGACTTTATCCACCATCTAGCCCAGTGTGGTGCAGTCTCCTATGGCTATGATGGTTACCTCTGGGAACACAGACACTTGAAGTACTATCATCAGCACCAGAACTGATGAGGGAAATTACATCTGCTACTTAACACTATCATTAAGGCATAATAAAGTCATCATCATTAAACTACTGTAGGTCATTATTTTTACTCGATAAAGTCCATAATCAGCTAGTGAAATATTTTTTCTGTTCATGTGCAGCAATATGGTTCAGTGCATTTATCTCTTGCGGAAGAATCGAAAAGGTCAGAGCACTTGTTGAATCGAGTGAAATTATTAATAGAATAGCAGAATTATGAATGAAAATCTGAAACTATCACAGTCAAAGACACTAGGACACACAGAGTGACACTAGAGTTCAGAGATAGCCTCACTTCATGTAGTACTGATAGATGTAGTATAGTAGTAATAGTGTTATAAGTGTAGTAGTAATAGTGTTGTAGTAGTAGTAGTTGTACTCACTGCCTCCCTTGCCGCTCTTCTCCATGCGGTACTGGTAGATGTGCAGTGTGAAAAGCATGTGAGAGTTGCGTCTCTCCTCTTCATCTGCGTCTGGCCTGCTGGTGCTGCGTGCTGCGATGGCTGCATCCAGGAAGAAGGCTGCCTTCTCCGCCGTGGGGGCGCGGAGCTCGCTCTGGTTCTGAAGCTGAGTGGGGAGGAGGGAGAGAGGGTAAGAGGAGGGTAAAAAAGATAAGGGGTAGAGAGAAGGAAAGAGCATGGAGTTGGAGAGTGAGGGAAAAGAGTGAGAAGGGAACAGAGGAAGTAGAGAGAAAAAGGAGAGAGCGAGAGAGGGGAGACAGTTAATTGGACCCAAGCACACATTTCTTGCCCATTAGATTGGGTCTCCGGGGCAATTATAAGGAAACAGATATGCACACAGAGGGAGGAGGATTAGGGGAAGTAATGGAGGAGCAGGGGGCAGGGGCACTTTCCTCCACACGGATGTGGTGGTGGATAGGTGTGGAGAGAGGGGAGAGGGGGACATCTAGTAGGGAGGCCACATCACGTGGTTACTAAGAGGAGGAGGAGCCATGAGGAGCTTCACAGGACTCCAGGCAGCCTTTGAAGTCACAGTCCACACAGAACCCCAAAAAACAACATCAGACGACAACACCTGTCAGTGCCTTCAATCCCCCATCCCCCCAACTAGTCCCATTGCGCTGCAGAGGACCAGAGCTAACACAGAGGTAATAGATGCTGATGGATGCTGACAGGGGAGTCAATAAAAAGGTATGGAAAAGACGTCGATATTGTGGATGGCTTTGGTGAAAATATAGAGCAGGGATTATTGAGATGGGTAAGGCAGGGCAATATGGGCTCAGAGTACACAGAGGAAAGACCTGGGAGATAAAAGAACTGACAATACAAAGGCCTAAATCTTTGGGGCAGACAGAGGTAGATGGCAGTGAGAATCAGATCAATACACAGACACTAATATATACCAGACAGAGAGAGAGAGACGGAGAGTGAGAKAAATGGAGAGGGAGAACAAAGAAAGGCAAGAAAACAGGCACATGTCTAGACGCCTTTTTTCCTCACTTGCGTGCCACAGATGGGGTCCTCACGCAGGTAGACCCCTGGGGACTGTCCATCCTGCATGCTTCCTATGGACACCTCAGACAGGAGGTCCTTCAGARCCTCGTCCTTCCCACAGATCTCCACGGCAGACACGCGGACAGAGAAGCGCGTGCCCGTCTTCTCCTTGCGCTCGTTGATGAGCTTGAAGAGCCAGGAGATGGCGCAGGGCACAATGCCAAGGCTCTGGGTGGAGCCGTCTTTGCCAATCATGGTGAACGTCTTGCCTGGAGACGGAGGAGAGGGTAAGAGGAAAGGCGGATGGAGACATTAATATACAAGTAATACAGCCTGCTGCTCATGTCTCTCCTAAAACTGAGAAGACTTGTAATATGCTGTCTGGATTGGGTACAGTTGATTGGGAATCTACTGTGTCTATAAGAACTTGTGAAGGGGGTGATTCAAGGAACAATCACTGTAGAATGAGCACAGTGGAGAACAAAAGGGAAAATGAAGCTTGTTCTGAGAAATGACAGCCCCTCAGACTGGGTGAAGAATCCAGGTCAATGACAGTGGGTAARATTAAAGACACCCCTCACCACCATTTCTCACTAGCCCTTGCTCATCCAAACTCTATATTGTCTTCTCCTCAGCTCACTCCCATGCACCACTAAACAATTTGTGAATGTGAACATCGAACCAGGCTGTGAAAAATAGTGTTTTTCTTTGCCAGATGAGGGGAGTAGAGGAGCTTACTTACCGAGCTTGACGTGGCCGAAGCAGAAGATGCAGCCGTCCGCACCRTTCACCACGGACTGGATGACCTCAGACACCGTCCCTGAGCACACCTCCGCCTGACGGAGACAGAGAGGGAGAAACATAGAGAGTGTGTGAGAGAGAGCGATAGGGAGATTAGAGGGCAGAACATAGTTGCCTGGCTGTTACTCAATCACCGTCAAGTAAACATGTCCTCAGTGTCTGRCCCTTCCACTTTGATCTTAATTTGGCCATGGTTCTACTAGACTGTAAGGTCTGGACTGGGAGAGGAGAGGTTAGATATAACTGGACTATGAAAGGAGAGCTTAGATATAAGTGGACTGAATTCAATTCATTCCCCAGACTTAAAAGCCCCAGCTGTTGAGGCCCATACTGGGAAGAATGCTCCCGACCCAAGAAAGGCATTTTTTCACTAAGTCCCTGGACTGCCCCCAGCCAGCATACACAGTCTGCAACTGCTTGGTCCTTACTTGAGAGGCATCCTGGGTAAACACTGCGTCGAAAGCGAAGATCTTTGGGATGGCCACGGTGGCTCTCCTGTGCCCTGAATTGGCGTGGTCGTTGACTGAGGGGTCATAAAGGGTCAACTGCTTCTTCCTGGGGTCCACCTTCAGGAAGGACATGGACTCGGACGAATCAGGAGCCTCCAGGGAGGGGCAGATACGCATCATCACTTTCACCTGCAACACAAGGAGAGGAGAGGGAAAGAGAGAGAGCATAGATGTAAGTAAATATGGCAAATGTGTTAGCACACACMAAAAAAACAGATATAAGAGGCAGATAACATGGTACATACAGTACACACAGCAACAGGAGTCATGGGAGGAATTTGTAATGGAGAGAGAACGGAGTCAACACAAAGCCTAATGGTGTCAGTGTACGGTTGAGATTGTAAATCATAACAGTAATGACTGTGACTCTGAGCCGACCACCATGCTGAGGGATTATCCAACTAGCAGGCTGCTCTCTGGACCAAGAGCAACTCTGTAGCATTGGAACATATGGCCTCTCTCTCTCTCTGATCTGTTTGTATTGCGTCTAAACTTAGAGTCCATAGATTCTGTGTCGCTTCAGTTGTCACGATACACCATAACCCTAACAGGATGGTGTGTCACTGGTCGTGTTTAAGGTGTTGATTTAGCACACCTCTACTGTGACATCTCTCATCTAGTCTAATGTTGGAACTATGTTATGGCCATGACAAGTGGAGCTATTCTGCCAGCTGTGTCTGTTGGCACTTCCTGAACTGGAGAGAGCAGGTTTCATCTGCATGCACACCACATTATAGGTGAAGCTGTGTGTGTGTGGTGTATGCTCGTGTTTTAATCTATGTCAGTCTCCCTGACTAACCCCCTCAAACAAATTCACACTTTTTATTCTGTGACAACTACAATACCATTTATAAAGAACATGTAGGACCGGATGATTCCTTTGATAAGAGAAACATCCTCACTCACTCTGTCAACATTTTATTGTGAAAACTCAACCTTGACTATCTTGTAGTATGACAGACAGGAGACATAAACATCTCTGTTGTCAGGCAGAGGAATGGATAATGGTGCTTCTCCTCGCTCTGAAAAATCCCTGAAAGCTCAATGTGTTTAGGGTTTAGCATAATGGTAGTCAATCCACTGAACCAGTGTATCGGCACGCTCCCCCACCCCTTCATGGTTACAAACAGCTTGAGATTTAACAACCATACATTGATAAGGAGTTCAATCTGGGACAATAAAAATAACTAAAACCTCCATCGCAAAAAAACAAAATGACTATGATGCCTGTGAGAKGCTCTGTGGTATGGAGCAGCTGATTATAACTCTAACTGTTCCCCCACCTCCCCGTTCTGCAAAGGCAGCAAAACCTACACCTCAGACTGGTCCTTTCATCCTCTGTGTGTCTCTCCTATGTCATTCGCAGCACGCCCACACAGGTCTATTGTTCCCATGGCTTGTTTATAAGTATTGCCACAGATCCTGGCTCCGGCACTAAGGAACAATGTGTGGTGGCGATCCCATTCTGCCACAGAGGGAATTCCTCTCCAGTGTTCCGGCAGCCAAGTGCAAACTCTCTTTGTGCTCCGTGGGTGGCTGTTATCGTGACTGACGTGTACATATGTTGAGCAAATTACATTTGCTATGACATTTAAACCGGGCTTCCATATATGACTGCTGACCCAACCGGGTGAGGGAGCGATAGCTAACGTCTAGAGCTGCTATATTTACATTGGCAGAGATGTGATACCAGGGCCGGCGAGGATCGGCTGGAGCCGCTGCATTTTAACACCTCGGGCCTCTCTGCTAATGGCCCTGTTCCCATATCTCTTGATCCCACCAAGAAACCCATTAGCGGGGATTTTCCCCCAGCCACCCCTGTACATGTCCAAACCCTCCACAAAACACATTGAATGGCTGTAGTATGGGTCAGCATTGACATCAACTCTTCATGGATGGATATGCGTGTCTTGAATAAATGCATAAGAAAACATCACAGCACCCATTCCCCTCATTGCTTCAGTMATTTATTCAGAAACGCATACTGTAGATTAGGTGTAAAGGAGCTGGKATGAATTGTCTACCGCAGACAAAAGAATGTTGGCAACTCAAATCGTGTTGGCTGCGGTTCCTCAAACAAGCATTGTTTCACAGCAGTGAACTCTTGGTAGTCTGAACCAGGTGACTGCAAACTTMAAAAATGTCTGAGACACAATGACAGAGATTGAGTTTCCCATAACAGTGTGCTTAATGAAGAGGAAACCTGGGGTTATAGACTCAGAACAATGCTGTAAACAAGCYGATTTCCCTTTTCAAAACAACCCTGTGGTTGTCCCAGATGTCTAGCTCAGTAAATCAGGTGTAGGGAGAGGAAGCTTCTTAATAACGCCTGTCTTTTATGAAGTGAGATTTACAATATGGGACAAAATCTCAATGGTGTGGAAATTTGGCAGAGTAAGCAGCGACTTCCCAACCAGGTGGGATCTAATCTTGTTAGGGGACTTCTTCTACTCTATAAATACAGAATCTCAGCCCAGCAAACAATACCCAATAAACCCTGGAGGAAAGGTGTGTTTATATAGCACTAACGCTAATGACAGACCAATCACCGACATCCTGCTCGATTTCATCATCAGGTTTATGGAACGCAGCTAGCAGAAATCCACTGTAATAATGTTTGCAAACTTTTAGCCTTTAAAGGGAATTTGATTGGATTTTTGTATTTTCTTTCCCTCACAAACTGTAGTCCATTCAGAGGGAGGAATGTGTCCCAAACAAACTGAGTGAATTCATGACATTCCAGCAGGCTTATCTGCCCACATCTGTATGTACTGGACCAGACGACTGGCTGCCTATAGACTAATGTGTCGCCACTGTGCATTCTCCCATTTAAAATGTCAGTCACCCATACATACTGTATATGCATGTATGTGGGTGTGTGTGTGTATGTACCAACGTGTATGTGTCTGTGTGTGTGTGTGTCTGTGTGTGTGCCTGTCGCTCCTTACCTTTCCCATCCCGGGGTTCTCCTTGACCTTTGAGACGGCGTGAAGCAGGCATGGTGGGGCGGGGGGCGGTGAGAGCTGCAGGGTGCCACTGAAGTTGGTGGGGTAGATGGAGGGCTGCTGGGCTCCGGAATGCAGCAGAGAGGGAGACTGGTGCTTCTTCCGCTTGGACGAGAGGTTCAGCTTCTGAGCTGCCCTGGGAGGAGCAAACACAAGAGTTTAGCCTAACTTCAAAAACATACAATTTAGCCAGCCATCTGTAATATGCTGGGCAGGAAGGAAGATAAACTTCATAGGAGCCACCAGGCATCTCTTTCTTCCATAGTCGACAGGGAAAGCGCGCTCCCGACACTCCTCCACTCCCAATGCTACCCCCCTTTCAACTCCCCACTTCCTACCTGGGGCCAAGGCTTTGTAAAACGCTTCAGTTCTTCACTTCAAAACAGCAACATAGAATTCTCAAACGCTTTAATTTCAGCACTCTAATTGCTCATGCACTGCTAAAGACACAATGAAGCCCAATTCTGCAGCAGGGGTTTGCAGGTGTCTACATAAGAAAAGCAGCCATGACACCTGTGTTGTCAGTGGGCCAGCAGATGCTTGTCATGGTGCTAATGTACACTAAATTAATAAATCTATCTTCGTCAAACACGACACACCTGTCAGGAACATGACAGGTAAGGATGGCTGTGTCGCCGTTGTACTGTACAGGTAAGGCTGTTGCAGTGATTCTGTTGAGTAACGGTAATCTCCTTTTATGCACTATGGACATGCGTTTGTAGTACCCAACTTGCTAACAACCTGCCGGTAATGGTCTGGTATTCAGTACTCTATTGTCCCTCTAACCACTCTGACATCAATRCAAATGCTATCTAAAATCACATCAAACACTTATCATCAAAACAGTACTATGCTTTTAAAAGTCACCATTAGGCAACATTTTGTCACCTCACTGTGATGATCAGTTTGAAGAAAGAAGTTCAACAACAGGTTGCTTCAAAACCAAACACAACAAAATGGACAGTGCTTTCTAAGGTGATTATTAACTCAAAGCATTTAAGATGTTGCATGTAGAACAGCCATAAGCACATTAGAGCTTATGCATATGCTTATATGAGTCCGAAAACCCCCCCCACCTGAATTAAAATAATGATTGTGTAATAGCCTACAGCATATTATGCACGGCAGAAAAACATATATAAAAATATCTAAGGTGTCTTTGGAACATAATTGGTCTAGCCTATACTGCAAATTTAAACTAATTCTAGTAATCACCTTTGAGTGTGGACTGTATTATTATGCATATTGGATGGACTGGTTACCTTATTCTACACTCCTAAATTTCTATCCATGAGTCTGGGAGAGAAGGTATTGGCCTAGGCGATGCTGTTGGTTCATTGATGTGCAGGGTGGCTTACAGAGTTAGCCTTCAGTTACAGCGAATTTTATATTTGATTTKGAATAGCCTAGTAATAGGACATTTCTTAAATTTTCATAATTAATTGGCTGATATTACCTTTAAAACCTCTCTGGGATATGTGGGACGCTAASGTCCCACTTGGCCAAAAGCCAGTAAAAATGCAGAGCGCCAAATTCAAATAAATTACTATAAAAAAATCTAACTTTCATGGATTCACACATGCAATACACCAAATTAAAGCTACACTTGTTGTGAATCCAGCCAACATGTCAGATTTCAAATAGGCTTTTCGGCGAAAGCAAACRATGCTATTATCTGAGKATAGCACCATAGTAAACAGAGAGAGAGAAGCATATTTCAACCCTGCAGGCGTGACACAAAACGCAGAAAWAAAWATATAATTCATGCCTTACCTTTGACGAGCTTCTGTTGTTGGCACTCCGATATGTCCCATAAACATCACAAATGGTCCTTTTGTTCGATTAATTCCGTCGATATATATCCAAAATGTCAATTTATTTGGCGCGTTTGATCCAGAAAAACACCGGATCCAACTTGTACAACGTGACTACAAAATATMTCAAAAGTTASCTGTAAACTTTGCCAAAACATTTCAAACTACTTTTGTAATACAACTTTAGGTATTTTTTAACGTAAATAATCAATAAAATTGAAGACGGGATGATCTGTGTTTAATACAGGAGGAAAACAAACTGTAGCTAGCTTTCTGGTCACGCGCCTCTATCTAACAGTACACTTCAAGTTACCCTCGTTCTGGATGGCTGAACTTCTTCATTACAMAAAGGAAAAAACCTCAACCAATTTCTAAAGACTGTTGACATCCAGTGGAAGTGGTAGGAACTGCAGGAAGGTCCCTTAGAAATCTGGATTCCCAATGAAAATCCATTGAAAAGAGAGTGACCTCAAAAAAAAAATCTTAATGGTTTGTCCTCGGGGTTTCGCCTGCTAAATAAGTTCTGTTATACTCACAGACATGATTCAAACAGTTTTAGAAACTTCGGAGTGTTTTCTATCCAAATCTACTAATAATATGCATATCTTATCTTCTGAGGATGAGTAGCTGGCAGTTGAATTTGGTTATGCTTTTCATCCAAACGTGAAAATGCTGYCCCCTATCCTAGAGAAGTTTAACTACAGAATATCTCACCACCGTGCGTTTCCTTGGCACACAGAGTTTGGGCGGAATATCACCTGTCGCGCAGCGAGGCTGCATTCTCCTCAAACAATGGTTGATGTGTGAAGTGCAATAAGTGTTCTTATAAACCCAGACATGTCTATATCCCGTGTGGTTGCCACTAAAAAGACGACGATCCCAGCTGCTACTATATTTATTTCTCAGCAGCTYYGCTATAAAACCGGATTAGCCTACCYGGCATGATTTAAGAACGAACTGAAGGAAAGCAGCCTCCATTCRCTATTTGAGTGCATATATACGGATGRCATGTCCTTTTTTCCCTGCCTCTGTTGCTGCCTGTTTGATAATGGGCCATTCTACACTGAACAAATATATAAACGCAATATATAAATGCAACATGCAACAATTTTAAAGATTTTACTTGGTTACAGTTCATATAAGGAAATCAGTCAATTGAAATAAATGAATTAGACCCTAATCTATGGATTTCACATGACTGGGAATACAGAAATGCATCTGTTGGTCAAAAACATCATTTTTTTTAAAGTAGGTATCTGGTGTTACCACCATTTGTCTCATGCAGCGCGACATATCTCCTTTGCATAGAGTTGATCAGGCTGTTGATTGTGGTCTGTGGAATGTTGTCCCACTACTATTCAATGGCCGTGCAAAGTTGCTGGATATCAAATCAAAAATCAAATCAAACTTTATTTGTCACATGCGCCGAATACAACAAGTGTAGACCTTACCGTGAAATGCTTACTTACAAGCCCTTAACCAACAGCGCAGTTCAAGAAGAATTAAGAAAAGATTTACCAAATAAACTAAAGTAAAAAATAATAAAAAGTAACACAATAACATAATCATAACGAGGCTAAATACAATCTGTACTGAGTCAGTGTGCCAGGGTACAGGTTAGAGGTAATTTGTATAGGTAGCAGTGTACAAAACAAATGGGGGGGGGGGGGGTCAATGTAATAGTCCGGTGGCCATTTGATTAATTGTTCAACAGTCTTATGGCTTGGGGGTAGAAGCTGTTAAGGAGCCTTTTGGTCCTAGACTTGGCGCTCCAATACCGTTTGCCGTGCGATAGCAGAGAAAACTGGAGCACGCTGTCGTACATGTTGATCCAGAGCATCCCAAACTTGCTCAATGGGTGCCATGTCTGGTGAGTATGCAGGTCATGGAAGAACTGGGACATTTCAGCTTCCAGGAATTGTGTACAGATCCTTGGTCATGTGGCTGTGTATTATCATGCTGAAACATGAGGTGATGGCGGCGGATGAATGGCACGACACTGGGCCTCGGGATCTCGTCACGGTATCTCTGTGCATTCAAATTGCCATCGATAAAATGCAATTTTGTTCGTTGTCCGTAGCTTATGCCTGCCCATACCATAAACCCACCGCCACCATTGGCCACACTGTTCACAACGTTGACATCAGCAAACCGCTCACCCACAYWAYGCCATACACGCTGTCTGCCATCTGCCCGGTAAAGTTGAAACTGGGATTCATCCGTGAAGAGCAAACTTCTCCAGCGTGCCAGTTGCATTCAAAGGTGGGCATTCGGTTAYGAYGCTGAACTGCAGTCAGGTCAAGACCCTGGTACAGAATAAGATGGCGCTGAAGAACATGGCTGACGTTTTACATTCTCCCAACCAATTGTGATCTAACCTGTACCCCTGCACACTGACTCGGTACCGGTGCCCCCTGTATATAGCCTCGTTATTGTTGTTCTTATTGTGTTACTTTTATTCTTACTTTTTATTTTAGTCTACTTATWAAATATTTTCTTCTTCCTGAACTGCACTGTTGGTTAAGGGCTTGTAAGTAAGCATTTCACGGTAAAGTCTACACTTGTTGTATTTGGCGCATGTGAGAAATAAAGTTTGATTTGGTGAGGATGACGAGCACGCATATGAGCGTCCCTGAGAYGGTTTCTGACAGTTTGTGAAGAAATTCTTYGGTTGTGCAAACCTAGTTTCATCAACTGTCCGAGTGTCTGGTCTCAGACGATCCCGCAGGTGAGAAGCCAGATGTGGAGGTCCTGGGTTGGCATGGTTAAACGTGGTCTGTGGTTGTGAGGCCGATTGGATGTACTGCCAAATTCTCTAAAATGACGTTGGATGCAGCTTATGTTAGATAAATGAACATTCAATTCTCTGGCAACAGGACATTCCTGCAGTCAGCATGCCAACTGTACACTCCATCAAATCTTGAGACATCTGTGGCATTGTGCTGTGAGACAAAACTGCACATTTTAGATATGTTCCCAGCACAAGGTGCACCTGTGTAATGATCATCCTGTTTAATCAGCTTCTTGATATGCCACACCTGTCAGGTGGATGGATTATCTTTCAAAGGAGAAACACTCACTAACAGGGTTGTAAACAAATTTGTGAACAAAATGAGAGAAATAAGCTTTTTGTGGGATATTTTATTAC
The DNA here is from genome assembly GCF_002910315.2 of Salvelinus sp. IW2-2015. Lineage (NCBI taxonomy): Eukaryota > Metazoa > Chordata > Actinopteri > Salmoniformes > Salmonidae > Salvelinus > Salvelinus sp. IW2-2015. The sequence goes on along the minus strand of NC_036843.1, from coordinate 11,574,958 downwards.
AGCTCATGAAACATGGGACCAACACATTTTACATATTATTAAAGACAAGATTAAATTGAGAATAGTCTGTTGGGTAAAATATGATCCCTTGATGAGAGAACAGCGTGTGCAGCCTGAGGCATGTAATAGAGCTAAAGCTTTTTTGATTAGTCAATAGCCTACAGTCACACCATGCAGCCCATGTATGTTTTGATTTCTAAGACATTCTACGGTTTGTATTATTCAAAACAAATTTGGCCAAATAACTCAATCTAGTGTATTATTACTTTTACGCTCAACATAGCCACTTCATATGCACACTCGCTCAGGAATGGGAAAAATATCCTTTCTATTTTATTCAGTTCAATTATATTATTTTTAGTATAGAATCATATAATATAAAATAATGGCACGTGACTTATAAACATATCTTGTCTGCTAAATGAACTAGCCTACAGCCTACAGCATGGCGCATAGCCAGATAACATACAATAGACTGATTCATATTCTGTTCTTCATGTTTCTTTAGATCTGCCTAAAATAAATTATGGATTTATTGTGATGGTGTATATTAAATGTATTTGACTTTTTAAAATGTAAATGTTCCAAAGGCATGCATCAGCAGCTTGTATGCATGAGGCCTGGAGATGCTAAACATGTTTATGTTAATAAACGCTCATTTACCGTGAGACCGGCAGATATTTGCATGACAATAACCGGCTGACAAAATTTCATGACCGCCACAGCCCTACTTACAGGCAATGGAAAAGTGATTGTGACAAGAAACGTTGTGCTATTTCATACGTTACTCTGGTATAAAGATTGTTGGGGGCTCCTGATCATGTCCCATGGAACCAATGACTGATTCCAGAATCTCCCATTCACTGAGTCCCGTGATGGACAGATTTGGTGAGGAGAGTGAGAGAAATAGATCTCTCCTGGTACTGTGGACTAGTTAGACCCTGCGTCTCATTAAGTGGTTGTCTTTAAGCAGTTCCGCTGTTCTGGCGTTTAGCTCTGTGATAAGACTAATTCAAATCCACTGTCATCCTTCTCGCTCTCTCGGAGGCGGAGAGTGAGCACTGGAGAAGAATAGATTGGCCAGCTGAGTGAGACGCATGCATTCCTTTCAGTCTTAACTCTTGCTGCTCGCAAGACAGTGCCAATATCTGACTGCAACTCTACCAGCTCTGTAACAGTCAGCCACACTTATAACAGCCAGTGATATGGCACCACTGTGTATCAGTTACCCCCAAACTTCATCTTTAAAGTCAAGGTCAGAGTAAAGGAATACGCACAGGAAATTCAATGCATTGAACGCTTTTCAGTTACACAGTTARGAATCAGAGAGATGCAAGAGACAAAGAAGCCGTTGTCAATAAGAGGGAGAGAGTGACAGAGAGAAATAAAGATGGTATGAGTGATGAAAAGAGGAGAAATGTGAAGAGGGGGGGGTTACAGCTAGCGAGAGAGAGACAGTTCATGTGTGTCTCTCTCAGTGAGAGGCTGTTGCCTGAGAGCCCAACATCCTGAGCTCATTAGTCCTGTTCTGGGCTCCTCCGGACAGGGTGGGCTGCTGCCAAAATATACCCCTCTCTACTCCCTGGAGTGACAGCCACACCCCTCCCCACCTTGCCCCCTCCCCAGTACAGCACGTCCCATGCAGCGACAGCCCAAGAGCACAATCAGGGAACACACCGCTGGCTGATGGAATAATTATTGCATCCAAGAGGGCTACAGGAGGAGGCTCTCCCCAGGGACCAGCCTGTGTATGATAGCATGAGGAAGAGAGTGTGAGGGAGAAAATGAGATGGAATAGATGAATGTGAGATGGTAAAAAATAAAGAGAAACTCGGCACATACAGTGTAGTGTGTGTGTGTGTCATTTGGTGTGCGTGTGTGCTTGTGTACATGTCAGTCTGCACATTTCAGTCTGCACATGTATGAAAGGGAGGCTGCATTACACATTCATTGTTCAACAGAAAGTCTCTCTCTCTCTCATATTAGTCACATTGAGATGCTATTGTAGAGATGCAAGGAATCTGCCAACATGACAAAGACACACAGCAATAAACAGTAAAATACAATTAACATTCAGATAGGATTCATAGGTTCCCTTTTTCGCTTTTCCCCCCTGTCCCTCTGGGAGCCCATACGGCATTGCAGGGTATGCCTGTAACCTTGAGGGTTAAAGCCAGTCACACAATGAGAAGAAAAGGCACGTGTGTCTGCTTGAAAGGCAAGAGAGTCAGGTTTGTATTCTGCTGTTCCGTCAGAGCCACTCAATGGGCGATAAGCAATAACAGTGAGCGCTCGCCTCTGTAACAAAGCACACACACCCTAATGGGGAAATTAATTGCTTGTCACATGGCTTTCCCTCTCTTTTCTCTCTCTTTCTATTTCCCTCTCACCTTCAATGGAACATGTGCAGGGAGGAGAGGCTCAGATTCCCTCACCCACTACAGCTTGCCCACCTGTTCAACACACATCTCCATACTAATGAAGGCATTTCAGTACACACACCTTGGGTCTGAATGCATGCTCAAACACATTAACTGCATTTCAGCGCAACACAGAAGAGGGGAGAGAGATTCTGCAAGTTAGAGGATTATCAAGCAACACAGCACTGTATGTAGGAAGCAAACAACCAGCTTCAGTCTCTCTCAAATATTTTCTACAACGTGCATGTCAAATTATGAAGGTTAACTTAAAATACTACAATGTATTTGGGCACTATTGGACAATCTAATAAAAAGACAGTGGAAAAGACAGAGAGATTGTTAGTACTTACAGCTCTTTCCAATCCATTATCTAGTTAGTTGTCATAGTCAAAGAGCGCAAAAGTGTTCAAGCTCAACTTTAGAGTTCATGTCTCCATTTCCAAGGTTCTCCATTACTTTAGCATTAGAGACACACAGAGAGAAGCAGAAAGAGGCGGGGCCGATCCCTTGCTGGGGCAAGGGGGGTCCTTTTTACTCTGAATACAATTATCGAGGGTTCCACTTGATTTCACAACGGTTTGTAAGGAGCAAAGGGGACGGGGTGGGCACCAACGTCATCCTAGCTGACTTGGAGAGGAGGGGGTGGATAGTAAAGAGGTCCCAGTGAGGGGGTCCAGACAGGTGTTCAGGTTGAGGCGAGAGGAGAAGTCAGAGAAGAAGAGATCAGAGGGGAGAAAAGCACCTCTCTGTACTCTGTACATATTCCAGTGAAACAAACACCTGTTCTGTGTCCACGCCTCTCAAGTTCAGTCTCAGTTCAGAGAACCAATACCTCCAATAGAAGCAGATTCTCCAGCACTTTGGCAAGAGGGTCTTACTCCTATCTCTCTCTAATTCACTCTCTCCTTTTCTGTCCTCTTCTCTTTCAGCCTCTCCTTTCTGTCCTCTTCTCTTTCAGCCTCTCATGTTCTTCCTCTTCTTTTCAGTCTCTCCTTTCTGTCCTCTTCTCTTTCAGCCTCTCCTTTTCTGTCCTCTTCTCTTTCAGCCTCTCCTTTTCTGTCCTCTTCTCTTTCAGCATTTCATTTTCTGCCCTTTTCTTTTTCAGTCTTCCTTTTCTGTCCTCTTTCTCTTTCAGCCTCTTCCTTTTCTGTCCTCTTCTCTTTCAGCCTCTCATTTTCTGTCCTCTTCTTTTTCAGCCTCTCCTTTTCTGTCCTCTTCTTTTTCAGCCTCTCTTTTTCTGTCCTCTTCTCTTTCAGCCTCTCCTTTTTTACCTTCTCCTTTTTCTTCCCTTTAACTTCTCTCCTCTCTCTTCATCCAACATCCAATTGGTTTGTGTTTATTTCTTCCCTCTGTTACTCTCTCCCAGTTGATCCATGCTGTTACATCTCTGCCGTGTGGCTGTAGCAGGGAGTCCTGGTGGCTGTGTCCTTCCCTGTGCCCCGTGCCTCTGGTTGTGGGGATGAGGAGGCGGCAGCAGTCAGAGACATCCAGGAGGGGGAGAGAGAACCAGTGTGGAGCCTGGGCTAGGGGGGCTTCAGGGGAATGGGGAGAATTCCTGCTCCCGTTCCGGCTCTCAATCCTGCTCCTGCTGCCGGAGAAATGCTGGCAGCTGTCCTGCCGTGTCTCTCTCTCCTTTCCTCTCTCTCTCTCTCTCCTGCGCCCTCTCGCTCTCTCTTCTCAGCCCAGCCCCTTTTCCCTCCGACAGCCATACGAGGTGTCAGCACTCTACTGCTTGCTGCTCGCGGTGTGATCGGCAAGTGCTCTCGCTCTCTTTCTCTGTCTCCATACACTGACACGAGCGTGTGCGTACACACACACACACAAACACACACACACACACACACACACACGCACACACTATGCCACACGTTACATGAATACTTCATGCATAAAGAAACGCTATTCCAAGAAACGCCTATCCAAGACTTCAAACAGATTTGGTTAGTATGCCTACAGCACATGCATGTGTGTGTCTGTCTGTCTGTCTGTCTGTCTGTGTTTTTGTTTTACTATCCTTGTGGGTACCAGAAGTCCTCACAAGGATAGTAAAACAAGGACAATTTAGACACAAGGAAAAATGCTATTTTAGACTTAGGGGTTAGGTTTAGGGTTAGGGTTACAATTACGGTTAGGCTTACAATTAAAGTTGGGGTTAGGAGTTACGGTTAGGTTTAGATGTTAGGGTTAGGTATAGTTTTAGGGTTAAGGTTTTGGGGTTAAGGTTAGGCTTAGGGTTAGGGTTAGGTTAAGGGTTAAGGTTAGATTTAGGGTTAGGGAAAGTAGGATTTCTGTGTGTTCTGTGTGTCTGTGGTGTTGGTGGTGTGTGTGTGTGTGTGTGTGTGTGTGGTGTGTGTGTGTGTGTGTGTGTGTGTGTGTGTGTGTGTGTGTGTGTGTGTGTGTGTGTGGTGTGTGTGTGTGTGATGTGTGTGTTGTGTGTG
>NC_036843.1:11563453-11564699 GCF_002910315.2 Salvelinus sp. IW2-2015 | reverse complement strand
TGTTTGTGGTTCTTTGTCTTCAGCTGAGAATGTAATTAGTTAGATGAATGAGATAATGTAATTAATTATAAGGAGTGACACATAGATAAGAAGCAAGATACTTAAGTGTGTGAAGACGGATAGACCATTGAATCAGATGCTGGCTGAGCGATGCTTCGACTCAATGGAAAGAGGGAGGGGAGGAGGACAGACAATGAACAGATGACAGGCAGAGAGGCAGATTTATGCTGGGCAGACAGAGACAGAGAGGGCACTCACTCTGGTCAAGGGGAAAAAGGGAAAAGCAATGTGTATGAGTGGGCGAAGCTAGTATGACAGTGGCCTGTATTCCCATGACTGCCAATTTACCAGAAGGTAAAAGCTCTCCTCCAGTTTTGTTTAAAAGTCAGTCTGATTTCTACACCATTAGGGTGAGCAGAGTGGCTCTGCAATTCAGCAGACAAATACAGTCACTACAGAGCTTTCCCACTGACACATTGCCCCATATCTGAGCTACAATGGATTCTGGTTTCTGGATTCTGAGGCACAAAACAAGCTACACTGTCCCCCATAATGCAAACAAAAATCAGTATAGAGTGACTTAGTTCACATATGATACCTTGGATGTTTTTGAAGGGCAGTGATATGGAAAACCCCACCGACCCCTGGCCACCTCCTTCAGAACAAGACTGACAGCGATCAATGTCTGTACGACAAAACTAATGTGGGCATTGGTCATCGTGACAACTTTGGTGAGGGGAGAGGCGTGGACATAGAACAGGTGTTTGTTTCACTGGAATATGTGAAATGTCAACCACTTGAAGAATTGGGGAATCCCTACTGTTGATCAATCACCAACGAAAGGGTGTAGACTTCGTCTACCGACTTCGGCTTGCCTCGAGAAAAATTGTTGTGCGCACGAACAGCCGAAAAGCCCTTGCCGAAGACCAAAACGAACAAAAACGTCACAAAACGTTGTCATAATATATCCATACGGACGCCTTTAAACCCAKTGGGATCAGGCTCGGTGTGGTTTCATGTGTACATCAAATCAGGGTAACTATAGGGAGTCACCATTGGGCCAAACTCTCCATACAGCCTCTCAACGTCACCCTCTGTACAGAACCGTTGGACAGATAACGACTATAATATATAGAAATGAGCCAAGGTAAGATAAATGCAAGAACAGCACTGGCAGCACAAATAAAGGCTCTGCTAGGCTTTTGTTAATGATAGAATGGACATCTACATTTGGGGCTGGTCTGCA
>NC_036843.1:11541440-11557093 GCF_002910315.2 Salvelinus sp. IW2-2015 | reverse complement strand
CAAACAAAGAAGTGCCACATCAGCATATGTGTTCAGTATTGATTTATCTCTAGGTTTCTTCCTAGGTTCCTGCCTTTCTATGGAGTTATTCCTAGCCACTGTGCYTCTAAATCTGCATTGCTTGCTGTTCTGTATAAGTACTTTGTGACATCTGGTGATGTAAAAAGGGMTTTATAAATACATTGGAGTTGATTGCATGCATGTCAATCAGCAAAGGTGTGTTTTGATTAAAGGAACCATCAATAGGATTTCTCCCTGGAGCTCAGATCTGGTGTATACATCATCCTATTGATGGGCTGACCTTGACATGGACATGTCCCAGAGTGCCATAAGTGTGAGAGAAACATACTATATATGCATGTTGTTTGAAGTCCTGTGTACGGTGACTCAACTGTAGGGGAGAAACAGAGGGTTTGTTGGACTGCTGTTTTATATCACCACATGTGGGCACCAAAACAAGGCCAATCGTCCACCTCTACAGAACACTGACAGTGTTGAGGACATCAACAGCACCTCGACAAAAATTCTGTTGGAGTAAACAACATCTGCATCTCTGCAGTGGCCTGGATTGGCCGGAGAACCAGGTCACGTCCAGACTGACCGACAGACAGACCATTGCTAAGCCTCTCTCTGATTAAGCTGAGGGGACTGGACATAGAGATGATAAATAATAATACAAATAATACATGGGACTTACAATGTATAGCGCTTTTCAAGGACACAAAGTCGCTTTACAATTATAGAAATGAAAAAGTAAACAACAAAACAGTCTGTCACACCCTGATCTGTTTCACCTGTCTTTGTGCTCGTCTCCACCCCCTCCAGGTGTCGCCCATCTTCCCCGTTATCCMYAGTGTATTTATACCCGTGTTCTCTGTTTGAACAAGGCAGTTAACCCACTGCTCCTAGGCCGTCATTGAAAATAAGAATTTGTTCTTAACTGACTTGCCCAAAGGTAAAATTAAAAATTWAAAAAAATTGTCTGTTGTCAGTTAGTTTTGTTCGTCAAGCCTACCAGCGTTTTTCCCCTTGCTCCTGTCTGTTTCTAGTTCCTGTTTTCTAGTTTTCCCGGTTTTGACCATTCTGCCTGCCCTGACCCTGAACCTGCCTGCCGTTTCTGTACCTTGTCACACCACACTGGATTATTGACCTCTGACTGCCCTCATCCCCTAGACAGCCTGCCGTTCTGTACCTTTTGGACTCTGATCTGGATTACTGACCTCTGCCTGCTCTTGACCTGTCATTTTGTCTGCCCCCTGTTCTAGTAATAAACGTTTGTTACCTCGAGATTGTCTGCATCTGGGTCTTYCCTGAAACGTGATTGAGTCAAAACAAAACATCAGACTAAACAAAACATGAATAAAGAGAGGGGTGAGCTCAAAGAAGGGAAAGAGTGTGATGCATTAGTCTATGGGAGGAGAGGGTTGGGATTTGGATACGAAKGGTAAGGGTTTGGTTTAGGTGCTGCTCAGTATGGTGAAGAGAGGAGTGTCTTTGGGGGGTTCTTTAGGTGTGGCTTTAGGAGGGACTGAAAGATAGTGATGGTCTCCGAGTCAAGGATGGCTAGAGGGAGGGAGGTCCAGAGCCTAGGAGCAACCCTGGGGAAGGCCCTGTCGCTGAAGCTCCTGAGCTTCGACCTGGGAATGACAAGGTGGCCTGCTGTGGTGGAACGATGTGCGTGTGTGGGTTGGTGGGGGAGACGAAAGTCTGAGAGGTAAGGAGGGGCAAGGTGGTGAAGGGCTTTGTAGGTCAGAAGGAGGATCCTGTAATCAATGCGTTGGGAGAGAGGGAGCCAGTGGAGTTCACGGAGGACAGGGGTGATGTGCTGATAGGACTTAGTGTGGGTGAGGAGTCGGGCTGCAGAGTTGAACCATTTGGAGCTTATGGAGGGAGCTTGAGTTGATACTGGAGAGTAGTGAGTTGCAGTAGTCAAGACGGAAGGAGATGAATGAATGTATGATGTCATAATGTGTAGCCCTGGCCTGGCAGCAGGAAGGCACACCGCACCAGATCAAAATTTACTATCAGGGTCACTGGGTAGATCATTAAGAACAGGGAAAAAACTCACACACACAAAGCTTTTCACCACAGGGAATTGAGGTAGCTAGCTATATCTCAGTGGACCAGAGACCCCATCTAAGTTCCCATGAATCCTCGGTTCCACTGAGTGACAGTTTCTCCTGATGTATGTTTGGTGATGTATATATACATGCATTAGCCCCAACACTGACGACATGTGGAGTGTATAGAGTGGACTCAGGGGGTCATTCAGAGTGGGCTCTTTAAATAACCTGTGGCGATGTGGGAAAATGGCTGCTTATACAGTGTGGAGGGGTCTAGTGTTACCTGGGCCCCATGGGGGAGGAGGGGAGGAGAGTGGACTCTGCATGTCCACTTCTCAAACTGGAGCTGTGGAATGACAAGGCTGACGTGTGATATCAGTGTGGTTTAGTCTGGCTGTGAGCTCTGCCTCCTCTTTAGCTGGGATGTTAACCTCAGTGAAATCCACCAGGATAAACGTTCCTCTAGTGTCTCTCGAACTTTCTCTATTCTCTACATAACCCCATCTCACTAAATGCAACTCATTTCTAAAACAACAACTCATCACAGAAAATTCAAAGAATTTGTTCAAAGATCATTTAGACCACAGACAATGGGGACCTGAATATTTTTGCAATTTTGCTTGTTTTATAGCATTGGCAATAACTTCTAGTTTCTCATCTCTGTTTTTCACCCTGTCCTTATTCGTTCCTGTCTTGTATCCATATTCAGGTTCCCTTCAACAAACCAACTCAAAGGGATGGCAACTCTAGTTCATTATCTACTATCTATCTAATATCTAGTTCATTGGTCACTATAGAAGAGTGTGTCTCTACAGTCGTCTTTCTGCAGAACATTGAAATGGAGGAGAAAASTAACAGGCTTATCTCACTGTCCGTCAAAATCTTAATTAAGGCTAAGAGGAACCCCTCGACAACATCCGCTGAAATGGCAGAGTGCGAAATTCAAAAATATTTTTTTGAAATATTTAACTTTCATACATTCACAAGTGCAATRCACCAAATTAAAGCTTAACTTCTTGTTAATCTAGCCATCATGTCCGATTTCAAAAGGCTTTACAGCGAAAGCACACAATTCGATTATGTTAGGTCAGCTCCTAGTCACAGAAAAACATACAGCCATTTTCCAGCCAAAGAGGAGTCACAAAAAGCAGAAAGAGATAAAATGAATCACTAACCTTTGATGATCTTCATCAGATTGCACTCATAGGACTTCATGTTACACAATACATGTATGTTTTGTTCGATAAAGTTCATATTTATATCCAAAAATCTCAGTTTACATTGGCGCGTTATGTTCAGTAATGTTGTGCCTCGAAAACATCCGGCGAATTTGCAGAGAGCCACATCAATTTACAGAAATACTCATCATAAACTTTGATAAAAGATACAAGTGTTATGCATAGAATTAAAGATATACTTCTCCTTAATGCAACTGCTGTGTCAGATTTCAAAAAAGCTTTACGGATAAAGCACACCATGCAATAATCTGAGTACAGCGCTAAGCCCAAAAACAAGCCATACAGATACCCGCCATGTTGTCACTTACCTTTGATGATCTTCATCAGAATGCACTCCCAGGAACCCCAGTTCCACAATAAATGTTTGTTTTGTTTGATAAAGTTCATCTTTATGTCCAAATACCTCCGTTTTGTTAGCGCGATTAATTCACAAATCGAAATTCACAAGGCAAGTCCATAGAAAGTCCAGACGAAAAGTCAAAAAGTTATTACAGTTCGTAGAAACATGTCAAACGATGTATAGAATCAATCTTAGTAGGATGTTTTTATCATAAATCTTCAATAATGTTTCAACCGGACATTCCTTTGTCTTTAGAAATGAAAAGGAACGCAGCTCGCTCTCACGGGTGCGCGCGAGACTTAACTCATGGCATTCTGCAGACACCTGGTTCAAACAGCTCTTATTTCACTCCCCCTTCATAGTAGAAGCCTGAAACAAGGTTCTAAGACTGTTGTACATCTAGTGGAAGCTCTAGGAAGTGCAAATGACCCCATTTACACTGTATATTCGAAAGGCAATGACTTGAAAACTACAACCTCAGATTTCCCACTTCCAGGTTGGATTTTTCTCAGGTTTTCGCCTGCCATATGAGTTCTGTTATACTCACAGACATCATTCAAACAGTTTTAGAAACGTCAGAGTGTTTTCTATCCAAATCTACTAATAATATGCATATATTAGCTTCTGGGCCTGAGTAGCAGGCAGTTTACTCTGGGCACACTTTTCATCTCGAACGTGAAAATGCTGCCCCCTATCCCAAACAGGTTAAGCCTCTACTCTCTTAACTGACTGCCTGCTTCCGTCCTGCAGTCTACTGCTGCTAAAGGGATGGTCTTCTTCTCGCTAGGCTCGTTTACACAGTATCCAGGAGGAAGTGGACAAATACCTCTAGGCTAGGATTTATTGAGTTTTTAAAAGCCTAACCAGAAATAGATAGATGAATCCCTGGCAGGCCAACCAGGCAGCTATGAATGTGATGTCTGTAACCTGACCAATAACCTGCTTACATCGTTACAAACGCACTGGACTGAAGCTTTGGAGAAAAGCCTTTTGTTCCAACAGGATGTCCAACATGCTCTTTGTGTCGACACGCTGGCTGGCCTTGGACACAGAATACCAAATGGGGCATCATTTGTATGCTGACTGCCCAAGGCTGCGGGTATCTTTGCTGCACTGATCTCTGGTCATTAGCCAAGCAGAATCCACAACCACATACAAAGACCACAGTACAGGGTACATTCAGTCCTACACAGTCCACAGACAGTCCTACAGTACAGGGTACATTCAGTTCCTACACAGTCCACAGACAGTCCTACAGTACAGGGTACATTCAGTCCTACACAGTCACAGGACAGTCCTACAGTACAGGGTACATTCAGTCCTACACAGTCCACAGACAGTCCTACAAGTACAGGGTATATTCAGTCCTACACAGTCCACAGACAGTCCTACAGTACAGGGTATATTCAAGTCCTACACAGTCCACAGACAGTCCTACAGTACAGGGTATATTCAGTCCTACACAGTCCACAGACTGTCCTACAGTAAAGGGTATAGCTGCACTATAAAGACTGGACTGCTGTCACATCACAGCTCTTGGTTTATATCTGCTAAAATGCAATGCAAAGCACAGAAACTGTGAAAATGTGGTTGATCTATATGGCATATAAAGAATATTTCTCTCCCTTTCGCTTGAGTAAAGCAAAAAAGGCACCACTCTGTGTACAAACACCACAATCTCTCATGATCTCCTTAGCATTCATGTGAAACTCCATGTGGAATGAGGTGGGAAAGGAGGGATTAAGGCGATCGAGATAGAGAGAGAAAGAGAACAGACGACCCACAGAAAAAGGGGGAGTAAGGGAGAGACAGTGGGAGAGAGGGACAGGGAGAAAAAACAGAGGAAGGTAAAGGTGGGGAGGAAGGGAAATGAAATGGAGAGAAGAGAGATGGAATAGGTGAGAGAGACTAGAAAATAGACAGGGACCACAGGAGAGAGATAGAAAGAATGTTTGAGGGGGAGAACGAATGAGAGAAAGGGAGGGAGGGAGACAAGGGTGTGTCTCGGCGGGAGGGGGATAGTGAGTGTGTGTGTGTGTGCAGTGGTCTGTACAGCCTGGTCCTCTCTAGGATCACTGAGTTGGCCTGCTGCCAGTGAGGGGCTGTTTGAGAGGAGGTAAATCATTTTCTGCCTGAGAAAGTAACACAGAAAAATTATCATTGGGGCTCCGCCACAGTCAGCTTGGAATTGCTTTATTCCCAAAGTGCACCAAGACGGGAATCCCCTGTCGACCTAAAATACATGGAACAGTTGGAGTCTAAATGGAAAACATTCTAATTAAAATTGCAAAACTCCTGGTTCTGTGTTTTTTATTTAACTAGTCTAGCCAGTTAAGAACAAATTCTTATTTACAATGATGGCCTACTTGTAAACCCCCTCGGCCAAACCCTCCCATTACCCGGACGACGCTGGGCCAATTGTGCGTCACCCTATGGGACTCCCGATCACGGCCGGTTGTGATACCACCCGGGATCGCACCCGGTTCTGAAGTGACGCCTCTAGCCTTAAACCGCTGCGCCACTCGGGAGGCCTGTGTTGCACTGGGCGGAGGTAGACTTTGGCAGTTGCTTGTAACCACTGAGGGGAAGTTTGTCTTTTTAGGTTCTGGAGCCATTTTGTTGGATACTAGCTCAAGGAGTCAAGGTTTATGCCAACAATGCCAATAGAATCAATCCCAATGAATGTAGCATGAAACAGAATCTACAATGCCAAGGTTGACTCCTTAGCGATGAGGGAGGGAGTGTTGTTGGAGCTGCAGCCAGGGACCTATAAGGGATGTGTGAGCTGAAACACCTCCCTGCCACAGCTTCCTGTGCCTTTGTGTTCCCCCACTGCCCATAAAGAATTGTGTCCCCARAAGTCAAGCCCAAAACTCCTACACCCTACAGGCCCCTCCTTACCCCAGCTTCCCTCCCACTTCGCCCCCATCCAATTGAGAGGCCAAGCACCCCTTCAGCCAAACCATGAGTTAAGGAGGGTTTAGGGCGGCCACAGGAGGGATCGAAGGGGGTAAAAGTCAATAATTCCATTTGCCTCCTTAAAGGTATCCACAAACACGTTGTGCTAATGTGGCCTCTATAAGCGTCTGCTTAAGCCCTGGTGGGGAAGCCCAAGTAGAGGACTTTAGCTCGGTAGCCTCCATTTGTCATTCTGAGATAGAGGGACCAATTTAGGGCCCCTGGAGGAGAGATCTACAAATCGTTGTCAAAATGTCTTCATACAGTAGGAAAATATATCTTCTGCAGATTGACCATAATTGACTTACTAGAGTCTTACACACCAGGAGAGGAGAGAAGCGTTGGAGGAAAATGAGAAAATACACCATGCCCTATTTGGTGTAAACTGCTGATTTGGTGTAAGCTGCTGATTTGGTGTAAACTGCTGATTTGGTGTAAACTGCTGATTTGGTGTAAACTGCTGATTTGGTGCTGATTTGTGTATTTGGTGTAAGCTGCTGATTTGAACTATTGGAGAAAATTATATTTTTCCCCTGATTTGATGCAGTGTGTGACAGAATTATAATGAAGATATGATCTTCCCTTCTTTCTGGCTGTAGCATCCACAACCCCCTACTGCTTACAAAGATTAACAGCTACTTTCATCTCCTGCAGAATATTTTCTACTGCTCCACTGATGCTGTTTCCAGGTACTTCACCACACTGTTATGTTGTCTTCACAGGTCGCAGAGGATTGGAATAAAATGACGCTTCCAACATGTCTTGAGCTGAAACTCACTGCCCCACGTCTTCCATGAAAGCCTCAAGAGCACATTGTGCTCAGAGCAACACAGTACTGAAAGCAGAATGTGCAGAATGTGAGATTCATTCAATACCAAAAGACCACAACACAAGCTTTCATTAGCTGACAGAAAGAGAGTCAGGGAGGGAGAGAAAGACAAGAGAGAAGAGAAGAGAAAGACAAGAGAGAGCGAGGAGAGAGAAAGAAAAGAGAGATGGAGGAGAAAAGACAAGAGAGAATGGGAGGGAGAAAACAAAGAGAGAGAGGGAGGGAAGAAAGACAAGAGAGATCAGGGAGGAGAGAAAGACAAGAGAGAAGCAGGAGGAGAGAAAGACAAGAGAGAGATGGGGGAGAGAAAGACAAGAGAGAGAGAGGAGAGAAAACAAGAGAGAGTCAGAGGAGAGAAAGCAAAGCAGAGGAGAGAACAGGGAGCAGAGAGAAAAACAAGAGAGAGTCAGGAGGAGAGAAAGACAAGAGAGAGTCAGGGAGGAGAAAAGACAAGAGAGAGTCAGGGAGGGAGAGAAAGACAAGAGAGAGATGGGGAGGGAGAAAACAAGGAAATGGGGGTTTCTTGGCCCACTCTCTCTGTCATAATCAAGCCTGGCAGGGTAAGACACCTAGCGATTATTTATTTGCTTTCCTCCACGCCGAGGCTATCACAACAACCAGGCCAGGCCGAGCCCCACAGGCTGCTGGGAACATTTGGAGTGATTAATCAGCGAAGCGAGGTGTGGTGAGGATGAGGAGATTCAAAACATGTGTTCCTTAATCTGCCATCTATATACCATCAATACGCAACCCGGGGAAAACATGAGGATCCAAGTCTAGTAAAAATGGTTAGAGGAGGAGAGCGCATGGAAGCATGGTTGGGATTTGGAATCCAAAAAAGGCTAGAGGAATTCCTAGGTTCTGAAACAAAGCTATTCTAAGAGTCTGGGGTAGGGAGAGATAGAGAGTCTACCAGTGCTGTGACAACACTGGTGAGCTTTAAGGGTTTATAAATGTAGACGTGTGACCGTGCATAGTAAACAGAGCAGAGCTCAGTGACTACTACATTATTACAGGTCAATAAGAGCTTACACCACTTATTCTCAACACACACAACACAACACACACACAACACACACACACCACACACACACCACACACACACACACACACACACACACACACACACACACACACACACACACACACACACACACACACACACACACACACACACCACACACAATCATGCTCATGCTCATAATGTCACCTTTGACACACACATCCCAACACTCATACACATCCACACACACACTCAAAGTCACATAGTCAGCTAGGAAAATGGGATTTCTAGCACTGCAGCAGGCTCTCACGTGCTGGGTCATGAACTACTACGAACATAATAACCAATCCATTCCAGACAATTTGCATGGAGCCTGGCGGACAGCAGGCTGCAAACACAAACACAAGATAAACCCTGTCCACACTAGTTTTATTGATCCTGCCTTTTAACCAAGAGAAATAGACACTGTCCCATCTCTGATTCAAAACTCCAACCATGGCCAGTATTACCATCATAAAGAGGACCCTGTAGCAGATCAACAGCAGCCCCCCCCCCCCCAGCCAAGCAAGCAAGAAGAACAGCAGGAGACGTTCATGAGATACTTCCCATTGTGGAGGTAGACAATCACTGTCAACACTGTCCACCTGGATCCATGTGCAGAGAACAGTGGTTCCCATTCAACTGTTGGACAGTCATCCAGGCCCAAAGCCCCGAAGCCAGGGAAGAGAAGCAGGAGAACAGTGGGGAGGTGGTAGAGTAGTAGTCACCCTGTTATTGAGGATCAGGTAAGAGCTTAACTGCCTGTCCTGACAATGGCCCTCTGTCCTCTGTGGTAATGCGAGCTCCATCGGTAAAACCAGGAACATCCACATTGAAAAACAATGGGGGTTAGATGGATCAGCATCACACACAGGGAGTCCAGGGGCACTGTGTTTGTGTGAATTAGAATGACTGTGGTCTGATATATAGAGAACTACCGGTTGGGGAAATCAACTCACACTGAATAGGCCTAAGACACTATTAGTTATTCATATTTAGTGCAAGGCCGGGACCTGGGAGAGGCAGGCAGGCTGACACTGTGGAGCGGAGGGGCTGGAGGACACAGAAACACAGCGGCCCAGTGGGAGCCATCTTGTTTCTGCAGACTGAAGAAGTAAAGCCAGGGTGAGCTCATGGGAGAAGGGACCACACGCTGTGTTGTGGTTCAGGGAGACAATAGGTCATAACATTCTTCAATGCATATTCCATGCAGGCAGCTACTGCAATTAACTTGTATTCTTATTCCAGCCTCTCTCTCTTGTCTCCAGCACAATGCAGAGAGGCCTGCAATTGTAATGACAATGATAATAGTCTGAATTTGCATGGCACCTCTCACTGAGGGTTGCCATCGAGATTTACAGTACATGTTGTAGGGTTAGCTGGCCTCAACCCCCACTGCTGTATTGCATAGAATCCAGCTGGGTGGGAGAATATCAGCTCAGAGGCTCCTATCACTTAACACTAATTCCCAGATCACTGCAGCCCAGCAGGGTTCCTATGGCACCTCCATTAGTAGCCTCATCATCTGTGTGAATGAATGGTAAGTCCTGGTTGGCCATGGGCAGAGGAACAGTCTAACAGGCCTGGTTATGTGCTGCCTAAATGGTGAGGCCACAGTCTCTCTCCTGCCCACATGACATTTAACACATCCAGGCCTTTTAGATCACCACCACCAGCACACGCTGAGACAAAGGCACTGTCATGTCAGGTGACAGGCACACAGGACATAGTGGGTCTCCCTCTAACATCCCCTCGTTTCCCCCTGCGTGAAAGGAATCGGTCACAGCCCAACCACTGCCCTACAGGGCTGACTCTATGGCCCAGTGTTAGCCAGCGCTTAGACTTGAGTCAGCGTTTCAGCCTTTTGTCTGTCAGCTCCAGCAAACATCCCCCCTGCTATGTAAGTGGGCCAGGCCAGCCAGACTTCCTGACTCAGGTGTTTAGGGGGAATGGACACGGTTCTAGTCAGCACTCTCCTCGGAGGTATCTCTCCCATCAAACAGCGGATCCAGAGCCCTCTCCCATCCCTGTCCCTCCCCGCCAGTCCTCTCTCTGTGTATGTTTATCATGCAGGCCACAACCGCCTCCACCATGACTGTCACAACACAGGCCTTCCCACAGATACCCAGGGGTCACAGCAGCATCATGCCTTGGCATCTTATCCTTAGAGATGGGCATGTCCAGGGGAGGGCAGTGCCAGTCTATACCACAGCAGTGGTGGTCTGATGAGGTGGCACTATCTCTACTGTGCAGCAGACTGCACTACACTGCCCAGGACAGCCAGATGAAGTATAAGTGATTGGCTTGAGAGGAAGAGTCTGCAATGTGGATACACTCAGGCTGTTCTAAGATGACTTACAATCCCTCTAATTTCCTCCAAGAAACCAAGAACCCAAACTACAGTGTCTACAGCTGCCAATAGTAAATAAATTAAACAAACTTAGCAAAACTGGTTATATTACTTATTTGTCATTTTCTGTTGAGTTCAACCTAACTGACAAAAAAAGTTAAATGGGCAAATGAGGGGATCTATCATCTGACCCATTCCATATACAGTACCATGTTGGGTATAACAGAAGAAGGGGGTCTGAGGGAGGAGCTGAGAGATGGGTGGGGGTGTGGGCTATAGGCAGGGGGTGGAGGCTGTGATATTGGGGTAGAAGGGATGTGGGGTGATCCACCTGGTTATTGCTAGGCTGATAGTAGGCCCCCCAAGAAAAGGAAGGGGCCTGCCTGGTGGCCTGCTGCAGATCCCTGAGGCGGTGGGTCTAGGCTGAATCTCCATCAACACCTCCCCACTGATGATGTTAGACAGGCCCCTGATAGCTTTTCACACCTGGCCTTATCTGGAGGTTACACTGCCAGAGCCCTTCCCCATCCCCTGGCTCAGCTGCTGCTGCTACCGCTACTCTGCTCTCCACTGACAGACATTAGCCCCAGCAAGCTGATAGCCTGATTATGACAGGAAAATAACAGCTGGTGTTTTATCCGAGAGTAAACAAATGCTTTATTTCCACTGCGGATTTACGCCTGGGCTGGCCCTTGTGTCTCACTGGGCYATGGCTCCGGTAGACCTGGTCTAATCAAAATCTAATCTAATTTTATTGGTCACATGTGMCGAATACAACAGGTGTAGACTTGGAGCCAAGGCAAGGCCCTGGGCCATTTCAGCTGGCATTTACAGTACATAACAATGTCTAACTGTGAACTTTAACACCTTCTCACAAAACAACAGTCTTGAATGATGCAGAGGCTGTTAATTATGCGTCTCACAAGTCTTTAGTCCTGATGGAAACACAGTAACACTAGAGCCTACATGAACCTAAAACACTGGTAAGGGGGTAAGTCTCAATGGAATAACAGCAAAGAGACCAATAGCATGGCACAGCCTAACCACCACACACCCACCACCCAACCCACTCACCACCCACCAACCCACTCACCAACCCACTCACCACCCACCCACTCACTCACCACCCACCAACCACCAACCCACTCACCACCCACCAACCCACTCACCACCCACCAACCCACTCACCACCCACCCACCAACCCACTCACCACCCATCAACCCACCCACTCACCACCCATCAACCCACCCACTCACCACCCACCAACCCACTCACCACCCACCAACCCACTCACCACCCATCAACCCACCCACTCACCACCCACCAACCCACTCACCACCCATCAACCCACCCACTCMCCACCCACCAACCCACTCACCACCCACCAACCCACTCACCACCCATCAACCCACCCACTCACCACCCACCAACCCACTCATCACCCATCAACCCACCAGCGCTTCTGTTGATCTATTCAGGATCCTTTTTAGATTCTATGTCTCCCAAAAAACAAAAACAACTAAAGGTATGGATAAATGAATTCCTGACAGTCAGGCTATGCTGAACACAGAAGCTAGTTTAAACTTTGCAACTCCACTCCGCTTACCCTCCTCAAAATAAAGCTGAGGCTTAACTTGCATTTCAATAGTGTTCTCTCCTGACTAAGCATTCTGCTCACATTCTCCCATCGCTAGAAACACCCATCTTTGTGAAGCTCGACAAAACCATTACCCTTTCACCTTCAGGGATCACACAGAACAACTCCACCACAAAATCAACACTACACACTGACTGCAGCACAATCAGCAGCAGGAGTATAAACACACCCAAACACTGCATCGCCCATCAAACTAAGGTGTGTATCTCCTCCAGCCCTGGGTTGGGGTGTGTGTGACTTACTTGAGTCCCATGGTGGTGGTGTGTCCAGCGTTCCCCTCCACAGGTTCTGACCTCCTCCTCCTGAAACCGGTGGTCTGGAGCATCACCCCGAGCATGCTGACTGTGTGTGTGAGTGTGTGAGGCTCTCGGCAGCACTCCACTCTCCCTGCCTGCATCCACTCAGCCCCTTTATCCCCTGGCCAGCCGGCCCAGCCCGGAGCAGAGCCGCTCCACAGCTCCCTCCACTCAGCATTCATCTATCAGACAATATATCCCTGACACAGATCTCCCGTCACTCACAACACAGCCAGACAAACAAACACTGCATTTCCCTTCTATATCCGGCCTCACAGTCTCCCCGTCTCTCCTATCTCCTCTAGTCGAAGTGGAGTGTGTGTGTGAGTGGCCCATGGTGCACTTCACCCCCACGTTCCTGCCCCCAACCCCAACTCTACACCAACCCACCACTATCCCAACCCACTCCCACCTCTACACCAACCCACCACTACCCCCCCCACCACCCCCACTATACCAACCCACCCCCACTGCTATACCACACCCACCCCTATATCCACCACTACACCAACCCACCCCCACACAACCCCCACCACTATACCAACCCACCCCCGTCTCTTATACACATCTAGATGTGTATAAGAGACAGGGCTCTGGCAGACCTGCTCTGACTTGGAGCCAAGGCAAGGCCCTGGGCCATTTCGACTGGCGCTCACCACTGGTCTCCCCGTCTTCTCCTATCTCCTTAGGTCGAAGTGGACTGGTGTGTGAGTGGCCCATGGTGCACTTCACCCCCACGTTCCTGCCCCCAAACCCCAACTCTACACCAACCCACCACTATTCCCAACCCACTCCCACCTCTACACCAACCCACCACTACCCCCCCCACCAACCCCCACTATACCAAACCCACCCCACTTGCTATACCACACCCACCCCTATATCCACCACTACACCAACCCACCCCCACACCAACCCCCACCACTATACCAACCCCCCCCACCACTATTAACCAACCCACCCCCACCGCTATACCACACCACCCCTATATCCACCATATACCAACCCCCCAACCCACAAACCCCACCACTATACCAACCCACCCCCACCTCTACACCAACCCACCACTATCCCCCCCCACCAACCCCCACTATACCACCACCCCCACCTCTTACACCAACCCACCACTATCCCCCCCCACCACCCCCACTATACAACACCCCCACCACTATACCAACCCACCCCCACACAACCCCCACCACTATACCACCCACCCCCACCGCAATACCACACCCACCCCTTATCCAACACTACACCAACCCACCCCCACACAACCCCCACCACTATCCCAACCCACCCCCACCTCTACACCAACCCACCACTATCCCCCCCCACACCCCCCTATACCAACCCACCCCCACTATTCCACCCCCACCCCTTATATCACCACTACACCAACCCACCCCCACCACTATAAACCAACCCACCCCACCACTATTACCAACCCACCCCCACACAACCCCCACCACTATACCAACCCACCCCCAACCCACATACCACCCCCCACCCCTATATCCACCACTACACCAACCCACACCACACCACTCCCACCCCACCACTACACCAACCCACACCCACCTCCACACCACTCCCACCCCCACTACACCAACCCACACCCACTCCACACCACTCCCACCCCCACCACTACACCAACCCACACCCACCTCCACACCACTCCCACCCCCACCACTTACACCAACCCACCAAAAAAAAGACACCCAAAAAAAAAACAAAAAAAACCCACCTTCCACACCACTCCACCCCCACCACTTACACCAACCCACACCAACCTCCACACCACTCCCACCCCCACCACTACACCAACCCACACCATCCCACCTCCACACTACAACCAACCCACACCCACCTCCACACCACTCGCACTCCACCCCACCACTACCACCACCCACACCCACCTCCACAAAACCACTCCCACCCCCACCACTACACCAACCAACCCACCTCCACACCACTCCCACTCCCACCCCCACCCACTACACCAACCCACACCCCACCTCCACACCACACCCACCCCCACCACTACACCGACGCAACCCAATCTCCAATAACAATCTCACACAGGAAAAAGGCCACGGCACACAAACACACACAAAGAGAGGAGAGGGCAGAGAAAGAGAGCAGAGAGAGAGAGAGAGGGAGAGAAAGAGAGAGCGAGAGAGAAAGAAGAGAGCGAGATAAACATCTCTACATGACATCACCTGGTTATACATTCATGAATTGTAGCCGGGTCTACAGCTTTCAAGGGGATGTGTTGCAACAAAACTTTGATAAAGATATTTGTATGGAGAGCTCCAAAAATATTGATTAGCGTGCCTCAGGCATATTTATTCACATTAATTGGCCAGCTTTCATGTTAGTCATGAGGAGTTGTTTCTATGGTTACTTTGCACAGTCTCAGTGTTGAAGCAGCACATATTTCAGACACAAAGACTAGCAGGCCTTGTCTGGGGAGAAGCTGGACTGTTCTCCTGCAATTACAGGAGAATGCCTTCCCAACCCACAATCACAGTGATACTGCAGTACACACACACTCACCTGGGCAGCAGTAGCTCCAGGGCAGCACAGGGCCGTAAAGACATTTCCTCCTGTGCTGACACTGCTCCCAGGGCCACATTCCTGCTAACAGCTGTTATCCCTGCGCCACGCCCCTACCCTGAACCTGCCTGTCCCTGGACACTGCAAACACTCCTCTTAGCTTTTAAGGTTTGCTCTCCTCTCTTACTCAGAACAGCAAAGGTTGTTCTGAGCATTGAGGAGAACTGCTCTGCGGTTAGCATTCCCTTCCCTCTCTTTTCCCCTTCCCCTCATGGGTCCCAAGGATAGAAACACACCTCATTCCCAATCAGCAGGTGTTAATA
>NC_036843.1:11536671-11541415 GCF_002910315.2 Salvelinus sp. IW2-2015 | reverse complement strand
GAACAGAGGGATGAGCAGGGTGGACGGTGTGTCGGCAGTGGCAAAGACACGTCATTTAGTCGAGCAGCCAGAGCCCCTGCTGTGAACACTGCCTGCTCTCATTACTAAACGCTGTGTCAATACACTAATCACATGCTCCGTCACAAAGCAATCAGTATTCAACACGCTAGTAAGCTGAATGAGCACCCCATCCTCCTCTCCTCCCTTCCCTCCTCCCCTCCTTTCCTCTCCTCCCGCCTCCCAGCCCTTCCCTACCCCCATCCTCCTCTCCTCCCTTCCCTCCTCCCCTCCTCTCCTCTCCTCCCGCCTCCCAGCCCTTCCCTACCCCCTTCCTCCTTCCCTTCATCCTCCCTCTGTATACTGAAACACACACACTGACCACTCTGCTTGGACAGACCCTGACCTTTAACCCCTCCTGTCTAGAGGCTATTTTATGGTCCATCTAATAGCCAATTGCTCATTATTGACCCGGGCCAATCTTTGTTTCAGCACACTCTGGTTGATAGGGGGAAAATAATGGGTGACAGCAAGAGTTGAATGGGGATTGTAAAATGTCAATACTAAACTCCATGTTGTATGCTTATTTGCTTTGACCAAAGCATTTCATGTCATTGAACATTACCTTTACATTGTGAAAAATGTCTCCTTACTGAAGCCATAAGACACCATTCTTCATGAATGATGGTGAGTTTGAGAAAATAACAGATTTATGAATGAAAAAAGAAATGGAATAATTAAAGCTTAGAAGAGTTTTGATGAGCAATCAGCAACTAGTAATGACAGCGTAGTAAAAGGGGATTAATAGTTCAGCTTCAATTGTTGAATTCCTACTGAGGCCCATTTCCTGCCTACATAATGATCAGAGACATTAAACCTAAACCATTTTCCCCTGGGCAGGGAGTAGGGGAGCCACGTGAGAGAACACTCAGCTTAACTGAGTCTCCCAGCAGACGACAACACTGAGAGTAATGGTAGTTGGAGTTTCTGGGTTGTCAAATTAACATTTATAATCAAATGCTTTTTTAATGGACCAGACAAGTTTAAAATAATGTTGAATGGTTGAGTTAAAAAATAAATGATCTGCACCAGAGGCAATCACTGAGAGGAAGTGGTATTCTCTCTCTCTTTCCCTCTTTCTCAGTCTCCTCTGTTCTCTCAGCATCTACCTAATTGCGTTCTAATTCAAATGTCATCTGTGAGTTGAACAGCTTAACTGAATGTCAGACAAGTGTCTGTGGAGCATGTTACACTCCAGACAGGAGCAACCACTGTTTGGTTATTCTGCTCAAATATCCTGGCCTCTCAGCACTTTCACATGGATTTCACTAATTGTATCTTTAGAGGACAAAAATAAGTATTAATCACAAATATGTTTTCAATCAGCCCCAAAACATGAAGGGCTAATTTGTTCATTCAAATGCCAGTGGGAGAGAGTGAGAAGAAGGAGATTTGTTAAACACAGTTGTGCTTGCTGACCTCTGAGAACTAAAACACTGTTACTGCAATCAGCAGTGGTGGAACACAACCCTAGCCTGCACACTGACCCTGGTGCTAGAGTAAAGATGAAGATGACAGTGATGACAATGATGATGAATGATGATGATGATGATGAGGATTACATTCTAGTGCTTAAAGCAGTGCAGGTGCTTGTGGAGGCAACAGCTGCAGTAGCTGAGGAAGTGGGTGTGCTTCCAGTCTAGCCCAGTGCATCTCACCCGCCTACCGCCCAGCCACCCACCGCCCTGGATCTGAATCTGTGGAATGTGATGCTGTTTAAAGCAGCCCGGGCCCCGTCATCACCATACTTCTCCTTGCCAAGTGAAACAACACACATTCTTGGCAGGGAAGTATCTCTGGGATGAAATGAAAGGTGGAACCCTTCACTGCTTCCACCACCTCCCCTCCTGTCCCACCAGGACGCAAATGAAGGGAAAAAACAAGTCCCCCTCCCTTACTGAGGGACACACACAGCACGGCTGTCCAGCCCTCTCTTTTTGAGCACTTGTCCAAAGAAAACAGTAGAAATAATAAATCAGCCTCTGAAATGAACCCTGTCCACGTCTAGGTCACAACTCACTGTTGTTCACGCTTGACTCGCCAAGTATCTCACAGGAAGTGACACGTACAGGAAGTGACACATTTAGAAGAGCATTTGGAATATCCTCCTTGCCAAGGCAGAGGCCCCATGGTCCCAGTCGTATACTTTGACCCCACTAAGGTTGGCGAGGGGAGCTCATTTGGAGAGTTTGGAGAAAGCCAAGCTCCTTCCCTGTTCCCTCTGGATGTCACCGTCACACTTCACAATGTCCCCCTCTCCTGTCTTCTCTGCCTCCCAGGGTTCTGCCTCCCAGGGTGCAATGCTCTAACAACCCAATAGATCATCCTTACCCAGCTTCCCTCAGTTTCCCTCAGGATAAAATTAATTATGTCACACAGCTCCTTGGGGAGTCGAGGCTGTACAGGGAATGTACACACCGACCAATCTGCCTGAGACTCTAGCAATGACATCCTACCGCATTACAGCAGCCTATGGAGAGCTGTCTGTACCCCCAGTGGAGGCACACATATCCTCCAGAGCATTAGCGTTGCCATAGCTAAATGGAGCAACTCATTGTGAATGTACACAAGAACAACACTGAATACAAGCTACATTAATATGTTACTACAACAAACTGCACTAGAAACTTTTAATAGAGCCAAACAACAAAAAACACAGGTGTACATACTGTTAAAGATAAGCACAATAGTACAAACTATGTGCTTGAACCTAAGCCCTTTTGTGAGACACTGTCTCTACATGTATAACATTATATAATACCATTATCCATTCACGGGCACTGGCGCCTAGCTAAAAGTATGCTCACAATCTATTCTCCACACACCGTTCCAGCACAGCCTAAAGTATGCCATAATTCAACAATGGCAAGGACAACATCTTCATGGATTAGGTCCACATCACGCTAGACTCTACATTCCTCGAAAAAAGGGTTCCAAAAAGGGTTCTTCGCTGTCCCCATAGGAGAACACTTTTTGGTTACAGGTAGAACTCTATGGAAAGGGTTCTACATGGAACTCAAAGTGTTCTCCTATGGGAGAAGGGTTGAAGAACCCTTTACGGTTCTAGATGGAACCTTTTTTTCTAAGAGTGTAGTGCAGCAATGAACCATGACCTTATTGTGTAAAGACAACTCTCCACACAGATCCCTTCCACAACAGCATGCCATACACAGGCAGCCAGCCACACACACCCTAAAGCCACCACAATACAGCACAGCAGACCCTAATCATCATCACTCTCAGCCCTTTGTCAGACTCCCTCTTCAAGTCCGATTTCAGTGAAAGGAGGGTTGTCTGTACTGTGGATGCTGCTTACCTGATGAAGAAGGAGGCTGCCGCAGATGCGCTCTGAGTGGAGGTGGATGTAGAGGTGGGGGCAGGGGGGCCGACGGCACACTGTCCCAGCTGGACGGGGCTATTCTGTCGGCTGGGTGTCAGGTTACAGCGGGAGCTGGGGACAGGGGCCACGATAGGGCAAGGGACGTCCCTCTCTGCCTCCTGCATCAGACCCTGTGCCTACAGAGGGACAGAGAGACAGACAGAGACAAAGCGAGACAGAGAGAGAGACAGAGCATTAGCAATGAGTGGGCCTCAAGGGTTAACCACCACTACTGGTCCTCCACACCTCTCTTCCAGTCCATTTACTCCCTCTCTCCTCTCCTCCGCTGGACGGTCAGGCAGCTGCTCTGGCCATCCCAGTAAACGGACATCAGGACTATTCACCTCAGCACCAACTAACTACCCACAAGATGAAAAGGGCACTGTACTGTACTGTAGTGTACAGGACAGGACTGTAGTGTACTGGACTGTAGTGTACTGGACTGTAGTGTACTGGACCTGACTGTAGTGTACAGGACTGGACTGTACTGTACTGGACTGTAGTGTACTGGACCTGACTTGTGTGTACAGGACTGTAGTGTACTGTAGTGGACTGGACTGTAGTGTACAGGACTGTAGTGTACTGGACCTGACTGTAGTGTACAGGACTGGACTGTAGTGTACTGGACTGTAGTGTACTGGACTGTAGTGTACTGGACTGTAGTGTACTGGACCTGACTGTAGTGTACAGGACTGGACTGCAGTGTACTGGACTGGACTGTAGTGTACAGGACTGTAGTGTACTGTAGTGTACTGGACTGTAGTGTACTGGACTGTAGTGTACTGGACCTGACTGTAGTGTACAAAGAATCTAAAATATATTTTATGTGTTTAACACTTTTGTGGTTACTACATTGCATATATGTTATTAATAGTTTTGATGTCTTCACTGTTATTCTACAATTTAGAAAAAAAATAAGAAAAGCCCTTGAATGAGTAGGTGTGTCCAAACTTTTGACTGGGACTATGTATATGGCCAATGATTTAATAGCTAAACTGTAATTAGATATAGGCTATCACTTAATTACCATTCACACCGTGCAGCCTCATGAGTGTTGCGCAGACTCAATGAGCATCCAGTACCCTACAGTCCAGTACACTATAGTCCAGTCTGTACACTACAGTCAGTCCAAGTCCACTACAGTACAGTCCAGTACACTACACTACGTCTGTACACTACAGTCCAGTCCAGTACACTACAGTCCTGACACTACAGTCCAGTCCTGTACACTACAGTCAGGTCCAGTACACTACAGTCCAGTCCACTACAGTACATACAGTCCAGTACACTACAGTCCAGTCTGTAACT
>NC_036843.1:11478146-11536646 GCF_002910315.2 Salvelinus sp. IW2-2015 | reverse complement strand
CAGTCCTGTACCTACAGTCCGTCCTGTACACTACATCAGTCCTGTCCCTACTGCCAGTCCAGTACACTTTACCAGTCCGTTACACTACAGTCCAGTCCTGTAACTACAAGTCAGGTCCAGGTTATCCATCACCAGTCCAGTCCTGTACACTACAGTGCCAGTCCTCGTACACTACAGTCGTTACACTACATCCGTCCTGTACACAAATTACAGTCCAGTCTGTACACTACAGTCAGGTCAGTACACTCAGTCCAGTCCACTACAGTCAGTCCAGTACTACAGTCCTGTACACTACAGTTCCAGTCCTGTACACTACAGTCAGGTCCAGTACACTACAGGTCCAGTCCACTACAGTACACTACAGTCCAGTACACTACAGTCCAGTTCCTGTACACTACAGTCCAGTTCCTGTACACTACAGTCAGGTCCAGTACACTACAGTCCTGTTTACAACTACAGTCCAGTCCTGTACACTCAGTCCAGTCCTGTACACTTACAGTCAGTCCAGTACACTACAGTCCAGTCCACTACATTCCAGTCCTGTACACTACAGTCCAGTCCACTACAGTACACATACAGTCCAGTACACTACAGTCCACAGTCCAGTACACTACAGTCCAGTCCTGTACACTACAGTCCAGTCCTTACACTACAGTCAGGTCCAGTACCAGTTACAGTCCAGTTACAGTACAGTCCAGTCCTGTACACTACAGTCCAGTACACTACAGTCCAGTCTGTACACTACAGTCAGCGTACAGTACACTACAGTTCCTGTACACGACCAGTCCAGTCCACTCCAGTACACTACAGTACCTGCGTACACTACAGTCCAGTCCAAAAGTAGCCACCCTTTGCCTTGATGACAGCTTTGCACACTCTTGGCATTCTCTCTACCAGCTTCACCTGGAATGCTTTTCCAACAGTCTTGAAGGAGTTCCCACATATGCTGAGCAATTGTTGGCTGCTTTTCTTTCTCTGCGGTCCAACTCATCCCAAACCATCTCAATTGGGTTGAGGTCAGGTGATTGTGGAGGTTAGGTCATCTGATGCAGCACTCCATCACTCTCCTTCTTGGTCAAATAGCCCTAACACAGCCTGGAGGTGTGTTGGGTCATTGTCCTGTTGAAAAACAAATGATAGTGGGACTAAGTGCAAACCAGATGGGATGGCGTATCGCTGCAGAATGCTGTGATAGCCATGCTGGTTAAGTGTGCCTTGAATTCTAAATAAATCACTGACTGTGTCACCAGCAAAGCACCCCCACACCATCACACCTCATCCTCCATGCTTCAAGGTGGGAACCACACATACAGAGATCATCCGTTCACTTACTCTGCATCTCACAAAGACACGGCGGTTGGAAGCAAAAATATCAAATTTGGACTCATCAGACCAAAGGACAGATTTCCACCGGTCTAATGTCCATTGCTCGTGTTTCTTGGCCCGGGCAAGTCTCTTCTTATTATTGGTGTCCTTTAGTTGTGGTTTCTTTGCAGCAATTTGAACATGAAGACCTGACTCATGCAGTCTCCTCTGAACAGTTGATGTTGAGATGTGTCTGTTACTTGAATTCTGTGAAGCATTTATATGGGCTGCACTTCTGAGGCTGGTAACTGTAATGAACTAATCCTCTGCAGCAGAGGTAACTCTGGATCTTCCTTACCTGTGGCGGTCCTCATGAGAGCCAGTTTCATCATAGCGCTTGATATTTTTTGCGACTGCACTTGAAGAAACTTTCAAGACATTTTCTGGATTTACTGACCTTCATGTATTAAAGTAATGATGGACTGTCACTTATTTGAGCTGTTCTTGCCATAATATAGACTTAGTACTTTACCAAATAGGGCCATCTTCTGTATACCACCCCTACCTTGTCACAACACAACTGATTGCCTCAAACACATTAAGAAGGAACGAAGGCACAGCTGTTAATTGAAATGCATTCTGGGTGACTCCCTCATGAAGCTGGTTGAGACAATGCCAAGAGTGTGCAAAGCTGTAACCAAGGCAAAGGGCGGCTACTTTGAAAAATCTCAAATATCTTTTAATTTGTTTAACACTTTTTGGGTTACTACAAGATTCCATGTGTCATTTCATAGTTTTGATGTCTTCACTACTTTTCTACAATGTAGAACATAGTAAAAATAAAGAAAAACCCTGGAATGAGTGTTACTGTACATCAGCAGCTAATTTGCCTTTTTAACGCACAGCTTGACTTTAAACAGGAAAATAAATATTTAACCCCCAACAACAAAAGAAGCCTACACATCTACACACACACACATAAGCAGTGAAATACTACAGTGGACACTTTTCTCTGATAGGCCAATGAATCTTGCTGTGTGAAGGTATGTTACAGGTTGAGATGTGGAGGGGCAACAAAGCAGAGCCTGTCTGCAGCGCTGCCTGCCAGCTGGAGTATGAGTCAGAAGCAGAAGGAAGCTGCCTCAGCCTGGCCCCAGGAGTGGTAATGACTATGGGTGATGAGGCAGGTCCCAGGCTGCTCTTGGAGTGCTGGTCTGGGGAGAGAGAGCCAGGTAGGAGGGGGATAGGGGGTAGTGGGGTTCAGCTGGAAGTAGAACAGTGATCTCTCTCTCTCTTTGGTCCAGCAGAGGGAGTGCTGACAAAGTCCACTGATCACCCAGGCAGCCCATAATAAAAAGCACTGTTCCTACCAGGGTCTCCATGACAACACAGGGTTAATCCTCACCCTAAATCACTAGTATATCAAACTGTACACTGATCAGTGAAAGTGTACAAGAACCAGTTTGAACAAATGGTAGAGTTAAGCCTCTAGTTTTCCTTCACATTCATCCTGGTGACACATCCACACTGGGTAACCAGCAACCTGAAGTCAAACACGGTATGTCGCTTGACAGGATATATTTTATCAACACCAACCAGTCCCTCTGCATATTTACTTGCTCAGTGTTTGCCCTCGATTCTTGTTTGGTAACTAAAACAACATAATTTACAATCTTCTTATAAAGTGTAGGCCATCTGTCAACAGAGGCAGACAGCTGAACTATTTACAGTGCATTCAAAAAGTATTCAGACCCCTTGACTTTTTCCACATTTTGTTACGTTACAGCCTTATTCTAAAATGTATTAAACTATTTTTTTCCTTCATCAATTTACACACAAAACCTCATAATGACAAAACAAAAACAGGATTTTAGAATTTTTTTGCAAATGTATAAAAGAAAACAGAAACATAACATTTACATAATTATTCAGACCCTTTACTCAGTACTTTGTTGAAGCACCTTTGGCACCATTTAAAGCCTTGAGTCTTCTTGGGTATGACGCTACAAGCTTGGCACACCTGTATTTGGGGAGTTTCTCCCATTCTTCTCTGCAGATACTCTCAAGTTCTGTCAGGTTGGATGGGGAGCATCGCTGCACAGATATTTTCAGGTCTCTCCAGAGATGCTTGATTGGGTTCAAGTCCGGCCTCTGGCTGGGCTCTCAAGAACCTTCAGAGAAGCCACTCCTGCATTGTCTTGGCTGTGTGCTTAGGGTCGTTGTCCTGTTGGAAGGTGACCGTTCGCCCCAGTCTGAGGTCCTGAGTGCTCTGGAGCAGGTTTTCACCAAGGATCTCTCTGTAATTTGCTCTGTTCATCTTTCCCTCGACCTGCCTTTGTAAAACATCCCGACAGCATGATGCTGATGTGATACAGATGTGACACTTGGCATTCAGGCCAAAGAGTTCAATCTCAGACCAGAGAATCTTGTTTCTCATGGTCTGAGAGTCCTTTAAGTGCCTTTTGGCAAACTCCAAGCGGGCTGTCATGTGCCATTTACTGAGGATTGGCTTATTTCTGGCCTGATTGGTGGAGTGCTGCAGAAATGGTTGTCCTTCTGGAAGGTTCTCCCATCTCCACAGAGAAACTCTGGAGCTCTGTCAGAGTTACCATCGGGTTCTTGGTAAACTCCCGGACCAAAGCCCTTCTCCCCCGATTGCTCAGTTTGGCAGACATCTCTAGGAAGAGTCTTGGTGGTTCCAAACTTCTTCCATTTAAGAATGATGGAGGCCACCGTGTTCTTGCAGACCTTCAATGCTGCAGACATTTTTCAGTACTCTTCCCCAGATCTGTGCCTCGACACAATCCTGTCTCTGAACTCTAAGGACAATTCCTTTGACCTCATGCTTTCCTTTGACCTCATGGCTTGGCTTTTGCTCTGACATGCACTGTCAACTGTGGGACCCTATATATACAGGTGTGTGTCTTTTCAAATTATTTTCAATCAATTGAATTTACCACGGGTGGACTCAGATCAAGTTATAGAAACATCTCAAGCATGATCAATGGAAACAGGATGCACCTGAGCTCAATTTTGAGTGTCATAGCAAAGGGTCTGAATACTTATGTAAATAAGGTATCTGTTTTTTATTTTTAATACATTTGTAAAAATTCTAAAAACCTGTTTTCACTTTGTCATTATGGGGTATTGTGTGTAGATTGATGATTTACATTTTGTTTAATCCATTTTAGAAAAATGCTGTAATGTAATTTTTTGGGGAAAAGTCAACGGGTCTGAATACTTTCCAAATGTGCTGTATATACATAGCTGACATGCGAGTGCAATACATCAACATGCAGCGGCATACATTCGAACATTCATATGAACACAGGCACCTCCGGCAGTAGGGCTATACCTCACACAAGCACTGACACTATAAGCTTGTCATGATCACCACAACCAAACATGGTTGTTTTTAATCCCATGGGAATAACTCATTGACTATATCTCAGAGAGCCATTTTTGCTTGCCTGTTATTATTAATAACCACATCAATCTTATTAGATGCCCGACATCCGTGTTGTGTCGTTCCTGATATCCATGGATATATAAGACTAAGCATTGAACATGCTTAACTAGGAAGGCATTTCCGTTGTGTTGAAAATCCATCATGGTCCGGGTTTGATCCCAGGCTGTGTCGCACCCGGCTGCGACCGGGAGACCCATGAGGCGACGCACAATTGGCCCAGGGTCGTCTGGGTTAGGGGAGGGTTTGACCGCCCGGGATGTCCTTGTACCATCTCGTTCTAGCAACTCCTGGTGGTGGGCCGGGCACAGGCACGCTGACTTCGGTCGCCAGCTGGACGGTGTTTCCTCTGACACATTGATGCGGCTGGCTTCCGGGTTAAGCGAGCATTGTGTCAAGAAGCAGTGCGGATTGGCAAGGTCGTGTTTCAGAGGACGCATGGCTCTCGACCTTCGCTTCTCCCGAGTCAGTACGGGAGTTGCAGCAATGGGACAAGACTGTAACTACCAATTGGATATCACAAAATTGAGGAGAAAAAAAAGGGGGTAAAAAGTACCAGAAAAAAGAAATTCCATCATGATGGTACAGCAAGGGCCTCTTGTACATGTCAGGGTTATGATTTCTGAAGTGCGTGATGGAGAGACGGCTCATTTCAGTTTGCGCCCCGAGCGCAGATTCTTGTCACGCACCTGACGGAGCGGAAAGACTAACGACAGCATGCGGGCGTCTGTGACAGGAACTCAACACATACAAGAGAGATGTACCTGTGTCACATCATCCAGAAAGACTAAACTACTTCACACACTTAGGCAGTAAGCCTATCTGGACAGTTCATCCACAACCCTGTCATAGATTAAGCCAGTGGTGGTGTCAGGTTTCAGAATCAAGTAGCAGCAGGTTCGAGGAGCGGAGGGGCTCTCGTTGGGGGTGTAACCAGAATAAACAGCTCACCCTAACACATACATGTCAGAGAGCATTACCCCAGGAGAGAGGCTCAGGCAACCTGCTCTCCAATGCAGTAGGCCGTTATGACCACTGATGTCCCTGGTTGAGTCCCTGGTTAAGGGATAAGCATGCTGCTGTATGCCCTGGTCAGGTAATTAGGCACTCTCAGGGGTGTCATGTGTCCAGGACCATTGACACTGAGTGTCAGTAATGAGGGGACCTACCACCCTAAAAACCCCCAACCCCATGGCCCGACCGATAGCGACTGCTTCCCAGGGAGAGGAGGGTGATGTGGAGAAGGAGAGACAGTAAGCTTCCAATACAGGCAGTCTCAAGCCAACCGGGCTCAGTGACTCCCTCCCCATCAGCAGTCTAAAGAGCCTCCTCCTCTCAGAGCCGGAGCCTAGCAGCGATCCCCAGTAACCTCTGATTCCACTGTTCGACAGGCCATTACTTCTGAGGTGAAATAGACCCTGCTAATCTGGGCCCATCCTGATCCAATGGCTTCCTCAGCCGCTGTTATTGGTGGAGGAGTGTATAGGGGTGTATAGATAGACAGAAAAATGGACAACAATTTCATGTGAATAGTGGACAACAAAAATTTAGAATTTTCCTCAAATTGACTGAACAGTCTCCATCTCCCTCTGTGTGGCAGGTTGCCATGCAGGCCCAGCTGTACCGTCGCAGGCGGCAGCCCAGATGTTCCACTGGGTTTCCAGTGGGTAGCAGAAGAGTGGAGAGGTCACACCGGGCCAACAACACACACTAAACCCCCAGGGTCAAGAGCAGCGATTTTAGCAGATTATTGCGCATGTGATTGTGGATTTTGCAGAGCAGAGGGCAAATCACAGACTTGGGTCAATCAATTAGTCGTTTTGTAGTGTGCACTGTTCAGTTCAGCATTCACTACTCACACTCTAATGTTACTTAGAATGACTGAAATGTTCATCTAACCACATCCAACATCAGGGGTTAGAAGTTAGAGGTTTAAATGAACAATGGAGTGGGGAATTCAACAACAGATGCTGTGATTTTACTTTGTCAGGTTTTGGGAGACTGGAGTTCTCTAGCCAACCTCACAGAGGTAGGATGTGCTGTCTCCTCCATTTAACACAATGACCCATTCTCTCAGTGAGCCCATTATCCCAGCTGTTAACTGTGATGGATTGTTTAGATTCTATTGTAGTGTAAAGTGGACCCCAAATGTAATTCCAAGCCAGAGCCTTTTTACTATATATATTGTGAGTTTCAAGGTGCCCTATAATGGGCTGTGTGCTGATATTCTTTGGCCTCAGGCTCTAGTCTAAGACACTCTGTAGGATTGCTGTCAACAGGGGCCCTCTCCCTTCCTTCGTCTGCCCACCGCTCTGCAGAGTTTTACACTGTCCCCCCAAAGAAATCAAGTGGGTAATTGTGAATTAAAGCGCAAGCCTTTCGGGCACAGCGCAGCTCCAAATCCTCCATGGCCCATGTGGGTTTTCTGTCATTCTGAGGGATCTTGTTTTAATGAAAGAAATGGGCTTTAAAAAAGAATGCCAGGAACATTTCTGCTGTGTTTGTAAGTCAGTATCCTGAAGGGCCACTTGTGTCTCTGAGGCCCAGGCTCAGCCATGTGGCATTGTGCAACGCTTCATCCCAGCTCCCATCGGCTCTAATTGCTTTTAGACATGTAGGAGGAGAGCACAAGTCGGTCTCTCTCCCTATATGCAGGGCCTTTTGATTTGCCCTAGATTGCACAGATGCTGTTAAAAGCTTCTGGCGGCCTCACATAAACTGGCACTAAAGGCACTTGTTGACAGTCAAAGAGGAGAAAAACCTGTTCCAGAATAAGAAATAACACTGGCAGGCGCCGTAATTCAGTCAAATTTTCGAGTCAGCGATTTTCAATGCCATATTAAGTAGAGGCAGCAAAAACTAAATAAAACTGAAGAGCCATTAACAGCTTCTGATTGACAACGTAAAAGTAGAAAAGATTAGCTGGTGGTGAGTTTGCTCAGTGCACTCAGACTCCCTAGTGTAGAATGTCACAGCAGTGTGTAAGACACAGGTTAGAGGCTTGGACCAAATGTCCCTCTCACTGCAGGAAGAAAACTCTTCAATATAAAAGGACAACATCCCATAATGATAAGCCTGGAGTAAAGTATATTACATGGGGAATGTGTCTGTATGGAGCCATATAGTATGCCTGAGAGGAGCGTTACGGGAAGATTGTAAGGTGGTCATTGTGTCTTGGTCTCCCCAGGTAGACAGTACCACCCAGGAGCCATAACTCCTGAGGAATGACAGGTCCAAGGTCTGCGTGAGGTTCTTCTCATTTCTCTAAAGGTTTAAGATTGTCCATTGTCAGACGTTGTTCTGACCAAGGTTATTGAAAAACGTTGAAGACAACATTGATAAGAGTAACAAGCTGCCTATACAAAACATTTACTAGATGTGCTTTGATGCATGCTACCCGCAGACAGGGTAAACAGTGTATCTGTACAAATAGTAATAATGATGAGCATTGAAGGGCAGAGCATGTACCGGGCTGGACTGAGGGAGGAAGTTGTTGACTCTGGAGATGCTCCACATGCCTTCCAGGTACTGCTGGGCCTGGATGGTGACCGATCCCAGGGTCCCGGTCAGCTGCCCTCCCCCAACCGTCACCTGGACACTGGTCTTGGGCCCAGCAGAGACAGAGGAGCCCTGCGGACAGCCCAGCTCCCAGGGCACCCTCTCCCCTAGGGGCAGGAC
Organism: Salvelinus sp. IW2-2015; assembly: GCF_002910315.2. Classification (NCBI taxonomy): domain Eukaryota; kingdom Metazoa; phylum Chordata; class Actinopteri; order Salmoniformes; family Salmonidae; genus Salvelinus; species Salvelinus sp. IW2-2015. The sequence continues at coordinate 11,528,197 of NC_036843.1, read as the reverse complement.
ATTGTGGGCATGGGGGTGGGCTTTGGAGGGCTGCCTCACATGGGCACTGGAGGAAGAGAGTGTCAGTCTATGGGGCTGCCCAGTGAGGGTGGTGGACGGCAAAGCGGGCATGTTGTGGCTCAGGATCAGGGCCGGGGCGCCTACTGTCTGCAGGGCCTCCTGCCTCAGCTGGTGGAGGGGAGTAGAACACACCTGGCAGCATCCATCATGGCTCCCAGGCACTTGGAGCTGGTCGAAGACAAAGGCTGCGTAGCCAGGGTCCTGCAGAGGAAACACACAGAGAGAGAGGAGGGGGGGTTCAACTTAACATGGTCCCATTCAGAAAAAAAACATGGTATACTACGTCATATCTCCATATCAGCGTGATTGGGGCGTTTCCTGGGTGTTGTTCATATTTTCCAGGCGTGCCAGACAGTGGCTATCGGTGTGGTCCCTCCCGGAGGCTGCCCTCTGATCTTAGCTCTACCTCCCTCCCTGTCTGCCCTAACCACATCCACATCCTCCCCCTCAGGAATTCAGTTTGTTTAGACTGAGCTGCTCTGCTTGAAACCAGAGACAGCAGATCATGTTGCTGGTAGATGTGCTCATAGCTGCCTGCCTGGGCCTTGGACCCAAGTCAAACAACAGGGGCAAATGAAAAGAGATAAAAGGAAGTTTGAGGCATTAGTGAAAGACACATTCCTCTGGAACGCCAACTCAGTCAGACCCTTCTCCAACTTTCTGCAAGGCTGTTTAAGGCTACAGAACAAATGAACCTCATGAAGGGTTTTGCGCGGCAAGGCCTTATAGAAGGAGACCAGTAGAGGTGTGTCCTTTCCCTCTGTCTGTTAAAAGACTCCCTGAGGTGTCCTCAGCTGGAGAGGAAGGGAGTTGTGGGGGGTTAGAGAGGGAACTACAAAATAAAACAGCTGGGCCAATCCTAGGAGCTCAGTGTGGAAAATGTACATATGAGAACAGTCCCAGCATGAAAACATATGATAAAACGCCCAGCGTAAAAATACCCATCTCCTCCTGATGACAACTCACAACCTTTCACTAGCGATTACAAGTCAAGTTGTCTCCGCTTTTCTTATCATGCAAGTGAGGTTCTAAGACCACTTTTACACACACACACACACCACACACACACACACACACACAACACACCACACACACACAACACACACACACCAACACACACAACACACAGCAACTCAACACACACACACACAGTCTCATAAGAGGCATAAAGGGGCAGTAACCTCCCGGCCACTGGAGCAGAGCTCTAAGACAGGAGCCCACAGATACATAATGTTTATGAGGCCTCTGTTCCTTAGAGCCTCTGTGGTGATCAGGAGGAGTGAGACGGCCTGGCCAAACAACGACACTGCCTTAACGCAGTACCACTTAATACAGCAGTCTCCACAGAGTCACAACCCAGGGACTTTAAATCTCTTCCCTCTGAATGCAGCTCAATACAGAGACTTTTAGGTGACCTCTATGTTAGAGCCCTATGCTTATACCTACAGTATAAATGGTTATCATTATTATGAGTATATTGCACTCCACTCCCTCTATTGCTCTTGCTTACTAACAGCCAAGCAACGGCAGAGGACATGGAATCATCATCTTCATTTGGTCCCTGAGTCTAAGCAGTGTAAGCAGCCCCTATATATCAATGCTCTATCCACAGCACGGATCCAGTCCTCATGATAAGAGAGATTGATCGCCAGGCACGAAGATCCAGAGAGGGACATACAGTGCCCACAGGCCTGCCCCTGGAGAGAGAGGATCCTGCTGGGCTTGGCCCTTGGCAGGACACGGCTGTGCTGGTCCCCTTGTAAGTCGCCCTGGATAAGAGCGTCTGCTAAATTACTAAAATGTAAATATGTAAAAGTGAATGGTTTTTCAAGGGAGAATTCGTAGGAGCAACATGGGTTTAATATGGTTTACTTAGTGATATACTTTGATAAATTATTCATCACACGATACTGACACTATTGGTAATGCATAGTCAGAATTGATGTTAGGCTGGAATAGAATAAGTCTGAGCATTTACTGTAGATGATGTCCCAGGTCTTATCATAGTGTTGGGTGGGGTTATGTTGGCTAATGGAGGATACGTTTGCTACAATTATCTTCTTAAGAGCACTCATGACAACATTCCAATGAACATGCATTTATGTAAAGAGGCTGAAAATGTCAACACCATAAAGCTTTGGAGAACGATCTGAGGCTGGGAGACACTGATACATGTGAGGGACCTAACCTGAAGGCATTCTATTTCAACCTGTTTAACAAAAGGGCAGGTTCTGAATTCACCAGGTCTGAGACTAATAAGAAGAGAAATCGGAGAGAGACAGCGAGAGCGAGAGAGGAGGGGGGAGAACATATCACCACAGATATGCTCCAGTCTGGAAAACGTATTTGGTTGTGAGAGGGGACATTAAAGCAGTCATAATCAGAGTAACCTACCCTGGTCTCCTGGGCTCCCCTCCACCCATTCCTCACCCTTCAGCCTCCCACCAAGCCAACCATACCTCACCTCAGGCCATGACTATTTGGAAGAAATCAATTCCTCTCTCCCTCTCCTCCCATACCTTCCTCCATGCATTTGTTAGTTGTTGATTTAGGAGAGCCAATAAAAACAGCCACAAAGCTCCGCCCATCTGCTATTCTGTAGGGTTCTGTAGGTTAGAGAGTGGGCTTCCCTTGTAAAGTGGTCTCTGAGCTTTATGCTCTGGGGAAGAGTGAGCCGGAGGTCAGGGGTAGGAAGTGGATCATGTTGATGATAATGATGATGATGGTTATGATAGTGGAGAGGATGATGCTAGCCCAGCTTTGAGGTGGAGAGTCTGAAGGGCAGATAATATGTGATTGTCTCCACATCAAGTATGACATCAGCGAGCCTTCAATCTAAAATAATGGGATAGGGCATGACTTTAAGTCAGACCTTGGCTCTCTGCCTATCTTGTTTTAAGGACTTCTCATACGATTTCAGCCCGAAGTGCAGCCTGTCACAATTCTCACAAACACACACCTCAAAAAATCATGTATTTTGGTAGGGAAGCTGTTTCCAATATTTGTTTCCAATGTACAGATAACAAAATCGGATTTTACAGGCAAGTTCTGAGATATTTTAAACACAAACCGATGGCCTGAAGAGGTTGTGTCATGCCTAATGTGGAATACATGAGACATGTGACATACTATACATGCATTGAGGCTGACGCCATATTCGCAGCAAGCAGGGAACGTCCTGAGGACATTCGGCGACGTTCCCGTTAGGTCCCTTAAGGGTTTCAAGCGTGACGTTATCCCACCGACGTTCTGAGACTTTCATTTTACTAGTCTTTAGGACGACATGTGATGGTCCCAAGGGAACGTTCTCTGGGGGACCTTTTTAATAGTTCCCGGTTTGTTCAGGGGATGTTTGTAGGACGTTCTTGGGATGTTGTGTCATGGTTCCTGGAGGTTTTGTCTAGCTCCTGTTTTGTCCAGGGGATGTCCCTGAGAACGTTTTAAGGACATTCTTGGGACGTTGTGTCATGGTCCCCTGAACTTTCTTGGAACGTTGTGTCATGGTCCCCTGGGGGTTTTTGTCACGTGATGGTCCCAAGTGTCCCAAACCATTATAAGTAAAGTAATGAAATGGTATGTGGGTTGTAAGGTAAGTGGTACGCTATTCAGATAAAATAACAATATGATTACATTTAACATGATCACTAGTAACGACTTTTCAATATGACCCCACCTGGGATTTGAACTCAAAACCTCTGGATTTGGGATATGCTGATCTTTCTGCTGACTTTCAGAAGTCCCCGACACATTCATTACCTTTAATACATCTCAGCACTTGGCAAAAAAGTGCCATCTGCACTAGAGGTCGGCCGATTAATTAGGGCCGATTTCAAGTTTTCATAACAAATAGGTAACCGGCCTTTTTGGATGCCAAAAATCTTCACATAATCACTAGTTAACTACACATTATTGATCATATTACTAGATTAACTAGCTTGTCCTGCGTTGCATATAATCAATGCAGAGCCTGATTATTTATCATTGAATCACAGCCTACTTCAACTTCGGCAAACGGGTGAGGATTTAACAAAAGCGCATTGCCGAAAAAAGCACAATCTTGGCACAAATGTCCCTAACCATAAACACCAATGCCTATCTTAAAATCAATACACAGAAGTATATTTTTTTTAAACCTGAATATTTCGTTAAAAGAAATTCAAGTTAGCAAGCAATATTAACTAGGGAAATTGTGTCACTTCTCTTGCATTCAGTGTTAGCAGAGTCAGGGTATATGCAACAGTTTGGGCCGCCTGGCTCATTGCGAACTGTGAACTAATTTGCCAGAATTTTACATAATTATGACATAACATTGAAGGTTGTGCAATTTAACAGCAATATTTAGACTTAGGGTTGCCACCCGTTCGATAAAATACAGAACGGTTCCGTATTTCACTGAAAGAATAAACGTTTTGTTTTCTAAATGATMGTTTCCGAATTTGACCATATTAATGACCAAAGGCTCGTATTTCTGTGTTTATTATATTATAATTAAGTCTATGATTTGATATTTGATAGAGCAGTCTGACTGAGCGGTGGTAGGCAGCAGCAGGCTCGTAAGCATTCATTCAACAGCACTTTACTGCGTTTTCCAGCAGCTCTTAGCAATGCTTGAAGCACAGTGCAGTTTATGATTTCAAGCCTATCAACTCCCGAAATTAGGCTGGCAATACTAAAGTGCCTATAAGAACATCCAATAGTCAAAGGTATATGAAATGCAAATGGTATAGAGAGAAACAGTCGATGCGTCATAATTTCTATTATAGCTACAACCTAAAACGTCTTAACATTTCGTAACTTCGTAACATTGAAGAACTGGGAATATTGAACCACCAGCTTTCATATGTTCTCATGTTCTGAGCAAGGAACTTAAATGTTAGCTTTTTTACATGGCACATATTGCACTTTCTTCTCCAACACTGTATTTTTCCATTATTTAAACCAAATTGAACATGTTTCATTATTTATTTGAGACTAAATAGATTTTATTTATGTATTATATTAAGTTGAATTAAAAAAGTGTTCATTGTTCATTCAGTATTGTTGTAATTGTCATTATATATATATATATATATATATATATATATATATATATATATATATATATATATATATATATATATATAAATAATAAATAAAAATTGTTAATTGGTATCGCCGTCGAAAAATCATAATCGGTCGACCTCTAATCTGCACTTTAATCATCAGTCAATCTGACTATTCCCTCATTGATTTCAATGGGTTTTCAGTGTTGTAGTCTAATGTTGGTGTGGCATATTACTCTGTTTTAATGGTACTCCTGAATCATTATGATAAATATAGTAGTTTTCAGTGTATTTTTAACAGAGCTGAGATTTACTTTGAAGTGCAAAGTGTAGGAATAGGCCTACAGGTGAAATCAGTCATTGATACAGAAAATGGTGGTGTAGCAGGAAGATCGGAATGCCGTGAACCAAGTGGTGGTGAGTTCAAATCCCAGGTGCGGACATGTTGAATAATAATTACTGTATGAATAAACATACACAATGTAATCATGCATGTCAAATATATTAGTTTAAAACACTATGTTAAAGCACCGTTTGTGTGTAGGTGTCCCTAGCATTTTACAAAGAGCTGTGACTGGATCAGTGGTTCACCAATCAGGGCCTTGATAGGCTTGGCAACTGTAACAAGGGGTGATGTGCAATGAAAGGAGGGTGCGTGTTGCCTGGGTAAAACTTTTCTTTGCGACCATCAGGTGATATCCCCGGGACAGAACCATCAGGTGACGTCCCAGGGACAAAACCTCCAGGGGATCGTGACACAACGTCCCAAGAACATCCTAAAAAGTCCTCGGGGGACGTCCCCGAGATCAACCGGGACGTCCTAATGACTCATTATTGTTTGCAGGGTTGTTTGTTGTGAGTGTAAAGAAAAGCCCAGTTTGAGTAACATTTGTAATGAGCTGCATCAACCCAATACAAGTATTCCAGACACGCCAGGCCATTGAGAGACATGACGGCCTAGGCTTCTTCAACCATTGTTAGGTACAAGTGAAAGACCACTAGGCTTCAGAGCACAAGCACTCTAGAGAGAGAGGGAATGCGAGTTAGGGACATGGAGAGAGAGAGAGAATAAGAAGGGGGAGGCAGGTTGGGGTTGTGCCCCTTGCCTGTGGGCTTGTGGGTCGTTGTGTTGGGTTATTGCCTGTCAACAAGGATCTTTATTAAACTCTGGGGACGACTAAAGTCAGATGCTGTGGCCTTATTATGGAAAGAAGGTCGGCATGCAATGGAAAAGAAGTGCCTGTGGAATGGACTGTAGGTCTACATAGACTACAGACACACAAGTTTGTCTTTCTGTCAGTTGTTCACACAAACGATGAGGAGAAACAGCAGACGGGCAGCAGGAGAGGTCGGAGAAAAACGTTCTGGGTGGTGAGTGTCATCAGAAAGCCTTTGCCCAGGGGCTGATGGAAAGAAGCTTAGCTGTAACTGTGTCGATATGGAGAGAGAGAGAGGAAAAGATGTGCATGATTCCTCTCTGCCTGGGTCCTCTGGGTACCTCAATGCAAATGGAGCCAGGCAAAGTCACACAGGGTATGATTTGGGAAATCGTCTCAATTTACCCCACCTCACTGTCTCCCTTCCTGCACCCACACGAAAACCACAGACGGAGCAAGCAGGGTGGGAAGCCTACGTTTACCGTTTGATGAAATTCAGCCACGGATCGGCCAACCGGATACAGAAAGCCGACCCGTGACTTACTTAAATCAGGAAGATGCATGAAGATCCTCACCAAACTAAAGACTTCCAGTCCCCTCGCCAGACTAAAGACTTTTAAGCACGCTCCATTAAAAGTAAGACACTCTGGGAAACAGTACTTTCTATTCCATCGAGATGAGGAGTGCCTGTTAGATGGGGAGCAGTGACCTTCACCACAGAGCAGCTCACTGTGTTTCTGTGGCCATTCACTTAAAAGAAACAAGAGGCAGTACAGCCACAAGATTTCATAAGATTAAATCTCCCATTTCTTCTTCCAGTTTGCTTTTGTACTATTTTACAGGGAAACTTTCCCCCCGATGACTCAGTAGGTCAAAACTGTGCTGCGTCTCTCCACACTAGAGCCCATACCCAACAGCATTATCGCTGTTAACAGTAACACAAGCAGTACAATACTTCAGAGTTTTTCATACTTCCTATAACAGTGTATGAAACCGACAGGACCACACAACAACACAGCTGCCGCATCTGGCACCTTTTAAAAACTGGAAATCCTCCACTCTCCCTTCTCTAATTTCTCCATGAGGACAGCTTAAGACAGTCTGAGCCGTCTCTGTTTACTTGGCCTCTGACACCTTTGGCCCCATCAGTAGTGCTGTCCCAGTGTGTTTTAATGGGACTAGGCCCTAATAAACCACAGGGGCCTACGGACAGGTCCCACAGTGTGGACGAGAGCTGCCAACAGGGCTACTTTCCCACAGGTAGCCTGGGCTCTCCCTGACAGCCAGGCCAGAGAAACAAGCACAGCTGCAGGCCTGCCTCTGGATTACCATAGGCCATTAAAACAGATTACATTCCCAGGATAAAAGAACCACATCTAGTGGTAAACCCCTCCCAACCTCACCCCTCCATACCAATACCCTCAACTCTCTCCCCCCTCAGCCATCCCCGGGAGCAGCACTGGGCTGGACAGCCTCAGCAGACCCATACATCCCATTTGACATCAGGAGCATTTAATGCTGAACCACCAGTAGTAGCAGTGGGCCACAGACCACTAAGTTTAACCACTCCTGTTGAGTCCTGTGTCACTAGAGAAGACAATGAGTCAGGATCTCACACTAGCATGCTGTTTACCTCTGTGGGAACGTCTCCTGTGGCACACAAACTGGGATGTGTCATCAAACAAACATCAAACAGATGCTGCCTGCCTGCCTGCCTGCCTTCCTGCCTGCCTTCCTTCAATGCAGGACATTACAAACTTCATAAGCCTTTTTAAACCTCAAATACACTATAAGTTAAACATTTCCTGAATTGCAGGAACGTTCTCCTGCAACAGGTTGATCAAATTAAGATCCTACATCTGTAGCAACAGCACTGGGTTGTAGTTATTTGTCTGCATGATAAAATAAGAACATAATTCCAGAGATAGAATATCTACCTAATTTTCAGCATGATTCATGATGTTGTATATCTGGACCCCATTGTAATAGAAAATAAAACATTCAAATAGTACATTACGGCATATTCCCCAAGTATAGCCCTTGCGAAATCCTCTTTATGCCGCATCAAAATTAATCCCTATTGATCAATATTGAACAAATGCTTTCATGTGTAAGTACGTTTTTAGGCGATAACTCTACTCGCGGAAATACTGGGGTTGCCAATGATTTTACTATATTTTTTCAAGTATAACTAATGTATGCAGAACTACCTTAAACCACTTTCCAACAAAAAAAGCAACAGCAAATTGCATTATTATTTAACATGAGCGCTATCAGAAAATACATTTACCTGTACTTTTCAGATGACAGAGCGGGGAGTTGATTAATCCTTTATCCGCTTTGATGTTGTGAACACGAGAAGACTGCTGCAAACGCTTGCGCTGAACTTTCACAAGGCGCTTCTGAATAGGAGGAGTAGCTTGGGTTAACGTACAACATGATTGACTGGAGTGTTTCGGGAACCTGATACACGCGAGCCCACTCGATGGTAAGGCCTATACGATCAAGTCTACCTGGAATCGATTCGTATCTCAAAGAAGCATGTTTTAGCAGCACAGTCCTAGATCAACAATTTATGGCTGTTTTGACATTTTTTAAACATCTCATCATTTAAAGCTGCAATATGTAACTTTTTGTCAACGACCAAATTCACATAGAAATGTGTGTTATAAATCGTTATTCTCATTAAGAGGAAGTCTAAGAAGCGGTAGATACGTTCTATGTGTGCTATTTAAATGCTTCCCGTTCGTTTTTTTGCTTATTTTAATTTCGGTTTTATACACCAGCTTCAAACATCTGAAAATACAATATTTTTGGTTCTGGAAAATATATTTAAACAGCGGTTTAGATGGTACAACAATTCTCTACCCTATACTTGCTTGTTTTGTCTCATAAACTGAAATTAGGCGAACTATTAGAATTTAAGCAACCAGGAAATGGCGGAGCGATTTCTGCATAGTGCATCTTTAATGCATTAGAGCCTAAACATCAAGACAAATGGAATCACTGGGCATAAGTGAGAGTTGATCAAAGAAATACAAATATGTCAAGCTACTTCCTGCCTGTTGTGCAGTGGATATGTGTGTGCAGTATTCAAATGATTGTTATGTACAGTATTTAGCTATAGATAATACTACAGGATGTGTATAATGTGCTATGTATCACATTACATATGATAGCAGTGGCCTATTACTGTATGGTTACAGTGCCACTCCTTTTCTATTATTTATACAACAAGCAGATGCCACTGTCTATCAAACAATCAGCCACAGATAGACACTATGGATCAAGTAGAATGCATGATTTAATGGAGCTCTGTCAAGCAAGCTTCCTGCAATCAAATTACCTCACATAACGGCATGTTAACCAAGAGAGAACGCAATAGGATTCTAGCTACCTTTCATACTATAACTTTGTCATGTCAGCGATTACAAGAATGTGCAGTGCCTTATAAGAATCACTGCTATCAAGGTGGGAGGAATAGGTGAAAAGGAGAGTGACTGACTGAACCTTATTGTTCCCCATTTGTGTGTGTGTGTGTGTGTGTGTGTGTGCCCCTTGTGTGTCCATCTGTCTGTTTACACCACATCCATCCATCACTCCAACCTTTCCTCACTTGGCCAGTTAATTACCTTTTCCTGTTCACTCATGCACAAAGAAAACAAGCTCCTTTCAGACTGTTTGGACAAACTTCATCCCTCCCTTGCTCCTTTCAACGTCTCTCTCTCTCCCGCATGGATCCAAGGCAGCCGTCGGCACACTGTTTTTACTCCAGATCAGTCAAGCTGTCATCGTCTGGGCTAGGCTACAGGCTACGGATAAGCTGGGGAGCTGGAGAGCTAGACTCCCCTGTGAGAGAGTGAATGACTTCACCAACTGACATCTTCATCAATGACATCATGGTAGTGGACACTACTGTAATTACTACTCAGGCTTTCAATAGGTACATACTCCATGGAGCAAAATTCTGTTTCAGTGGGGAGCAGGGGATTCAAACATATCGGACCACGTTGGAGAAGAAAAAAGAAACGTTGTTGAAAATTGTCTCACTGCAACCACTCTACAACACAGACAGGGATACATCTATGTGTCAGTGTGTCTCCATTTCACCAGTGTAGCATGACACCTACAGTAGTATGATGAAATACACTGAACAAGAATATAAACGCAACATGCACAATTTCAAAGATTTTACTGAATACAGTTCATAGAAGGAAATCAGTCAATTTAAATATATTCATAGGCCCTAATTTATGGATTTCACATGACTGGGCAGGGGCGCAGGCATGGGGAGCCTGGCCCAGCCAATCAGAATGATTTTTTTCCCCAGAAAAGGGCTTTATTACAAACAGAAATACTCCTCAGTTTTATCAGCTGTCTGGGTGGCTGGTCTCAGACGATCCTGCAGGTGAAGAAGCCGAATGTGGAGGTCCTGGACTGGCGTGGTTGTGAAGCCGGTTGGATGTACTGCCACATTCTCTAAAACGGCGTTGGTGGCTTATGGTAGGGAAAATAACATTCAATTCTCTGGCATTCCCGCAGTCAAAATTTGAGACATCTGTGGCATTGTGATGTGACAAAACTGCACATTTTAGTGGCCTTTTATTTTGCCCAGCACAAGGTGCACCTGTGTAATGATCATGCTGTTTAATCAGCTTCTTGATCTGCCTCACCTGTCAGGTGGATGGATTATCTTGGCAAAGGAGATATGCTCACTAACGGGGAAGTAAAACATTTATGCACAGCATTTGAGAGAAATACCCTTGTTGTGCATATGGAACGTTTCTGGGATCTTTTATTTCAGCTCATGAAACATGGGACCAACACTTTGTTGTGTTTATATTTTCAGGATATATGTTTTTCTCTTACACCAGAGATCTTTACTTTGTTGCCTGTGGCCAATCTGGAGGAGGCCAAGCAGAAGCAGCAGCAGCACTCACGCTCATCTCTCCCACCAGGGAGACACTTGTGAGTGTATTTATGCATGCTGCTCACCAGCTACTCTGCACTTCCAATTAGAATACCTGATATACCACTCCTGGAAACTCTCCAGACCAGATCATTCTTATTTTTTACTAGATTTACTGAAACAAACAAAAATAAATATACCATGAAAAATTCAGCAGGCAACTGGAGAGTCAGGAGCCAGGTGTTGTTTTAAGCTCTGCAGGTATGGAGGAGAAGGAAGAGGCGGGGGTAGGGGGAAGGAGGAAGAGGCTAGAGCCCCCATCTCAGCTCAGGAGCACCCTACTAATGAGAGCTGTACTGGTTGGAGTTCTACACACTGGAAGACCCTTGTCAAAGAACCAGTCCATCTCCATCCTGCCCTCCTTGTTGGTGCTTGCTGCTAATGAAATAGAAAAGTCACTTTTTCAAGTAAATCTCTTGAAAGTGTCAAAAGGAAGAAAAATAACATCTCTCTCTCATCTATTGCTTTCCCTCTCCCTGTCCAGTTTTGAGTGTTTCAGATCCTGCTGCTCCTAGACTCACTGTGTCCCAGGGAGCAGCAGGGGGTTCGAACAGAGACAGAGGATCCCGTCTGCTCCCAGAATAAAATGTCTGTCAGATCGGTCTGATAGCTTTTGAGGCGAGACTCAACAGAAATGTAGTTTGGTATGGATAGTTAGGCTACAGCTGGGAGGCGGTAGGCCTTGTTCCCTGTGGTACAGGCTTAGTCTCAAGAAGAACCATCTGGATTAACGCAGTGAGATAGAGATGTTTAATGCTGTAGTAGGTGAGCTCCAAAAGCTGTGCATTCACTTTATACACTGAATACACTGCCCTTACATGACATACACTGACCAGGTGAATCCAGGTGAAAGCTATGATTCTTTATTGATGTCACTTGTTAAATCCACTTCAATCAGTGTAGATAAAGTGGAGGAGACATGTTAAAGAAGGATTTTTAAGCCTTGAGACAACTGGCATGGACTGTGTATGTGTGCCATTCAGACGGTGAATGGGCAAGACAAAACATTTAAGTGCCTTTGAATGGGTTATGGCAGTAGGTGCCAGGCGCACTGGTTTGAGTGTGTCAAGAACTGCAACGCTGCTGGGTTTTTAACGCTCAACAGATTCCCGTGTGTATCAAGAATGGTACACCATCCAAAGGATATCCAGCCAACTTGACACAACTGTGGGAAGCATTGGAGTCAACATGGCCAGCATCCCTGTAGAACGCTTTCGCTACCTTGTAGAGTCTATGCCCAAAAAATTCAGGCTGTTCTGAGGGCAAAAGGGGGTGCAACTCAATATTATGAAGGTGTTCCTAATGTTTTGTAAACTAAGTGTATATTGGTATTCGAAGCCATACACTGGGGCTTGTAAAGAGACTTATTTCTGTACATGAGGAGAACCCACTCCAGACTTTCAGTGCCGAGGAGGATGCTGATACAACAGCTGTAGAGGAGGATGCTGATACAACAGCTGTAGCTAAAGTGGCTTCAGCATAGTGTTTCACTTCCTACCTGATATTTACAGAGTAATAACAGCCAGCTGCCTCTCCTCGCCTGTGTGAATTATCCCACCCTTCAAGACCCATTTCATTAGTCCCATTCCATTCGTGTCAATGAGAGTTTGGATGTTTGTGAATCTGTTAATCATTCATTCCCTCCATGTAAGATTCTGCTAGACAAACTAACTGAGAAGACAAGATGATGATGAGCAAACCTGCAATCACAAAACGAACTGGTAAAGGTTGAAGAAGCAGCACAGGTCTTTACAGCTGGTAATCCACAGAACAGCTCTCTTAAAGCCACAGAGATGGCAAACTTTAGCTGCAGCCAGTAGCAGACTGACTGAGAGGAAAACCTTAATTATTTAATAAAAATGCAAACACAGAGAGGAAAATATTAAAACAGAATTAATTTAATGTGATTTCTCCATAGCATTTGTCTCAAATTAATCAACACATCAGCATGATCAGAATTCAGCTGGAAACTCTTACATCCCTCACTAGCTTTAAGCACCAGCTGTCAGAGCAGCTCACAGATCACTGCACCTGTACATAGCTAATTTCTAAATAGCCCATACAATCTACCTCATCCCCATACTTTATTTATTTATCTTGCTCCTTTGCACCCCAGTATCTCAACTTGCACATTCATCCTCTGCACATCCTACCATTCCAGTGTTTAATTGCTATATTGTAATTACTTTGCCACCATGGCCTATTTATTGCCTTACCTCTCTTATCCTACCTCATTTGCACATGCTGTATATAGATTTTCCTACTGTATTATTGATTGCATGTTTGTTCATTCCATGTGTAACTCTGTGTTGTTGTATGTGTCGAACTGCTTTGCTTTATCTTGGCCAGGTTGCAGCTGCAAATGAGAACTTGTTCTCAACTAGCCTACCTGGTCAAATAAAGGTGAAATAAATTTAAAAATAATAATAATTTACAGACGAGTTTTGCATATGAGCAACAAAAAAAAGACAAAAGAAAAGCCGATTGCTAAACCTCCTCTGTCTTTGTAAAACAACATGAATTATTTTTATTGAAATAATTTTGACTGTCAGAAGAAGGGAAAAAAACGACCAAATGCATATTTATATGTACTTGTCAGAATAAAGCTGTATGCAACTGATGACAAGGTGAAATGTTGAGTACATTCACACAATTATTCTATCCACTCCCCTGGTGGAATGGATGGTACAGTAATTATGCTGGCAAACTGCCAGGTCTCTGTACTGTATTCTGCTCCACTGTACTATGAATCACTGCACTATCTCCTTGAGCTCAGGTGTGCTGTGCTGAGCCTCCCTGCTCCATCCCAGGATTCCATGGGGTTGTTATCTCTGTGACTGGCATCCTTTTTGTATCCACAAAGATGCAGTGTCAGCAGAACAATAGAACAGAGAGTGGCAAGTGACAGTATGGCAACTGCAGCACATGTTAGCATACAGGAACACAGAGGCCTGGTATAGAAGGAAATACCAATTTAACCATGAAAGAACATTATATCACCATGCTAATAATGGCCTATAAGATAATGCAATTTTCACTAATAAGTTGAGCATTCAGCATCAATTTAGACTTCGCAGTCAGGGAATGACATGTTAATTAAAAATTGCAGCCATGGTGTAGACATGTTGATGGTGAGAGAGTATTGATAGGAAAACATCTCTAGGAAAAGTGTGCTGTGGCTTACCAGGACTGGCTGCTTTCTCCTGGCTAATTAAGATGTCTAGACATATACAATTGAATCTCCATAAGATAAGGGGAAAGGCAGAACCCCCTCTATCTGGTGAGGGAAACGGGACTACTAATCCACTTAATGATTGTAAAGACTTTTTCCCAGTGAATACTACGCTTATCAAGACTGGTTACAATGGCCATTTCACCACTTTGTCTGCTAGGAACAATGGAATACTGTGTAGCCCACAATAAAAACCAGGGAGCTACTTCCATCATTTCACTTTACATTCAAATGAGTTGGGGGGGGTCTGGGGGGTTGACGGGAGACCAAATTGGACCTGAAGAGAGACAGAAATAAATAGGTGATTTTTGCTAAATGTGCATTATACATTTTACAGGCTCACTCATGGGCCATTAATTCAGTGACAGAATATCCTTCCTCTCTACAGTGAGGATTAGGTATCTAATATACCTTTTAAAATCAACCTCTTGTACTGTATAATCCCACACATGCATGTTCACATGCAAACACACTTGCACGCGCGTGCACACACACACACACACACCCACCCACAATAGTGACAATTTGCTGAGGCTTTACGGAATATCCACCTGTCTGAGCGAGCCGGTACATGTGCTGAAAGGCACTGACAAATCACTGCCACATTAGAGCCACAGTAACCGACAGCACCAGACTGGCCTTCAGTCTGCACAACCAATTACACAAGAAAATAGTTACAATCCAACTGCTATTGTCATGGCACAAAAGCTAATGTTAGCAGATAAAAGCAGGCGCAACAGTAATTTCTCATCTGCATATGAATTAATGGGGTTTGGAGAGGGGTGGGAGTTTTAATCAGGTTTTTGTTGACTAGATTCTGCTGTTCCCTTCCCTCCAGATCTATCTGTACACATCGCCTGTCAGAACAGAGCCTGTAGGAGTCAGGGAGTCAGGGAGTGCAGGTCAGGCTGGCATTGACACAGAGAGGGCAATGAGAGAAACAGACTGGATGCATTCTGCTCAGACCTGCAGGCTCATAGCTGCTTTGTGTGTACATGGCCTTGCCTCCACAGGAGGAACATGGAACATGGCAAACAACGTAAAAATAGAAAGCGGGGAAAAATGCTTTCCAGCAGCAAGATTTTTACTTTTGCTCAAGGGTCCAGTGGTATTTGTCTAAGCCTCTGTCTACACGACCCCCGGGCCCGATACTGATGTTAGGCTTTTACTCCACTAAAGAGCATGAGTAACAGAGCAGATAAATAACAATCTTCACAGCAAGAGGAGAGGAGAGCATCACAGTGCAATATATCTATCATATATTTATGATACCAGGAGTGTGGAGAACAACTGAATTCAGCATAATGTCTGGGGTGCCTGGGCTTATGCATGTCAAAGCTGCCCGTTTTGTTCCTCTCATTTTAAGTGGGAAACGCGAATTCGGTGCTATTACCACATGTCACGCCCGAAACACATACTACATCAATGTCTCCTGCACTAAGAACATCAAAATGAGCCTGGAAATTACCTGATGGTACCACACACACACACACACACACACACACACACACACACACACACACACACACACACACACACACACATATGCACATACACACACGCACACAGTGTTCAGAGATGCAGGAGCATGCTCTATCCGTGCTCTGGGTTTGATTGTGGGGCTGTGGGGTCAAAGGGCACCTAATTGTGCGCTTCGTGGAGGTCAGCATCGGTGTGGCCTTCTGACAGAGCTGTGGAACACCACAAATGAACAAGACAAATGAACTACGACCTCTCTGCTGATGACATCGACCCCAGTCAGCAAACACGGGCCACATCTTAATCTGGGTCATGCTGCTACATGCACGTTTACACAGGGCTGTGGGGCCCTCTGGGATGGATACTTCTCTGGCGATCATATTCTCAGTTAGTTCTAAAATATTAAGGCTGAAACACGGACACCTTATGATGAGAGATTCCATCTCATCTCTCAACCAGTCTCATCAGTGGTTGAGACTATGGCTAGCCCATGACCAGCGACTCCTCTCCAGGCTCACTCAGGGCTGCAGCGCAGAGACAGTGATCTATCTCTAAATTTGCTGAAATTGCTCCCATCTATCTCTCTGTAACAGCCAAGCATATCGGTCAACCTGTCACCTAAATGAGCAGGTACACAGGCTGCTGGGACAATGCAGGACCGGACGACAGGGCCCTTGGTTCAATCTGTTTAATCTAACAATGACATTCTTGAGTAAGCAGCCTTTTTAAAGGCCCATAAAACAACCTAACTAAATCTTGCCACAAACTCCTGGTATTCGACAGGAATACCTTGCAGCTATTCCAGCTGGCTTCTAAACAATAATGTAAAACAGGCAGAGCAGGAGATGGTTATCATTTTTCACCAGTCAATAATTAGCCAGCTTTCTAATCAGCTGTTTGTGCAGCATACCTTTCCATTTACCCATGTGAGTGCAGACGCTATGCCCTGACCCTCCATAGCGTCAGCTCTGACTCTGCTGCCTGCACCACACTGCTAGTTTAGCTCACACTGGAATGCACACACACTTAAAGCACATCTCCCACTGGACACTAGGTGTGAGGAGTTGTCTTCCTGTTCTAACTATTAACAAATAGGTGTGATGGATGGATGGAATACGATAAAATAACAAGACCATTCCCTACACTGTGGAAAACGTATTGTGTTTTGAGGTCAAGGGATCATCCAGAAAAGGAGGGTCCAGTTTTAAAAATGATTAACGTAATGCCGGCAGTGACTTCCTTTCCTAAACTGAGGCTGAAATCACATGAGGCTGGCCTGGCCACCCACTCTGGCTAGGTGGAGCCTGCTCAATCTCCACTGCCCGTGTCTGCTTCTCTGAAGGGACGAATCGCTCAATAACGCGGTGGAGTATCCCGCTGTGGGTCACGCCCTTTACAGGCTTGTTTTCCCAGCTTGGATGGTCACTGTCAGGGAGGCCTGTTGGACTTCAAGCCAACAGAACATCAAGGCAGCACTTTCCTATCCTCCCTCCAGCCGCTGTCATGTCCTGTTTGTCAGGAAGCAGGGGATGATAGCACATCGACACAAACGAGCAGAGATTACCTCCGCGCCACGGCAGCAGCAGTCCTCAGGTGGCAGTGCCTGGGTAGGAAATCTCACTCCATAGGAGAGCTCACTCACACAATAACACACACGTCTACACAGTCATCCCTGGATGACCAGTCTAGTGTCCTGGTTTCCTGAGCACAACACCAATAGTCATCACATAAAACACATCCCTCCAGCCTCTCAGTGGTGTGTTAGAGGAACAAGGCTCAGACAAAGGAGGGTAATAAAACAGACCTCCAATGTCATGGTGGTCTGTCGCTACGGGACCCCTAGGACAACATTGGGTGGGTCAGCGACAGGGCAATGTCAATATCACGCTGGGGCTGAGAGGAGAGCTTTGAAGGCCAAGGGAGGTGTGGACGGGTTCCGTCTCTTGTCCGACTCTGGGACTTTTTTTTGGAATGTGTGCCTTTCATGTTCTCAGGAAGCCCCTCGCAGTGAGACACAACAAGAGTGTCAGGGGCATTCTGGGGCCTTTGTTGACGGAGCGTGAGCCAAAGAAGGAGCGGGACACTTGACTGCCCTCTCTCATCTCCACTCCCCTTGTTTATGAGCTAATTAAGCGTTGTTCAGTTCTATTTCCATAACACCCCCTTTCCTCTTGCTACTCATACAGTACCATTATAACCGTGACTTTCAATTGGCTAACTCGTTCCTTTACGGCCCCCTCTATAACATAACCCCCCCCCTTTAGAACAGCTTTCTGTGTGGTTCTCTACCCTCTAACTACAGCTTACTATGGCCACCCCTTCCCTACTGGGGTTAATAAACATTTATCTAACCCATGACTGGAATATCATGTAGATTACACTGCAAAGGCACGTTTAGGGATGGATGTAAAAATATAATGTAGCCTTTAGATATACTTTAGATAGAGTGAGAGAGAAAACATGACAAAAAGATAGAGACAGAAACAGAGGGCTCATGTCCACACGTTAGCGGTTTAAATCCAGTTCAAATGTGCTCTCATGTCTTAAGTGACCTACAGACTTTTATTGGGAGTTCAAGTGTGCCCCTGTCTGACCCCACCATACGACGCTGGGGCCCCACCAGCCTTGCAGGAACAAAGACATGAAGGCATGACGGCCCCGTGTTAGACACGGGGGGTCACTGGACGGTCAGTGAAGCGGACAACATCTCAACGGCAGGATTTCCTGACGTAATGTGTAGTATCTCTGATGTTGGAGACTGCTCCATAGCCTGTAAGTCATGTTGGTGCAATATACTACTCAGAGACAGAGTAGGAACTGGATGTTGTGTCCCTGTTAAAGAGAACAGGAGCTTAATAGCTGAGGACTGGGGTGTTCTAAAATAGGAACAAGGACAAACAGAGTGAAGGAAATGTCGACCGGTTTAGGAGAGGTCAGTTCCAGGAACACAGAAAGGAATAGAAAAGACAAAGTTAGTGATGAACAATACAACGGTTTCATAATCAATTGAAGTTATAACCCTGTATGAGGACTCACAGGTATCCCTTTACATCCATTCAGAGCAAATCAACTGAAACAGAATTGAAATTGACCATGATCATTGACAACACAATAATGTGGCCTGAAAGGCTTCTGTGGTCCAGTCAAAGAACAGCATTGCTAAGTATGACTAAGGCCTCCCTTGGTAACCAGAGCACTACTTGGATGCTAAACTGAAGCTGACGCAACCATTAAAACACTGTGCGTAAATAAAACAAGGCAGTTAAGTTTGACCACATAATAGTTTTACTGCCCATTTGTTGTCTGGACTTGCGGTGGACATTACAAGATGACCCTGGTTTTGTAAAGGAGCTGTTTCCCACCACAGACTCCAGGGCTCCAGGCACAGAGGACTCAGAGAGGGGAGGTGGGTGGGAGGTTGCCCAGGGTCAGGGTCTATGGCCAGGCCATCATCCACCACCTGCACCCCCACCTCTACCGCTCCATCCCCCCTCCCAGCAGTAAAGTTGTGCAGGAATCCATCAAGGTCACACACATATGTGTACTCCCCAAGAGCTTCCCTCCCTGTCAAGGGGGCTTCTGAAGAAGGGAAGGATTCACGTTCAAAGGCATTCCAGCTATGTTTGCTGGATGCATACATTTAGAGTGGTAAAAAAGGAATCCAAACGAAATCTCAAGTACACAAAACACCCTGGCCTGAGAAGTTCCATAGCAACCATATGTCTAGTGATCACGAGACACAGCAAAACTGGGTTGGATTTCAGCTAGCCTTGCTTTCCAGGGATCTAGCTTCAATGTGAGAATACAGTGTTTGGCCACGCTATCAGAAGCACTCTAACCCCTAACTAAACGCCCACTGATACCAACGCCAGTATAACATCAGAGTAATATCTGCAGGCCAATTAATGACATCCCATTAGAAACAGAGGCTGTAATCAGGGGGTATTGTAGCAACAGACTGGAGATAAGCAGGTAGAGGAACCAGAACCAGGGAGAGGAGTGATGGTGATGAGGAATCAGCTCAACACCTAGCAGGGCGTCAGGTCCTCTCACAGAGATACTCTCACAGCCAACGCCATAGCAACTTAGGAGAGAGCAACTTATACACTTGGCTGTTATAGAGAGCTAAAAATAAGGTAAGGAAGGCTCACATAAACACACACAGCTTGGGAGTGAGGAGTAGGACTTGGCTGGAGGTCCGGATTGTCCTGAGTGTAAGTTCCCAGGCTACAGGGAGAGGAGAATGAGAAGTAACTGGATGGCTTTTATTGTTTGTGGTGAATTGATAGTGAGAATTGAGGAGGGGAGCAGATTGGGACTCGTAAAGAGACAGAGGTGTGAGTTTAAGTGCCCAACACAGTGAGGGGATAAAACTAGGGCTCTTCTGGCGAACCATGTGAAGACAGAGTGACATCATAAACTGGCGCCACGGTAACAGAGGGGAGGAATAAAGAATCATCCTCATTTATGTGTTAGTTACGGAGAGTGTCACAGTGAAATGTGTGGGTGTGTGTGCATGAGTGTGTGAATGCGTTTCGGTGTGTGTGTTTGTGCTGTGTTTCAACAGCTTCCTAGTCACCTTGGTATTTCAGTGAGTGAGTGTCTGCCTGTCCCCCCCCCCCCCCCCCCCCCACCCACCACACACACTTGAAGACAGTCTTGCCATCCATTCCATGAGCTAATGACAGTCTCTGATTATCTCAAGTACAATCCATCCCCCCCCTCTTAGACTCTGCCATGCTTTTAATGTTACCCCAGTCAGCCTGTACCCGCCAGCACCCCCAGTACCTCCTAGTACTTCCCAGTAGCTCCCAGTTCCACCAGTACCCCAGTCCCCCCTAGTACCTCCCAGTACTTCCCAGTACACCCCCAGTACCTCCCAGTACTCCCCAGTACTTCCCAGTACCCCCCAGTACCTCCCAATACTTCCCAGTACCTCCCAGTAGCCACCGGTAACCTCCAGTACCCCCCAGTCCCCCCTAGTACCTCCAGTACATCCCAGTACCCTCCAGTACCTCCCAGTACCCCTCAGTACCCCCCAGTACCTCCCAGTACCCCCAGTACCTCCCAATACTCCCAGTACCTCCCAGTAGCCACCCGTACCTCCCAGTACCCCCCAGTACCTCCCAGTATCTCCCAGTACCTCCCAATCCCCCCCCCCCCAGTGCTCTGCAGAAGGCTCACCTAAGGATTGCTTATCACACAAAAACATTCTGTAAACTCAGTCAACCCTGGCACAAGCATGCCAGGTGACAGATAAAGAGCTAAATGAGACAATAAGGAGGAGGATTTATCAGGTGTCATTTATTACCTTCTGTGCCAATTGGAAGCTATCGTTCAGGACAAAGTGTTTAGAGAAATCTAAAGAAATGAGGGGTAACATAACAACGTTGTAAAAAAGAACGACTTTCATAACAGCATGGTCGCCAAGGAGGGAGGGAGACTTATCAGCTCTTTATGCTACAGTTAATCTACTGTTTGTGTAAGCAAAGAAACACACACTCTCTCTGAATATCCCAGTCAGTCAAACAATGATGAGGCAGTCTAGTCTTGGCAGCTCTGGAAATGATCCAGAGACTACAGAGACTCCATAGCTACAGTTGCCAGGGCAGCAGTAGTCAAGCCTGCCACTTGGGAAAATACAATCATGTAACAACTGTGCAGATAGTATCTGATAAAAATCCATTGAACGGTGCTGCAGCCAGAGTTGGCCTCCTCACAGTTCTCTCTTTCCAATAATTTAGCTTCTGTTTCTCAATGTAATGGTGACATTCCTTTCATTGTGAGGAGGAGTGCAATGTCGTTCACTTCAATGAAGGCTTTCCACTGGTATATTGCTCAGTCATTTTACAAGTAATTTAATAGACATATTCACACAAGGGGCCAGATTCAGAAAATGCTAAATATCCTTGAAGCCTATTTGACTCAACTTAATCAGAGTTGCCATAGAGATAACGACACAATCAAACACCTCATCAGAGCTGAATTGATTTCTAATAGAGCAGCATTGACCTCTGACCTGCTGTTATGGAACAGAGAAGTACAGAGAGACGGGGTCCTGAGCCTGGTGAGGCATTTCGGGATTCCGAAAACCGTTCTAACCTCCCTCAGCCTGTCTAGTCTATTGTGAGTAATGAATAGTTTCACATCAGCAGTGTTTGTCTCTTGTCTATTAGAAGCAGTCAGTCTGCAGTCAGTGTAAGTGTTGCCTGGTCCTGTGAGGAGCTGTGAGGAGCTGCAAGCCCAGAAAAGGCCATCACCCTCCCAGAATCCTTGTCACACTGCAAGGGAAAAGTGCTGAGGCAGCAGCCAGACACCCAAGCAGATAGAGCCTGTTGGTATTCCCATCACACACACACACGCACGCACGCACGCACGCACGCACACACCAACACACACACACACACCACACACACACACACACACACACACACACAACACACACACACACACACACATCACCACACACACACACACACATGTGTGAAAGTACTTGAGGAAAAATACTTTAAAGTACTACTTAAGTAGTTTTATGGGTATCTGTACTTTACTTTACTAATATTTTGACAACTTTACTTTTACTTCACTTCGTTCCGAAAGAAAATGGTGTACTTTTAACTCCATATATTTTCCCTGACACCCAAAAGTAATTTGTTGCATTTTGAATCTAGCAGGACAGGAAAATTGTTTCAATTCACACACTCAAAGAACATCCTGGTCAACACAACTGCCTCTTATCTGGCAGACTCACTAAACACAAATGCTTCATTTCTAAATGATGTGTTGGAGTGTGCCCCTAGCTACCGTAAATAAAAAACACAACACAATTGTCCCATCTGGTTGCATACTGTAATATAAGGAATTTTTTATTATTTATACTTGTACTTTACTTTGATACTAAGTACGTTTTAGCAATTACATTCCTTTTATAATACTTAAGTATGTTTAAAACCAAATACTTTTAGACTTTTACTTCAAGATTATTTTACTGGTGACTTTCACTTTTACTTGAGTCATTTTCTATTAAGGTATCTTTACTTTTACTCAAGTATGACAATTGGGTACTCTTTCCACCACTTACACACATACACTCTCGGTTCTGGTACCCCCTTATATAGCCTCATGTGTTACTTTGTAAGGTCTACACCTGTTGTATTCGGCGCATGTGAAAAATACAATTGATTTGATTTGACATATACACACATTCGGACACACACATTAGGCCAGCAGCAGTCATATGGAACTGGCCTATCACCTCCCTAAGTCTGCATTTACAGTCAACAGAGTAAACCAAGGACATAGCAACTGTATAGGGGCATTGCCAAGAAAATGCTGTCACTATGCTACAATATTCATGGACACCATTGACTAGGTGTCCACATGATGATAGGATTTAATAGTCCATGATAGGATTTTTCCCAAATAGCTAAACAAACATGCCCATTCCGCAGGTTCAGGGTTAAAGGGCGGGATAATCCATGGTTTTCTTCTGAGCTGTCTTGTATTATTCACGACCGTAATCTAGCCTGGGCTAAAACAAGGAAATCATGTTCTGATGCTGATTGGCTTATTTTTAGGCAGTTACGAAACAAGTGTTATTTTCTTCTCAGGAAGGCCAAGTCTGAATATTTTATGTCTGTTACCACTGATAACCTGAATGACCCTAGAAAGTTTTGGAAGGCTATTAAGTCTATGCCTGGTAACAGTAATGTTAATGAATGTCACGTTCTGACCTTAGTTCTTTTGTATTTTCTTTGTTTTAGTATGGTCAGGGCGTGAGTTGGGTGGGTTATCTATGTTTGTTTTTCTGTGTTGTTTTTCGTTTGGCCTGATATGGTTCTCAATCAGAGGCAGGTGTTTGTCGTTGTCTCTGATTGGGAACCATATTTAGGGAGCCTGTTTTTCTATTGTGTTTTGTGGGTGGTTATTTTCCGTGTCAGTGTTTGTTCCACACGGAACTGTTTCGGTTTGTTTTTCACGTGTCGTTTTTGTTTATGTGTTCGTTCGTTCGTTAATAAAGAGCATGAACACATACCCCGCTGCGCATTGGTCCGACATTTCTTACTCCTTGTCAGAGGAGGACGAAGAAAGCCGTTACAATGAATTACCGTAATGTGTTTTGAAGGACTCTGTTGCTGTATATGACAAAACTGAAATGCTGAATTGTTTCAATGAGCACTTTGTATCATCTGGTAGGCTGTTTGATTCAGTGTCTTCTGTCTCTGTACAACCCTGTGTGGATGAACCAGTGAGAGCTGGTCAAACTTTTTGCTTTTTGCCATTCTCAGTGCAGATGGTACATAAAGCCATGAAATCCTTAAATCAGAGAAAGCCTGCAGGTCCTGATCTTGTGGATCCCTGCCTTTTAAATCTGGCAGCGGATTTCATAGCTGAACCACTTACATATCTGTTCAATCTAACCCTGGAATGTAATGAAATTCCGAAAATCTGGAAATCAGCACTTTTAAAAGGGGGAGATCCAACTCTTTTAAATAGTTATAGGCCAATCTCAAAGCTGTCACCCCTGGTGAAAATACTTGAAACCTTGTGAGTGAACAGGTAAAAGAGTTTTTATTTACTAACTCTATTTTATCAATGTACCAATCGGGCTTCAGGAAGAAGCATAGCACAATTACAGCAGCCATGAAGGTTTTAAATGATATCACTGAAGCCCTTGACAAAAAAACAGCACTGTGTCTCACATTTTATTGATCTCTCTAAGGCTTTTGATACAGTTGATCATGCTATACTAAGGCAGAGATTGTCGAGTGTAGGTCTTTCGGAGCATGCAGTTGCATGGTTTGCTAACTATCTGTCTGATAGAACTCAGTGCA
The DNA here is from genome assembly GCF_002910315.2 of Salvelinus sp. IW2-2015. Classification (NCBI taxonomy): domain Eukaryota; kingdom Metazoa; phylum Chordata; class Actinopteri; order Salmoniformes; family Salmonidae; genus Salvelinus; species Salvelinus sp. IW2-2015. The sequence goes on along the minus strand of NC_036843.1, from coordinate 11,503,424 downwards.
CTCAATTTGATGGACTCATGTCTGTTAAATTGTCTGTCTGTAATGGTGTGCCCCAAGGCTCTGTACTTGGTCCTCTCTTATTCACTATTTATATAAATAATTTAGACAAAAATTTCCAAAATGCGCAACTTCATTTTTGTGCTGATGATGCTGTTATTTACTGTTGTGCCTCGTCTCTTACAAAAGCTTTCCAGAACTTGCAAAATGCTTTTTATACTGTTCAACATACCTTGTGTGTCACGTTCTGACCATAGTTCTTGTCTGTTTTGCTTGTTTTAGTGTTGGTCAGGACGTGAGCTGGGTGGGCATTCTATGTTGTGTCTTGTTTGTCCGTTTCTATGTTCGGCCTAATATGGTTCTCAATCAGAGGCAGATGTTTTGTGTTGTCTCAACACATCTGGTCTCCAGTGCGTCTCCTCGGGCCGGTGTACATGGCACCAGCCTTACGTATGGTGTCCCCGGTTCGCCAACACAGCCCAGTGCGGGTTATTCCACCTCCCCGCACTGGTCGGGCTACGGAGAGCATTAAACCAGGTAAGGTTGGGCAGGCTCGGTGCTTAAGAGCTCCTGTACGCCTTCACGGTCCGGTCTATCCGGCGCCACCTCCCCGCCCCAGCCCAGTACCACCAGTGCCTACACCACGCACCAGGCTTCCAGTGCGTCTCCAGAGCCCTGTTCCTCCTCCACGCACTCTCCCTGTGGTGCGTGTCTCCAGCCCGGTACCTCCAGTTCCGGCACCACGCACCAAGCCTCCTGTGCGTCTCCAGAGCCCTGTACGCACTGTTCCTTCTCCCCGCACTTGCCCTGATGTGGTTGCCCTCCCCGGTACCACCAGTGCCGGTACCACGCACCAGGCCTATAGTGCGCCTCGAGAGTCCAGTGTGCCCTGTTCCTGCTCCCCGCACTAGCCTTGAGGTGCGTGTCTCCAGTCCGGTACCACCAGTTCCGGCACCACGCACCAGGCCTACTGTGCCGCCTCACAGGTCCAGAGTCGGCCGTCTGTCCAACGCCGCCTGCACTGCCTGCCTGCCCAGCGCCGTCTGAGCTGCCTGCCTGTCCAGCGCCATCTGAGCCTGCCTGCCTGCCCAGCGCCGTCTGGAGCTGCCTGCCTGCCCAGCGCCATCTGAGCTGCCTGCCTGCCCAGCGCCATCTGAGCTGCCTGCCTTTGCCAGCGCCATCTGAGCCGCCCGTCTGTCCCGAGCCGTCAGAGCCGCCCGTCTGTCACGAGCTGTTAGAGCCGCCCGTCTGTCAGGAGCCGCTAGAGCCGTCCGTCAGTCAGGAGCCGCCAGAGCCGCCGCCAGTCAGGAGCCGCCAGAGCCACCCGCCAGTCAGAGCTGCAGAGCCGCCGCCAGTCAGGAGCTGCCAGAGCCGCCCCCCGCCAGTCAGGAGCTGCCAGAGCGCCCGCCAGTCAGAGACTGCCCAGAGCCGCCCGCCAGTCATGAGCTGCCCCTCCAGTCATGAGCTGCCCTCCAGTCATGAGCTGCCCTTCAGCCCGGAGCTGCCCTTCAGCCGGAGCTGCCCCTCAGCCCGGAGCTGCCCCCTCAGTCCGGAGCTGCCCCTCAGTCCGGAGCTGCCATTAGTCCGGAGCTGCCCTTCAGTCCAGAGCTGCCTCTCTGTCCGGAGCTGCCCTTCAGTCCGGAGCTGCCCCTCTGTCCTGAGCTACCTCTCTGTCCTGAGCTACCTCTCTGTCCTGAGCTACCTCTCTGTCCTGAGCTACCTCTCTGTCCTGAGCTGTCTCCTCAATCTAGTGGGGACCTTGGTGAAGATTCCTAGGCCAAGGTCGGGGGCGAGGGTCGCCACTCAAAGGACGCTAAGGAGGGGGACAAAGACAATGGTGGAATGGTGGCCTCGTCCTGCGCCGGAGCCGCCACCGCGGACAGATGCCCACCCAGACCCTCCCCTTGAGTTTTAGGGGGTGCGTTCGGAGTCCGCACCTCAGGAGGGGGGTACTGTCACGTTCTGACCATAGTTCTTGTCTGTTTTGCTTGTTTTAGTGTTGGTCAGGACGTGAGCTGGGTGGGCATTCTATGTTGTGTGTCTTGTTTGTCCGTTTCTATGTTTGGCCTAATATGGTTCTCAATCAGAGGCAGATGTTTTGTGTTGTCTCTGATTGGGAATCATATATAGGTGGCTTGTTTTGTGTTGGGGATTTGTGGGTGGTTGTTTCCTGTCTCTGTGTTTTCTCTGCACCAGATAGGGCTGTATCGGTTTGCCACATTTGTTATTTTGTATTCGTTGTAAGTGTTCACTGTTTATTGTTTTAATTAAACATGTTGAGCACAAGCTACGCTGCGTCTTGGTCCGATCCCTGTTACACCTCCTCTTCAGACGAAGAGGAGGAAGGCTGCCGTTACATTGTGTCAATTGAAGCTTATCGTCAATACTGACAAAACTAAACTAATGGTGTTTTCTAAAGCAAGAAATAGACCTCTGAACTTTTCACCTATTATTGAGACTGTAACCTCATATAAATATCTTGTAATTTTAATTGATGATGGCCTCTCTTTTAAATTGCATTCAACAACTTACAAAAAAAATTGAAGCTGAAATTGGGATATTTTATATATGAATGCTTCCGCTCAGTGTTTGAGATCAATTGACACCCTTTACCATGGCACTTTGAGATTTATTTTAAACTGCAAAACCCTTACGCACCACTGCACTTTGTATACCAGGGTTGGCTGGCCTTCTCTAGTCACTCGTAGGCTCAGTCACTGGTATACATTTATTTACAATAGCCATTTTGGGTTTACTACCTTTTTATTTAGACATTTTTATTGTTCAGAAATGTGGTGGGTACTCTCTTCGTTCGCTGGACTTTATCCTGCTAACTGTTCCAAATGTCCGAACTGAATTTGGTAAAAGGGCTTTTATGTACTCTGCGCCATCGTCTTGGAACGCCTTACAAAATACTTTTAAACTGGAAGAACTTGTCCCGATTGGTATTTTTAAATCACTGATGAATGATCTTGAGACTGATTCCCTGACCTGTCAATGTTTTTAATTTGCTGTTTTTGATTTTGTTATACTCTTGKGAATTCTATGGTTTTTACTAGATTACTTGTAGTTTTTCATGTTGTTTGTCTGTAATTTTTGTAATGACTTGGTGCTGCCTATCTTGGCCAGGACGATCTTGAAAAAGAGATTTTAAATCTCAATAAGCCCTTCCTGGTTAAATAAAGGTTTAATAATAATAAAGATACAAGCATAGACTGATAGCAGTTGGTTTTCTATGTTCAACCAGCCAAATGGCCTAGAGACTGTATTTCAATGAGAAGTATTGACAACTAAACAATTAGGATAGTCCTTGTTGCTCTTGTAGTGAGATTTAAGAATATTCTCAGCACAAATTCATCCAATGTCTCTCTCTCTCTCTCTCTCTCTCTCTCTCTTTCTCTCTTTTTATTTCTTGTACACACACATCCACACTCATCTCTGCTCAAAGAGCGGGACGCTCAACCATGAAATGAGCAGTAACGTGAACTTTGACTGGCATTTTCACACAGAGTAGAGATTTACGGAGCACCGTATATCAGGGTAAACTCCCTGATATAAAAAAAAACATAGAATAAACATAGAATATGCCAGCGTATACCAAAGAGGCAGTTGGAGACAAACTAGCACTGCTGCTCAACCCCCATCACACAAACACACACACACAGGCACACACACATACACACACAGACACACACAGTCACGTGCACTCACAATTGGTAAACATTGTCAAACAGGGCTGTCAGTATTGGCAGGTGAGCCAGAGACAAAGCAGCTTTCCATAAACAGATGTCCAGTTGAGACTGAAGGGGGAAACAAACACGACAATGTCAAGTCTAGATTACCCACAATGCCCATAGTGATCCAATCTGTTTGTTCTGAGGAGGGAGGCTCACCTGCCACGCCCCGAGAGGCTGGACTTAGAGTTTGCCGAATGCAGATCCATCTTGGCAAGGATACACAGCGCTGGCGTTCTCTTTCTGTACATTGCTATAAGGCTGGTGATTTGTCTTCTGCCAATTTATTGCGCTTTATGGAGCCAGGGGAAGAATAGCTCAAACTCAGCCCACTTCTCTGATAATCACACTGGAAATTTATCTGAACAATTATGTTTTCTCCGATACTCTGAATCAATTCCAGAGATGTGCTCCTGACAGCCAGGCTATGGTACATCTCAGTTCATTATGATGCATCAGGGCAGCCTGACAGCACACGACAATCTATGTCCAAACACAAACACACTGGCTGTCAGGAGCACACACACACACTTCTTCCTCGTAAGCTAGTCATGCTGATTTGTGACTCGTTTCAGGAGACTAGGCATATGTCGAGCGTCACTACTTCACAGAAGAGGCGTTTAAACATTTTTTTTTAATCAAAAAAATTCTGGAACATATGAACTTTTATGTGCCTCAATAACAAACGTGCATGCCATCTGTAATTATGAATAAAAATGTTAAATTACGAGCCAAGTTGGCTTAGCCACAGAAAAAGACAGGGACATTCCCGCTAGCCATGATAGGCTGAGATAATGAATGGGCTGGACATGCCGAGAGATGAGTTCGGATTGGTTTGCCATGTAGTATGCTTCTGTTTATAACATAAACTGCTCAGTATGTGAGGTAATCCTTTCTAACACAGCTTTTTATAAAGATATCAGGAAGAACTGTGATAATGTTGCTAATGCTCTCCACTTTCTGGAGGACAAAGTTTTGAAATCAGTGGAATTCCCGGTGGAAGCAAAGTATGATCGCTAAGGAGATGGAGGAAATTCAGGCGTTTGTTTATGCGGAGGGCGTCGAAAAGAGAATACACAAAGGCTGTTATATAGATCACCTGTCTCTGGATTACATCTTCAAACTAAGGGCAACCATGGCATCTGTGAAAGAGAGGGAAAAGCATTCATTCATGTATACGGGTAAGAGAGTCTAGCTAGCTACATTTTCAGATATGATACATTTCTAATTCTGTCAGAAAGTAATTTTCATTGTAAGTTAAGGCGTACTGTTGGCTAGCTAGCTAACGTTAGCTGGTTGGCTGGCTCGCTAGCTAAAGTTACGTGTAGGATCTGTGTAGTAATATTATTCGTATCTCAGAGCCATTTGCATTGCTATTCATAGCCTAATGTTAGCTAGCTAGCTAATACTGAACCTAGTTGGTTAGTTTTAGCTAGCTGTAGATTCATGCAAGGTAGTAATGTTATGAGTTCATTGTTTAGCTAGCTAGCTACATGTCTAAACAAAAGACTCCACTATGCAACTAACCATTTCACTGTACCGTTTACACATTATGTATCCTGTGCATGTGACAAATAAACTTCGATTTTATTTGATAGATTGTGTGTTTACCAAAGACGGTAATGTGAAGAACAGCATGACCTGAACCAAAGTAAAATTAGGATATAAAGTTAGGTCAACGAGACAGTGTCCAAGTTCTAAAATTCCCCTGTAGAATGCTTTGCTTTTAATTCGTCACACTCACAACAGTATGCCGTTTTCTGTAATTAGCTTGCCATTAACTTGTAAATAATTATCTTGTTGTGAGTTTATTTTCCTGTAATAATGAATACAAATAGCTTAAAGTTAAGACGTTAAGACGTTGCCAGCTATATGATATGGTTATTATTTGAACTGGCTAGCCAGCTAACTAAACAAGCTAGAAACAAACTAAAACGTTGTTAAGAAAGTTGCTTTAAGTTGCCTGGTTTGCTTGATTGCCGTATACTAAATACATTTTTAAAAGGATGGGTTTATTGGTGTTAAAATACACCAGTTATGCTATTTTGGACCACCAGGCTGCTGATGTCATGCAGCCTGTCGTATTTGTGTCACTGGGGACATGTCTCCCCCACATTCTGAAATGCCCCCCCCCCCCCCCCCCCAGGTTTATCATTGGAATGTGATACCAAATGAGGCAATGGTGTGCTTTAGGACCATGTGGACGCCTCCGAGCGGTCGGGTAGGCTGTTTGGAGTGTTATCCGACTGTATTTTTAAAAATATAGAATTTACGAAAATATATGTCCCCCCAGTTGCACCCCTGACTAAAACATTCAATGGTAATTTTTTCAAATGTGGGGTTACAAATGTATCAACTTTCAAAGCAGAATTACTTTCCCATTGTTCCTCAACTGTAGTGTATGATACACTATTTTCTAGCTCTGAGTCGCTACTTTTATCCAATGTAAAAAAAACACCATTTCAAATTCTTCTACATAAGACCGAATAGAGGCGGTCGGTCATATTTATGCATCTCAGTCACACCTCTTTGTTCAGTCTGTTGTTGACTCATTGATATTTCTTCTCACGTCTCACATTGTTTTCATGCTCTGGGACAGACCACTGGACTGCCATCATATAACATATTGCCCAATAAAGCAGGACTGCACATCAATTGTTTTACTTTGGTCTGGGGTATTTCCCCAAACAATCTTTAACCCAACAGGAGCCATCTCATTGAATTACATACAGAGTTGGGCATACTATTACGTAGGATGTTGACCATTCAATCAAACTGACCTTGAGCAACACAAAAGTGAGATGTTTCTTCCAATACTGATCCTTCCTTTTATTGCGGGATTCCTCAAATCAATGAGTTCTGTAAAATCATCTCTCAACCCTCTAGATAATTATAGAGGAGTAATGGGACTACTTCATATACTGAACATTCACTCTTCTCAAAGAGACAACAACAGGGGGAATGTTTGTCATTGCTGGGCTCCTTCATGTTACAGTTTTTTTTAAACTCTTAGTTCAAAACTCCAAACCGGTCACACTTGTAACGCAGTCAGCTTTTCATTGAAAACCTGTTATGGTGCATTCATTTGGATTGTAAACATCTCACCACACAACTATTGATTCAAAATACACGTTTATTGTTAAATGTAATAAGAACATTGGTTTAATCCCCAAAACACAACATAATGATCTCGTTTCAATTTAGTCATTTTAACTACCAGTTAATCCAATAGCAAAACAAGCAAGATACGGCCCTTTAGAAGTGCTGAAAGGAATATGCTACAGTACTGTAAATTACAGTAGATTACACGGTTTTCACATAAGGCAATACACTTACAATACTCATCAAAATTGACAGAAATGCTATATGGTGACAAACCATTTAAAATCTATAGGTTTACCAAACGCCAAGTAATTAACCATTAAGCGCAGTTGGATTAAGTGATGGTAAAATGTATTTAAATAAATTAAAAGAGAATCATATGAAAAGTATTGTGAGCATTGCATTGTGAAAGGCAATTACCTTATATGAAAAGTATTTCTAGATAAAACACTGATTAGGTTGGTGAAAAAGTTACTGTGTGATTTTGTGTGTTGTACTTAAGCCTATTGAAAATGTGCCTAAAGTTTAGAAAAAACATAATTTTTGATGATCTGTTTTCAGTTTTGTACTAAGAATTGTACAATATTACCATATACTTTCAAAGGCTTGAGCGCTCTGAATCGATTGAAGGTCATCATGTTGAATGATTATGGGAGAGCACAGGTGGAGCTTGCTTGTTTCACTGTAGGTATGACAACAATTCTAAGCTTTCACTAACATTAAAGACTAGAACTATGAAGCTAAACCCCCAGCACTAAGCTGCTCTCCCCTTCACCAGGTAAATGGGAGCACATCTGGACTGCCCCTTTTGCATCCAGTGCCAGCCAGCAGCAGTAGAGCCAGATGGTCTGAGCGGAGCACGTCTGTGTTTGTGGCCTGTCTAATCTTGTCCAGAGTCCGTCTGCTGTAGACTATCTCAGCACAGTGAGGGGTGCTGCCAAAAGGGGAAGAATGGCAGCTATTCCAGTACCTAAACAGATTCCTCTACCCTGCCCTGATGACCAGTGATGAGCATCAGCCTCCATGCTGTATGTATAAGCCTAGGTATGCCACACAGGCCAACCAACCAAAGTCCCCCTCGAAGGCTGTTTCCTGTGGCCCCGCCCTGAAGTGGACGGCCGTTTCCTCTTGTTGTTGCCAGACTGGAATAGAATCGGGAGGGGCACGGGGTGTAGGGGGGGGGGGGGGGGGGGAGACCAACACATTATTGCTTTCTCTCAGCCACACGCTGTCCTGTTTCCAGACACTTGTCTCTTAGACACCACAAATGTGGTCATATGTGCAGACAATCATCCAGCAGAAGAAACAATCAAATGGCACAGTACAGGAATTATGTATTAATGAGGTGAACAGGTAATGAAAATAGCAAATCAAAAGGAGAACAAAAGAGTCACTGAGTGCAGAAGCAGAGTGTGATGAGATTGTCCTCTGCTCCAACTCCGTACTGTTGACTGAGCCACGCAGATACCGCAGGGCTTGGCTGTGATTGATGCCTGTGTTATCTCTGCTGGTTGACATCAGATTATTGCTCTGCAGTTTAATACTGCGCACATGCCATAAAGCACAGCAGCACAGCCTAGCTGGCCTCACCAGAAGGACATGGAGGAGGAGGCAGCCCACCTCACAGTGCACTCCTCTCCCCAGGCAAGGCTCTCTCTCAGCAGGTTCTGCAGGGTGGGACCTCACCCCTTCACCTCTACCCCCATCCCCGCCCAACCAGTTACAACCATCCATAGCTCATACTAGTGAACAAAATAATGTATGATCCTACTTTTTTTCTTCAATGTGGTCATACTCTGTATCTACCTTAGGTTTTATGACTTCCCACAATCCTTCCCCTGTCCTCATCAGTCTTGTCCACAACCCCCCTGCGGTAGACCTGGCAGCTTACACCTGTTCCAGCCAGCCCGGCTACCTGAAACACTATCCCACCCTATCCCACAGCAGAGGCTGGGAGAACTGACAGATGGGTCAGAGGTCAATCAACAAAGGTAGAGGTAACACCCCAGGCAAGCCTGAGAAACAGCAGCCAGCCAGGTGGACAGGCTCACTCAGTCTGACTCCATCTCTCTTTCACTCTCTCTCTCGCTCTCTTTCACTCTCTCTCTCGCTCTCTTTTACTCTCTCTCTCGCTCTCTCTCTCTCTCCCTCACATGTACCCACACATACATAAACACATTAATTTATGCAAAGTCCAGTAGAAATATGTTCCCTAAAATGTTGACACTAATGATACCTCTTCAGAAACTTAAATCTCTTGATTTGGATGCCTGGTGATCCCTGGCACTTACCCTGTCAACTCAACTCTGAATAGGCAGATGAGAAATGAACATGGTGATTGTGTAAGCTCTGAAACGTCACCCAGGGCTACAAAGGTGGTGATGCATACATACTGAAATGGTCCAGATGGGTTGTTGTCCATGGCAACCAAAAACTTTATTGAAATATCCTCTACAGAACACTTACATAAGCCCATAGTGGGATTTAGGAAAGTGTACCTAGCCTGGACAGACAGGCACACGCACACACACACACACACACACACACACAATAAATACACAAACACAGACAAGTAAACAGATGGATAAACAAAAACAAAGACATCTCTAAATACATAGTCAACTAACTAGGAGTACCTGTTCATTAGACATCACACATCAATAGAATTATTCATTATCAGCTTGTGAGCAAATAGCAGGCCTGTTCAGTCAGACTGCAAACACCAATAAAACCCTTCATTCACCACGCCACAATGCCAGCTCTCCACTGACCTCTACCTCCAACTGCTCGGATTAATCCAAGTCTGCAAGCCCATAAACCCCTGCAAGGCTTTCTCTGTTAGTCATTCTGTGTATCATGAAGTCCACTTAATTGAAGTTGATGAAGTCCACACTGTATTCATATTCCTAGGTGTTAGTATATAAGTAGCTATGTGGGGGTGTTGGCTACGGTGCTTGTTTCACTGACCTGTACCCCTTGGTGTAGTACTAACACAAGATCTACTTATCTCTTCCAGCCATCAGAACAACTCTGCATAAACTCACACTGGCCCTGGAACTGGCCCTGGCTGTACTATGAACAAAGACATACACACAAAGACTAATTCATAGACATACACAATGTAAGTGACTGGAATCTAAAAAAACATTCCAACCTATGAATATATTGGTTAACTTACAAGGCTCTTACATCAAATGCAATGAGAATACAAACTCACCTGAAGGAAACCCTGAAGGAAAGTTTGTAAGGGAAATGTTTTCTTTGTACAGTGCATTTCATGAACTATAAACTTTGCTTCACAAGGAGCTTCAAGGATACATGCTTTGAAAGCAGAGTGACGATATACCAGCTTGTATACAGTACCTAACAAACAATAGCCAGGCTGCTTTTCGTTCCGTGAGCCCTTTATTTTCTTTCATGGTTTGGGTGATAGTCAGAGATAGGGAGGGAGGATACTTATTTCAACCACCATATCAAGTAACTGTCAGCCTGTCTAGAATAGGACCAGTGGCTTTAGAAGCTGCTGCCTGGCCATGGCTGAGGAATTAAAGCCCCTGTGGGTCACAATACCGCCAGGCTGTAGGGCCTGTAGAAACCCAACAGACCATTGTTGTCACTGACAGCCCCCTTACCTTTTCATGAGACAGCTGACAGTGCAGACAACAAAAAAACTTCCTCCTCCCAATCCATCACACGGCATGGCCAAAATATTGACTAACTCTTTCAGGGCAGAAACCATCAGAAGGGGTGGATGAAGGGGGTATCGTTCATTAAATGCAGGTGGATCTGAGCCAGGTGTACAGGTCTGGTCTTTCTATAGGCATGTTGAATGTTGACAGATCCTCTGATTACGGTTGAGGGGTAATTAGTGCTTTGAACTTGAGGTTAGCCTTCAAGTGATCATCTTTCCCCCTATTATACCTCACCTTGCCTTCATGTCCAGCTACCTGAAATACAATGTGTAATTTCTGCTGCAGCCATCCAGACTGTCTGACATGTACTATTAAAATTGTTTGTTAGTTTTTAGTTATATAAATCAAATACTGTACATTAACCGGGTGAATGCCTTTGATTAAGGGAGAAAATCAAGTCTGCAGAACCTGTGTCTCCATTTAATCTGCCTCTTCGGTATCTGTCCTTTAAGCAAAACCCATTCTACCAGGGCTTCTTTCAATGCGCTGCTGTCTAACAATGTCTGGTTAATGTGTGTCCAAGTCACTGTATTTTACTTTAGAGCATTAAGTGAGGTGAAGTGGTATGGGTGATGTCAGACAAAGCACATGCCAGCTATAAATATGAAAACAAAAGATGTGGGGGACACAGGAACTGCTCCTCTGTGAACGAGACAGGCACTTAATGACAGAGAGCGTGGAAAAAGACTAATTGCTGCTACTGGCTGTGCAGGCTGCAACAGACCATAAAGAAAATCATGTGTCACATTCATTGTTCTAATGCTGACCCTGCGTTTCCCTCAACAACACCTCACAGCAATGCAGCAACCGTCTCCCTCCCAGCCCAGCTGTAGTGTATGCTGGCTGCTGCTACTCTGAGCTCCTTCAGGTTGACACTGAGCCAGTGGCCCAGAGCATAGAGACACTAGGAAGAACAGGAGTTCTTCAAGTTCCTAACAACATTAGACTGACCTGAGAGGGTTCTTTGAAGGACAAACAGGATAACACGAAAGCCACCTCTGAGACAGTTCACTGTCTGTGCATTTCCCAGTAAACCCAGGCTTCAGCATAGTACACTCATTCAACCCAAATTGTCTTCCTTGAATGTATCTGCTGGCTGCTACTGATACTGTCCTCAAACAATAAGTCTACTGGAACTGGAGGAGGGGTTGTTTGGGGAGGCAGGCTGACTTCCTCATCACAAAAAAATGGGACGGCAGGAGGATAGAGGAGGGAAACCCTCACATAAACAGCTCCCTCTCTCATTTTCCCAGGGTAAACTCAGATGGCCCCCATCCACCATGACAGGTACAGCAGAACTCTGTAGCTCTGGTGCCAGGAGCTCAAACATCCCACAACAGTCATCTTTCCACCACACATCACATGGCCCTCTTCCACCAAAGAAAATCTGTGAAAGCCATCCATCTACGACCACATCCAGCTAGACCTTCCAGGTGGGCAGCACAGGCCCAATGGGACAATGGAGCCCTTTCTCCTGCAGCTGGAGAAATCGATACTATGAGGGGAGCACTATAAGAGAACCCTGCCTTGGCTGTTTACCACCTTAGAATTAGGGCCCAATTTAGCCATCAACATGTGCATAATGGGAGAAGGAAGGGGCAGCCCCCATCCCACCCTTCAACCGCTCCACACCTGGAGAGGACCACACAGGTAACCGAGAGGGGATTGTTCAGTTCCCATGGAGAAGGACTGGCAGGTGGGATAGTGTACATCTGTTGGGGGGGGGGGGGGGCTTACCCGGATCTGATATGATTTAGGCCACCCCCACAGAGGAACTCGACCACACATACAGATGAACACTTGAGTGATGAAGTTCAATTCCTCCCAAAGGTTTTCCCCAATCGTTTATCTCATCTCCCTTTTCCCATAAGAAACGAGGTGCTGAGGGGGTTCAGAGGAGGCTGGAGGGCTTGTAATCCAAGCTAAGCATGAGACAGTCCCTCCAACACGACAACAAGGAGAACAAACCCTGGGGCAAACTCACGCAGCAGTGACATCAACAAAAAGGGCCTAAATTTAACAGCGGTGGGAATTGTGGGGCGAGCCATACAGGAACACTTTCAATGCATTGCGAGAATGTCAACTGGGATTTGACTTCCTCCTCAGACTCCGCCACTAGCAGCTTGCTTATTCCCCTCCTCCCCCCTACTCTCCCCGAGAGCAAAATAAAGACATAAGCATTGTTTAGCAAGACAATAGGCCACTTCCAGAGACCTTTCAGTCTCAGACGCTGAGTTTTCACATCCATAAACAGCGTGTGGCTGTGAGCAGCCAAATAAAATACTTCACAGGAAGACTGGGACATTATAATCAGTGTCATTACCCTACAGCTTCTCATGACTCCAGTATTCACAGAGGAGAAGGACTTGATATGTATTACCTCTGCACCCAGCCAGAGGACAACCGCAGCTCTATAATAAGGTGTGTTTGTATGGGGAGTTAAAGCCACAGCTACTACATGCTGGGAATACAGAGCTCACAAGGAGTTTCACAGCCATGTCTCACCCTGCCTTTGTGTACCCATCGTAATAGAGTCTAGACTATGGCATAAGCACGTGGGCAGTGGGCTCAAACCTATTATCAACTAGCCTGTACCCCCGCACACTGACTCGGTACCGGTGCCCCCTGTATATAGCCTCGTTATTGTTATTGTGTTACTTTTTATTATTACTTTTTATTCGAGTCTACTTGGTAAATATTTTCTTCTTGAACTGCACTGTTGGTTAAGGGCTTGTAAGTAAGCATTTCACGGTAAAGTCTACACTTGTTGTATTCGGCGCATGTGGCAAATAAAGTTTGATTTGATTTAAGGTCCCCGTCAGTGATGAGGGCCACAGAGCAAAGCTGGGGAACGGGTCATGACCCTGACTTAGTCAGAATCACACTGTATGCCTTCACTGCTAGCTACACTGGGAGGAGGATGGCAAAAATAATTATTCTTAGCATGCCATCTGTGTGCCCCTATATGACCTGCTGTATGGAACCAATGCAGCCTGTCCCTGTTACGCCAGCAGAGCATGAGGTTAACAAACACATATTCATCTCCCATTACTACCTGCCTCATAATAAATGAAAGAGCCACCTCACTGGACTCATTTCAAGTGAGTGGGGGAAGGATGTTATTACCATGCCATTGCAATATTATCCAAAAATCAACCAACAACATTATCAACTATGTAACCTCGGTGTAACGTTTATGAAAATTATTATTTTGCATTATTGGTACTTAAAAGGCAATCAGCACTTGAGACTCATATTAAAGTAAAAAATTGCTTCACAAACCTTTAGTGAACTTTGGTCTGTCAAGGCCAGCGCTTGCCTCTTCAGCTCTGTCACATTCATTTGACATTGTTGGCAAAAGCTTCCTTTTCCATCCCTTCTCTCCGACTCTGAGACGGTCACGGACCCTGCGCCCTCCGGGGGTGGCCGGCTGCTGCACCGCGCGTCCTTTGCCAAGTGAAGTAGTTTCCTGGGACTCAGATCAACAGGGAACGGCGACTCTCCGCTAGGACAACCTTCCACCTTTGCCATTAGAGAAAAGCAACTCGGTTAAAATAAATTCACAGGTAGGACAATACGCTGGCGAGACGCACAAGCGCAGGTGTGGAAGTCTACTTGTCTGGAGTTGTTTGTTGACTGACAACCTGCATGAATGTCATAGGTAGACATGAGCACTACCAATTTGAAGAGGCTCCAAGTGGCTAAATGGGTTCCAAGACAAAAGGGTGTTCTGCGACAGCGACAGGTTCTATTGAAAATCGGAACTGGTCATTTTTACTTTATGCATAAAACACTTACAGTAAACATGCGGTTGTCAGGGTCCAGTCCATGAGTTGCATTTCCCCAAAATGAGTTCATTCTACCGGGTCTGGGTATCCCTAGTAGACGTGGTTCTCACATACACTCAATTATTAAAAATAATTTGTACATTGAAGAGTAGTCGTAGTTGTAAATTGAAGTGTCACTTCTAAATCTGTCAGCGAATAAACATATTATAGGCTAACCATGGTTGTGTCCTGCACTTCATCCGTGCTATGACGGGACAATCCGAGAGAAGTTTTGGCACACACTCTAAAATGGGTGGGGAAAACTTTTGCGAAACTTTTTGGCGCATGATTGGACACTGCAATAGTAAATCACTTAAAATCACAACCGTAGGTGCATGGATCAGACAGGGTAATTCAACGTGTGAGTTGTATTAGGTTTATAGGTTATTAGGCTAGCTATTTATAAAGCTGAAATTGCCCATTGTATTGGCTGTTATTATCAATGCATTACACTAGTCAGATGACTGAGTTATTCATATAGCTTAATTTCGTAATATTATTTGAAATATAGTGATTTTGATTTTAGATTATTGTAATCAATGGTTTTATCCATTCCTGTTCACTCACGCGAGCATACACAGTTGCAGACATTGCTTCACGGACAAGATAATGGGTACAGTACAGAGCCTACTTAGCTTTAAAGCCTATGCGTCCCGTTCTTGCTACTTTGACGCCATCCTCTGGTAAATAGAAAGATTGCAGGAGGGTTTTCGCAAAATAAGGGGTACAGGTTAAATATTTAATTAACACACTTTAAATATTTTATGTTGATGGTGTAAGCGACGGCGGCCTCGTACTTCGTTTTGAGAATCCTTTCAACCCTCACATGACCCAATTGCAGCCTTTTGTCTGTCTGTCTGTCTGTCTGTCTGTCTGTCTGTCTGTCTGTCTGTCTGTCTGTGTCGTCGACTAGGTTGAGGGGCTTTACGCTTGGCAGCGCAACTGGTTGCAAATTATAGGCGTCCTTATGGGGTTAACAGAATGAGGCCAATTTAATACTCCCAAACGTTTATTTTGTAATTACACATGCAGCATAACATAAGCTATTCACCACAAAAGGCAGATACAACATTCTCTGAATAATTTATCATAGATATGAAAATTATGTTTTTATCTGAAGCTACGGCCATGGTTATCAGACCACAGACACAATAGACAAATGAGCCGGAGTCACAATTCAAAAAATAGGTAGCCTAATATTATTGATAGTTACACAGTCTTTAGGAGATCAGGAATCAGGATAGGCTATTCCATTTCTTCCCCACTTCAGTTTTGTGTGACTCTCATTGCATTTAGAAATGAATCATTCTATCATATCATCAAATTAAATGTTGGACAGTGATAGGGAAATCAAGTCTGTCATTGTGGTCTTTACTGACCCTTGCGTGCGCTTTTACTGATTACGAGTGTTCATTTTTGGTTATAACTGCTCAGCGCCTTTAACAGCGAATGAGCACAGAGATTACAGAAGCCTTATTGTCTATTAAAGCATTGAACGTTCGGGACTACAAAGCCCCATCCACCCTGCTACTCTCTACTTGGTTCAAACTTTTTTTAAATTATTTTAAAGAAGAGAAATCCAAGTCAGTGATCACGCTCCGAAGTTGGCAACATAGATAAGGCGCAGCTGACAGTCAAGGGAGCTGTTCATGGTCCTGAAATGTACTGGAAATTCAGGTCTGTGGCTTTACTGATCACTTTGTGTATCAACTTACTTATTTATTAACGTTATATTTTTCAAGGTAGTTGGGCGAGTGGATTAGGCTACATTTTATGTTTGAGCAGCCTATGTTTCAGCTATTTAGTGTAGTGTGCACTCACTCACCTTTGCTTTTCTCCTTAGAAGATGACTGGTAAATCCAAATATGATATCGGAGTCCACGAAGAATGTACCCAGATCTATGAGACTGGGGTTGGGCTTGTCAGCTCCAGAGGAGCCCGAGGGGTTTGGTAAAGCCATGAGGGAAATGTGCGTAATATTCCACGCCGTGGGTTACCGAACTGACATCTATATTTGTATATTAGTTTCCATTTCAGGAGACATTTTCATAGACCCCAAACCATTGCATGGTTTCAATCCAAAAGGTATTCCGGACATCCAACAATGACTCGGAGAGAGCTTACTGTCTCTCCATGACCGCTCCACTCAATGCCCAACAATTGCGGCGTGTGCGCAAAAATATATCTCCCGTGCATGGCCAGCAGTCCAGCAAGACAATATACCGATACAATCCATCCGTAATCCAAACGTTTATATCCACAGGTAGAGTATTTGTTTTTTAACTCCTCACGCCTGATCTTTCAGCTCGCAGGTCTCGGAACACAATCACATGCGCCTAAGGAGGATCACCTTTTGCAGTCGTCGTCGTCGCCCCCCCCCCCCTCTCTCCTACTCTCTCGCTCGCTCACTCACTCACCCAGTTGTGTAATTCATCCTTGCTGCGCTTCCTGACGACTTGCTGGTGGCTCCAACATGTTTTTATCAAAGCAAACACGCACTAGAGAACAGCGGAATCCAACAGCTTCCCAATGACCCTGTTTGAAATCTTTGGTGGAACTTGTTCCATGACCCATTTAACTTAGTTGGATCGTCTTGTTTTTTGGGAAAATTAAACTATTTTGTTGAGAAAACCCTGCATTTGTCAGTGCACTGTACGCAGTCAGCTCTTGCGCTTACGTCTGTGTGTGGCTTAGTGGAGTTTGGGCTATTAATTACGAGGCTAATAGATGGCTTAGCTGCCTTCCAGTTCCAGATAAAATTGGGACTTTTAAATACATATTAATTAATGTCTTATTTTCAAAGCATTTTCAAATACAGAGCTGTTTGAGTTGTAATTTTAATAAAGTAGATCATATCTATTTTGTGTGCTTTGAAAGCTGAACAGGGATGTTCTTTTAATAAAAATATTATCTGCTGTACACAGACCAAGGACTTCGTTTATCAGCAGCCAGTCATAACCGCCATAACGAACTCATTGGTACCTGGCACCCTTTGAATATGTCATCTCTTTAAAGCATTTATATAGTTTGGTGGGTGTGAATGTTTTCAAGTCTGATTTTAGATTATATTTAATTTCATCATTATGCGAGAGCAGAATACAATTCGATACACAATGCTGTGTGCTCATGGGTTTAATCAAAATGTAGGAATTGGGTAGGCTATATTATTCAACCTTTATTTATTCAGATTTGGGCAATTTAAATAAAAACATCTTTAGAAGCAAGATTAACCTGAGGGATATCAAGGTGGCTTAAATGATGGTTGGCTTATTAGTGTTGTGGGGATACCCATAATAACCTCTATATGTGACCCTTTCTAAGGCCCAGTTATGCACCTTGCCCACCCACAATTAACAGACGCTCACTCAAACACACACTATTACGCACGGACACAACCACAGCTCATACTTTTTTTTAATGGATTCACTGGATTTTCAGGAGACCGATAATTGGCCTATTCTCCGTAGTAAGGATGATTTACCATGTCCGACCGCCACCCAGTTCCCAACTGGAGGAGGTTCGGGTCACCCCGACCGCTGATGAAATTCCGGATCGCATCCCGTGGGACTACTACGCCTACATCTGCTGCCTTTGCGCGTGTAGGGAAATCGCTATGGGCATCTCATTATACTGCTCAATATCTTACCCAACTTGCAAACATTCACAGTGCACAGGGCTTCATGAGAACCGTTTAGCAAATATTCGTAATGTTGTTGGCACACTACTGAGATCAGAGGAAATAAAGCGGCGTCTGGGATGGAGACTGAAGAGAATAATCTGTAGATGGCTCTTTAATAAATGATTCATACGTCAATACAACAAAGCAAATGTTATTCCCTTAGAACTATCATCATCATCATTATTCCTAGCGGTGTAAGATTTTATTCTCTTATATTTGTCCATCAATAAATGAAAAACAGTTATTGAAAACAAAACAACAAAAAATATATATTTATCCACCGGAAAAAAATGGTAAAACTGTCTGGAATCCAATTGGCCCTTTCCTTCAGCACCTCGGACAGCGACCATGCCCAATGCGCTGTTTGGACTTCAGGAACAGTTGGACACCACAAGGCTATATTGACATTATAACACAAGGTGGCACACGAGAGAGATAGAGCGAGAGAGAGAAGGAGACAGTGAGAGCAGGGGTGGGGGAGAGAGATATAGAGAGCGAGAAATGCTCACAAATCAAACAAGGTTAGGGTGAACATTAGTGTAAACATGTAGGTCAATCTTGTAAAAATAAAACAATGAATGTAACCAACTGCTTTCAGATTTCAAAACTTGTCTGACATCTTATATTAGACTATGCTAAAGACATGACGTGAAATTAGTCTGATCCACCCAATTGAGTTAAGAATCTCATCACTTTAATATAGCATATCAGCCTAAACTACTCAATGATTCAAGATCCTCAAAGCAGTGCAGGCTACTCCATGTATTGCCTTGGAAGTATTTGTCCGCCTGATCAAGTGGTCCTAAACATTTCACAATTTTGGCAAAGAACTGTTGAACTGTTAAGAACCACTCCACCAGAGAGACCAAACTACGAGTCATCACTTCTTCAGGTGACCACGCACAGTCCAAAACTGGCATAAAGAGCAGTGTCTGCAACCATCACTGTATGCCTACGTCACACCAGCAGAAACAGTAGCCTACTTCATATTTTACAGCAGTTTGAAAATACTTTTCTTGTCACCTGAACTGACAAAGTTAATTCATAGGCCTACTATAGTAAGCTAAATACTAGGCATACGTTTTCAAAGGTTATCTCACCGTGAGTTGCGGTTTCATCTGAGCAGTCCATGCCTATGCTGTGTCTGTGTGGCTTTGGTGAGCCGCGGCTCTTTATATATAGTGTTTTGGGGTAGGTTCATACAAGCCTTTCATTCAGCGAGGAATGAAGGCCAGGCAGGTCCGACCGGCTGAGCTGGGTTCCACCAGCAACTTGTGTTGCCTGACAGACAGCCGCCTTCATGACGAAGCCAAGTGTAGTCACTAATACTCTCTGCACATTGCTGAAAGGTTTTTATCTAAAGTATCAAATCTGTACCAAACAATGAATAATGGTCCTTGCTAAATATTGATCAGATTTATACCACACAAGTGTAGCCTACAGTAGGCTACATAGGCTAATGACTTAAAAATACAGTTATAGATTGAGAAATATTGCACGGATTCCATTTAACATTGTTCTATAGCCAAACACTAGGCAGCATACTTTTGGGTGTCCTGGGTTGCTTAACTTTGAGGTACTATGGAACAGTGGAGTAGTCTTGAATTATGATTCTTTATCCATTCATAGAATATATTATTGTCACACACGCAGACACATACAGTATTCTCCCCCATGCTGTTCCACCAGGGGGAATGGTTTTATAGTCTACTTGGCAGGGTATGGCTCTCTAATTTACGTGAGTACTGCGCTGCCCCAACCCCTTATTATTTACATTGATCTCCTTGGGAGAATGCAGGGAGGGATTTCAGGTAGCTAATGAAAATGATCCCCAACAACAGAATTCAAATACTTCAGTTCATATGGAAAGCATTACCACAGGAAAATAAACTTGAGGAAGCAGGCAACCGGCCCTGAAAACTTGTCTTCTGGCATATTTCAGAAAGGCAAGTAAAGATGTTTGTGTCAGGCTTGTGTATGAGACTTCCTCTGAAAATGCATTGTGTGAGAGCCTGACTTCCCCCATGATTCTTTCACAATTACAATACAGATTCCAATGCTGGCTACAATAGTATTTCATTGAAGTGTATGTGCTATAACAGAACTGCATTATATTCAACATCTCTCCTGGCAACTTCTAAACCTCTCCTCTCTTACAGCAGTATACCAGTGGTCACAGAAACTAGAAACCACTGGTGACTAAGACTAAAAAGAACAATAAACAGTAATTTATATCATAACACATTGAATATATATTTGAATATATTTTGTAAATGAACCAATGTATTTAATTAAACTTAACAACAGCATGTGGGATTTTCAGTGATTCTCTCTGAATTAGTGAAGGCAGCTGACAATCCTGAGCTTATTAACATGTGACAGTAGGGAAAAACAGAACATAGAAACGTCCTGTTGTCCAAAAGCCTGCATGCTTCAGTTACATCATACATGTATTCCTTTTATCACAGAACAGTATAAAGTTATATGATACCTCTTCTACTAGTTACACAATAGTACAGATATATGCATGACAACAACCATGGACTTGGACTGACACATACAAATTATAATGTTATTCACATTTAGTTAACCCTTGTGTGGTGTTCATGTTTTTGTTATTCACCCAATGTTCGCGGGTCTGATGGGCCCACAACATTATTGGGTTTTTAAAACAATACAGCCATAACAATTTATGTAAAAATACTTCATACTTAGATGTTGACTTATATCAATTACAAGAAATATAGACGGCATACATGGTTAATATTTGCCATTTACCCCTGCTAGATCACATTTATCAATTAAAGCGCTATTCGTTTTTGTAAACAAGTAATGCAAGTAAAATGTATTAAAAAATTAATTATAATCAAGATATGGGTAGAATAAATCATGTTTATCTTGAACAAATATAAATGAAACAAGGTTTTCATCACTATTGATGTTTATTGCTTTGAACAGAACACATTGGAAGGACACATTATACATACAGTATTTTATGGAAATGATAAATGAGCCCCATTGAACACAAATGAAGACCGGTCAACACACCACATGAGGGACAGAGTTTTACTGTGTCTGTGTTGCAAATGTATTTCTTGCACTTGATGCATGTGTACTGTGTCTTCCTGTCCTTCTTGGGTCGACAAACATCGCAGAGCTTCTTCTTTTTGCTACCGGCTTCAATCTAGAATGATGAAAACCCTTAGTTCAGGAATTCTACTAACATCTCACTCACTCACATATATAGTTACAGCAGACCAAGGAAGGAGAGTCACACACACATGCAACAACATCACTCACACTTACTTCCGGTATTGGAGTTGTTGGTTCTGTGGGTCGGGCGGATGGGGCACCAGGATCCTCCTCACGATGGCTGCAGCAGCTGGGGTCCTTGGGATATGTTGCCTCCTCTGGATTTGAGGTCTTACCAATACCATGCCCAGCTCCTCGAGAAAGAGCCGTCTCCTCTGGAGCTTCCTTCTGTTCCAATCTGGGTTCAACACCATCCAGATGACAAACGCGTTGTACTCCGAGATGTCCAAGATGTTGAAGAATATCACCAGTGTCCAGCGTAGGGCTCTTCTTTTGCAGCTGTAACCGGTCACCAGCTTGTCTAAATTGTGCACCCCCCTCCTTTTGTGGCATTGTAATGATTATGATTTCTGGTTTTTGATGTTCCTGGCCACAGATTTTCCCATCCCTATGCAGCGTACTCATGAGTACCACATTGTCTTTCTTTGTTACGTAGGACACTAGGGACGTGTCGGCGTGATAGGCCTATTCCATGTATTCAACAGCTGAGGTGGGAGCTCTGGCTTGTTTTTTCGTACTGTTCCTACCATCGTCAGCTTGCTCTTGAGGAGCTTCTGTCCCAGCTTGTGCGAAGTAAAAAAGTTATCGCATGTGATGTTGTGGCCATAGAGGCCATGTCACATCCAGGACAACCCGCATCCCTTGGTTCTTCTCAGGGGCTCCTCCATCTGGCTTCCCCATATACACTTGCAAGTTCCACGCATATGATGAAGCAGCATCACAGGCAGCCCAGATCCTGATTCCATATTTTGCAAGTTTAGACGGTATGTACTGCCTGAAGGGGCAGCGGCCCCGAAATGGCATAAGCTGCTCATCAACATTAACATTGGAGCAGGGTTGTAAAACAGGGGAAGGCGGTCCATCCACTTGTCCCACACTGACCTGATTGCAGCTAACTTGTCTCTCTGCCGCCGAGCTGGTCTGGTGTCTCGGTTATCGAAGAGGATAATCCTGGAAATAATGTGGAAGTTTTCCAGAGACGTCATTTTATAGAAAAGATCTCTACCAGTTTCTGCATCCCACAGGGATTCTGTGGATTCCCCATTGAATCTGAAAAAACCAGCAAGGATAAGAACCCCAAAAGTATGCATGTAAATGAGTTTGGTCGGCTGGTCGGGCTGGTCCTGGGGCTGGCTGCTGATGAGCTGGTTGCTGACGGGCTGGTCTTGGGGCTGGCTGCTGATGAGCTGGTTGCTGACGGGCTGGTCCTGGGGCTGGCTGCTGATGAGCTGGTGGCTAATGAGCTGGTGTGGTGGTTAATTTATTTACTATCAAATGAGGAGCGACAAACGTATCACACAAGTCAGAGTTATACTTAAACTACATCTTTATTCACTTATTAATAAGGGAGCAGGTCAACACAACACACATATAAAAAGTGAATCGATTGAGTGCTCTAAGATAATGATGGCTGGTCGACGAATCACCCCCAGATGATTCATTGAGAGCCCCGAGACAAAAGTACAAAGGTCTTTTATAGCCAAGATACACCCCCTTCAACCTACATGACAAACAACAGATGTATAGAATGGGTCACAAGGTTAAGATTTGTATGAAAGATACTTATAATTCACAGCAGACAGTATCTCATTATGTAGAGACCAGAGTCTGGCTCTGGAGTCGTCTCTCCCTGGTACCTTTTAGAACAGAAACATTAACTCATGTTCTGGAATGCGGTATCCCCAAAGACATCGTATATCGCCTGTCAGTGTTATCTCCCAGAGGCCCATCCTCAGTAGAACACACACAGATGAGTGTTCTAACAACCCCTTATTCTGTTGCATAAAACAACCATTTGATGCAATAAAAGTATTATAACATAATCTTGTAATTTCCACCATACTGGTCCTGGGGCTGGCTGAGAGTCAATCTCATCCTCTTCTTCCAACTCACTGTCAGACTCCGAATTGACAGACATGATCCTCATATTTGGAAAATTGTTCATCTTCCAAAGTGGAAGATGCTCCTTCCACACTAGCTTCTCTCTCTGCAAAAATTATTTCTAAAGCCTTCTGAGTAGAGATTATTTTTGCCATATTAATTGATTGTGGTAAGGAGCCACACATGCAAATCTATTTATTTGTTCGTGTTCTTCCCCCAATTTGCACCTGGCTGGTGTAGTGTGGGAAAATACAGAATTTTTTACAATGTATCGAAATAATGTATTGTAATAACATTGTGCAGGTTCCCCCAAGACATTGTGTAGTTTCACACACTACAAAGAGTGCGAGAAAAGTGGGAGACAGGCAGGCAGACAGACAGGTTCTTGGTGCTGTGTTGAATCAACAGGCCCAGGGAGGAGGAAGACAGAGTGAAGGCACACAGCAAGCCTTTTTGTTTCATTTTTACTTGTTTTCACCTACACACACAATTTCCCACACTTTTATTGTGGAAAAGTGGACCCGAACACCACATATGTAATATAAATGTGTAGGGGGCTGCACAGTGTGCACTCAATGAAAATGTGTTATTTTATATGTTCTTCACAGAAAATGAGTCAAGGCCAATAAGTCTCAGGTTGAAAAAATAATTCATTTTATCATTTTTATTTTAGTAAACATTTCAAATGGTTCCCACAGACCCAAACACCACACAAGGGTTAACATAATAAAATAGTTAGTAGACCATGAACATAGAGAGTAGAGGAGATTAACGCTGAGTAACAGTTAATGATAAAAACACTTTTGGGGGGGACAACAGCTGGTTTGATATCCAGCTATAACCTTCCACTCAGCCTGGGCTGTCAGAGAGAAGAAACAAGTAAGCAGGAAGCAACAAAAACAGAAGAGGAAGTACAAAACTATGGAAGATGATGTGGGTTGGAATTTCACATTGATGGAATTTTGAGTAACTGTATGTCTCTGCAAGTTGTTTTAGATAAAAGCATCTGCTGAATGACATTTTTATCGACTACAGAGGTAGCTGGGTTTATATGCTAGGAGAGCTGTGTGTTAGCAGGATAGAGGAACGAATTTCACTGTTTTACAAACAGGAAACACCTCAGTTATCTGTACTTTCAGGAGGTAGAGCTAAAATATTTGTTATTTTAACTGACTTGCCTTATTTATTAAACATGTGGAATTCTACGCACGCTGCGCCTTGGTACAATCATTTTGATGAGCGTGACAGCTGTACCTTATACTAAGCACATCGAAAGTGCCATTTATTCTAAGCTGAAATCATTGTGAAACTTGCCTAGATGTTTATTGTCCCAATTATGTATCATTCATGCAGTCCAAATTGAAGGGGCAGAACGACAGATTTGTACCTTGTCAGCTCAGGGATTTGAACTTGCAACCTTTCGGTTACTAGTCCAATGCTCTAACCACTAGGCTACGCTGCCTGCCCCAATTTGACTCGAAGACTCAAGGCTGTAATCGCTGCCAAATGTGCTTCAACAAAGTACTTAGTAAAGGGTCTGAATACTTATGTAATACTTATCCTTTACTATCCATGTTACATAACTCATCTGGTTTACCTTTACTGTACACATCCTTTACTATCCATGTTACATAACTAGTCTGGGTGGGTTACCTTTACTGTACACATCCTTTACTATCCATGTTACATAACTGTTCTGGCTTAAGTCACTGATGTGATCTTCCTGTCCGGGTTGGCGCCCCCTCGGGTTTGTGCCGTGGGGGAGATCTTCGTGGGCTATACTCAGCCTTGTCTCAGGATAATAAGTTGGTGGTTTGCGGATATCAAATCAAATCAAATTTTATTAGTCACATACACATGGTTAGCAGATGTTAATGCGAGTGTAGCGAAATGCTTGTGCTTCTAGTTCCGACAATGCAGTAATAACCAACAAGTAATCTAACCTAACAATTCCACAACTACTACCTTATACACACACAAGTGTAAAGGGATAAAGAATATGTACATAAAGATATATGAATGAGTGGTGGTACAGAACGGCATAGGCAAGATGC
>NC_036843.1:11471018-11475771 GCF_002910315.2 Salvelinus sp. IW2-2015 | reverse complement strand
AAAATAAAGTTGTACCTCTACACTAAAGAAGGCTGTAAAGCGAAACATCTGTGAACGTTATCCCTGATGAAAATAATAAAAAAGAATGAATAATGAAGTAAGCTTTATGCAACATCTTTTTGAGTGCATATGTGGCTTGTTTTTAGATTAGCCTTGTTAAAATCCCCAGCTACGATGAATGCAGCCTCAGGGTGTGTGGTTTCCAGTTTACAAAGAGTCAGATAAAGTTCGTTCAGGGCCATCGATGTGTCTGCTTGGGGGGGAATATATACGGCTGTGATTATGATTGAAGAGAATTCTCTTGGTAGATAATGCGGTCGACATTTTATTGTGAGGAGTTCTAGATCAGGTGAACAGAATATCCCTCTAGTGGTGTGGGGGCTGTGCTTTGGCAAAGTGGGTGGGGTTATACACTGCCTGGTTGGCCCTGTCTGGGGGCATCGTCGGACGGGGCCACAGTGTCTCCTGACCTCTCCTGTCTCAGCCTCCAGTATCTATGCTGCAATAGTTTGTGTCAGGGGGCTAGTGTCAGTCTTTTATCTGGTGTAATTCTCCTGTCTTAGCCGGTGTCCTGTGTGAATTTAAGTATGCTCCCTCTAATTCTCTCTCTCTCCCTCTCCCTCCCCTTCCGGAGGACCTGAGCCCTGGAACATTGCATCAGGACTACCTGGCCTGATGACACCTTGCTGTCCCCAGTCCACCTGGTCGTACTGCTGTTCCAGTTTCAACTGTTTTGCCTGCGGCTATGGAACCCTGACCTGTTCACCGGACGTGCTACCTGTCCCAGACCTGCTGTTTTCGACTCTCTCACTCTACCGTACCTGCGTCTCGAACCCTAAATGCTCGGTCATGAAAGCCAACTGAAATTTACTCCTGAGGTGCTGACCTGTTGCACCCTCTACAACCACTGTGATTATTATTATTTGACCCTGCTGGTCATCTATGAATGTTTGAACATCTTGGCCATGTACTGTTATAATCTCCACCCGGCACAGCCAGAAGAGGACATTGCTTGCTGTTTGGGGTTTTAGGCTGGGTTTCTGTACAGCACTTTGTGACATCTGCTGATGTAAAAAGGGCTTTATAAATACATTTGATTGATTTGATTGACTGAACCCCTCCCTCTGTAACTGGATCCTGGACTTCCTGACTGGCCTGCCCCAGGTGGTGAGGGTAGGCAAATACACCGCCGCCATGCTGACCCTCAACACGGTGGCCCCTCAGGGGTGTATGATTAGTGCGTGGCTACGCATGACTCCAACACCATCATCAAGTTTGCTGACAACATGACGGTGGTAGGCCTGATCACCGACGGCGATGAGACAGCCAACAGGCAGGAGGTCAGAGACTTGGTTGTGTGGTGCCAGGACAACAACCTCTCCTTCAACGTCAGTAAGACCAATCGTGGACTATAAGAGAAAGAGGGGAGAGCACGTCACCATCCACATCGACAGGGCTGTTGTGGAGAGGGTTGAGAGCTTCAAGTTCCTTGGCTTCCACATCACTAAGGACTTAACATGGTCCACACACACCCGCATAGTCGTGAAGAGGGCACGGCAGCGCCTTTTCTCACTCAGGAGGCTGAAAAGATTTGGCATGGGTCCTCGGATCCTCAAAAAGTCATACAGCTGCACCATCGAGAGCATCTTGACTGGCTGCATGTAAACGCTCGTCGTTAGGTGGAAGAGAGGAGGACCAAAGCGCAGCGTGGTATGTTTCCATATTTATTGGAAACACTTAACATGAACAAAAACAATAAACAGAAAATGAAACTAACGACGCTACAGACCTGAACATGTGAACATACAGACCACGAAGAACGCAATGAACAGGAACAATCAAAAAACCACACCAAACATCCCCCATGTCACACCTGACCTAACTAAAATAATAAAGAAGACAAAGATAACTAACGCCAGGGCGTGACACTTTATGAGGTAGCCTAAAAGAAGTTTAAATGAGTAAAATGTGCTTTAACAAGTCACATTAATTAGTTGCATGACTCACTCCCTGTGGCAATAATGCTGTTTAACCAGGATTTTGGAATGACTACCTCATCTCCGCACCTACAATACAGTACCATCCAAAGTTTGGGACACGCCTATCCATTCCAGGTTTTTCTTTCGTTGTATCTATTTTCTATGTTTTGTAGAATAATAGTTGGATGACATCAAAACTTAATGAAAATAACACATATGGAATCACAAGCTAGTAACGCAAAAAAGGTGTTAAAAAAATCAAAATATGTTTGTATATTTGAGATTGTTCAAAAAGGAGCCACCCTTTGGCTTGATGACAGCTTTGAACACTCTTGGCATTATCTCACCAGGCCTTCATTAGGTAGTCGCCTGGAATGCCATTTAACTTAACAGCTGTGTTGTCTTTGTTAAAAGTTAATTCTGGTGGAATGTGTCTTTCTTATTTAATGCATTTTGAGCCAATCAGTTGTGTGTTGTGCACAAGGTTGTAACGCTGTCGTTAGCGTGGAAGAGGAGGAGGACCAATTGCAGCGTGGTAGTTTCCATATTTATTGGAAACACTTAACACACAGAACAAAACAATAAACAAAAATGAAACTAAGAGCTACAGGACCTGAAACATGTGAACATACAGCAACGAAAAACGCAGCTGAACAGAAAACAACACCACACAAACCAACAGTGAGAACAGCCTACCTAATATGATTCCCAATCAAAAGAGACAACGAAACACCTGCCCCTGATTGAGAACATATCAGGCTAGGTTGAACACCCTAAACCAAACATAGAAAACAAAACATAGAATGCCCACCCAGCTCACGTCCTGACCAACTAAACAAGAATGAACAAAATAAATAAGGTCAGGAACGTTGGCAGTACCCCCCACCCCAAGGTGCGGACGTCCGGCGCAAAAACTGAACCTAATAGGGGAGGGTCTGGGTGGCATCTGTCCACCAGGTGGCGGCTGCTGGCTCTGGACGTGCGCCCCCCACCCCACCCTAGTTAATCCCACTTCCCGTTGGCTCCTCTTAATGGCGACCCTCATATTAACCCCACTGGACTACGGGGCAGCACGCAGGGACTAAGCACGGCGCGACAGACAGTAGGGCCTGGTTACGGCAGCCACAGTGCAGAACTGGGTACGTCGGTGCCGGAACTTGGTTGGTACGGGCTAAGGGACACACACACCTTATAAGGCTAGTGCGGGGGCAGCAATACAGGTGCGCACGGCGTTCTTGGAACGCACAGCGAGGCTTGGTGCCATGAATGCGGAACTGGTGTACTGGGCTGGGCGGGGAAGGTGCCGCGCCGGAGTATACGGCGATGTGCAGGCGTACTGGCTTCCGCTTGACACCGGAGCCTGCCCAACCTTACCTGGTTGAATGCTCACCCGTAGCCGAACCAGTGCGGGGGAGGTGGAATAACCACACTGGGCCTGTGTTTGGCGAACCGCGGGACACCATGCGTAAGGCGTTGCATGTATTGCCGGCCCGAGGAAACGCACTGAGACCAGACACGTTGAGACGGCTTCTCATGGCACCTGGCTCAATGGCTCAATCTAGGCCGGCCGACTTACGTGGCAGCTGGGATGTACCGCACCGGGCTAAGCAACACGTACAAGGAGACACCGGCGCTTTTACCCGCATACAGACTGTGTCTGCCGTACTCTCGCATTCCACGGTAATAGCTGCGGGAAGTTGGCGGCAGGTCTCCTACCTGACTATCGACACACTCCCTTTTAGCCCCCCCAAGCATTGTTTTGGGGCTGTCTCTCGGCTTCCTACCGCGTCGCGCGTGCTGACTCCATCTCGCGGATCCCTCCTCACACTGCTCAGAGCAATCCCAGGCGGGCTTCCGCATTTTTCCCTGGGCTCGATCGCCCCACCTGTCGATCTACCTTCCACTGGTAGTGTAGTCCAGCTCTCTCTCCATTGGTCCATTTCCTCCTTTGCGCTGCTCCTTGCTGCTTTCTGCCGCTTACACGTGCTTGCGTCCGAGTGAGGTCGGGTGATTCTGTAACGCTCGTCGTTAGGTTGGAAAGAGAAAGGACCAATTGCCAGCGGTGGGTACGTTCCCAATTACTTCATGGAACACTTTAACAACACGAACAAACCAATAAACAGAAATGTGAAACTAAACGACAGCTACCAGACCTGAAATGTAACATACAAGACAACGAAGAACGAAATGAACAAGGAACAATCACCCACAAACAAACAGTGCAGAAACAGCCTACTAAATATGGTTTCCCAATCCAGAGACAACGCTTAAAACACCTCCCCTGATTAGAAACCATAATCAGGCTATGTTGCAACCCTAAACCAAACATCAGAAACACATAACATAGAATGCCACCCAGCTCACGTCCCTGACCAACTAAACACAGAACTGAACAAATAAATAAAGCCGTCAGGAACGTGGACAGTACCCCCCCGTCCCCCCCCCCCTAAGGTGCGGACTCCGGCCGCAAAAACCTGTACGCTATAGGGGAGGGTCTGGGTGGGCAATCTGTCCATGGTGCGGCTCTGGCTCCTGGACGTAGGCCCCCACCCCACCATAGTTAATCCCACATTCCGTGGCCTCCCTTTAATGGCGACCCTCCATATTAACCCCACTGGACTAAGGGGCAGCACCGGACTAAGGGGCAGCAACCGGACGCACAGTAGGCCTGGTACGCGGCCCAGCACAGTAGGCCTGGTCACGTGGTGCCGGCAACTGTGGTACCGGCTAAGGACACGGCACCTTAAGGCTAGTGCCAGGGAGCAGCAACAGGG
>NC_036843.1:11431544-11470993 GCF_002910315.2 Salvelinus sp. IW2-2015 | reverse complement strand
CGCACAGGGCTCTGGAGACGCACAGGAGGCTTGGTGCGTGGTGCCGGAACTGATGGTACCGGGCTGGAGACACGCACCACAGGGCGAGTGCGTGGAGGAGGAACAGAGTTCTGGAGACGCACTGGAAGCCTGGTGCGTGGTGTAGGCACTGGTGGTACTGGGCTGGGGCGGGGAGGTGGCGCCGGATATACCGGACCGTGCATGCGTACTGGCTCCCTTGAGCACCGAGCCTGCCCAACCTTACCTGGTTGAATGCTCCCCGTAGCCCGGCTGTGTTGGCGAACCGGGGACACCATGCGTAAGGCTGGTGCCATGTATGCCGGCCCGAGGAGACGCACTGGAGACCAGACGCGTTGAGCCGGCTTCATGGCACCTGGCTCAATGCTCAATCTAGCCCGGCCGATACGTGGAGCTGGGATGTACCGCACCGGGCTAAGCACACGTACAGGAGACACCGTGCGCTTTACCGCATAACACGGTGTCTGCCCGTACTCACGCTCTCCACGGTAAGCTCGGGAAGTTGGCGCAGGTCTCCTACCTGACTTCGCCACACTCCCTTTTAGCCCCCCCCCCCAAGAAATTTTTGGGGATGTCTCTCGGGCTTCCTACCGCGTCGCCGTGCTGCCTCCATTCGCCGGTATCCCTTCTCACACTGCTCCAGAGAATCCCAGGCGGGCTCCGGCATTCTCCCTGGGTCGAGGGCCCACCTGTCGATCTCCTCCCACGTAGTGTAGTCCAGACTCTGCTCCCATGTCCATTCCTCCTTGCGCTGCTCCTGCTGCCGCTGCCTGTTACCACGCTGCTTGGTCCATTTGTGGTGGGTGATTCTGTAACGCTCGTCGTTAGGTGGAAGAGAGGAGGACCAAAGCGCAGCGTGGTATGTTTCCATATTTATTGGAAACACTTAACACGAACAAAAACAATAAACAGAAAATGAAACTAACGACGCTACAGACCTGAACATGTGAACATACAGACCACGAAGAACGCAATGAACAGGAACAATCACCCACAAACAAACAGTGAGAACAGCCTACCTAAATATGGTTCCCAATCAGAGGAAATGTAAAACACCTGCCCCTGATTGAGAACCATATCAGGCTAGTTGACAACCCTAAACCAAACATAGAAACACATAACATAGAATGCCCACCCAGCTCACATCCTGACCAACTAAACAAGACTGAACAAAGGAAATAAGGTCAGGAACGTGACACTGCATCACCGCTTGGATTGGCAAATGGACCACCCTTCACCGTAAAGCGCTACAGAGGGTGGTGCGGACAGCCCAGTACATCACTCAGGGCCAAGCTCCCTGCCATCCAGGACCTCTATATCAGGCAGTGTCAGAGAAAGGCCCGAAAAAATGCTGAAGCCATAGACTGTTCACTCTGCTACTGTCCAACACCCGAAGCCCGAACTATCTGTACTGTCTATCTTGCACTGACCCTACACACACACTCATTGTTTTGTACTGAGTGTACAAAACATTAGGATCACTCTTTCAATGACAGGCTGACCAGGTGAATCCAGGTGAAAGCTATGATCCCTTATTGATCCCTTATCATCACCTGTTAAATCCACTTCAATCAGTGTAGAAGGGGGGGAGACCGGTTAAAGAAGGATTTTTAAGCCTTGAGACATGGATTGTGTATGTGTGCCATTCAGAGGGTGAATAGGCAAGACATAAGATTTAAGTGCCTTTGAACGGGTTATGGTAGTAGGTGCCTGGCGCACCGGTTTGAGTGTGTCAAGAACTGCAACGCTGCTGGGTTTTTCACGCTCAGTAGTTTCCTGTGTGTATCAAGAATGGTCCACCTACCAAAGGACATCCAGCCAACTTGACAACTGTGCGAATGCATTGGAGTCAACATGTACTCTGTTCTTTATTTTACTCTTATTAATATCTATCCTGATGCCTAGTCACTTCACCTTGAATTCATGTACATATCTACCTGAAATACCTCGTACCCCTGCACATTGATCTCGTACACCCTGCATATAGCTCCATTCTTGAATATTTTATTTTATTCCTTGTGTTAAGACTTCATTTTAGCTCTGCATTATTGGGAAGGGCTCGTAAGCAAACATTTCACAGTAAAGTCTACACCAGTTGTATTCAGCGCATGTGATAAAAAATATTTGCAGGGAACACAATATATGGTCTAAACTTGGCATATAAGTTTCTCACTTATGGATGGCACAAATTGGAATATGGGGGAGGGGAATGGGCAGGGTATATGCAAATTAAATACTGTAGCATTTTATGTGGGACCTTAACCGTACCCATCCTTTACTACCCATGTTTGTAAATGGGAGAGAGGCTCCCAGTCCCGAACTCACCACATCCATGGGCGTCTTCCCGTCGTAGCCTCGTATGTTCAGGTCTCCCCCGGCCAGGTGCCACATTTCCAGGCCCTCGATGTCAGCATTGGATGCCAGACTTTAACACATCAAACACCACCAGTGAATTCACTTGGAGGGTTCCTATTCAAGTGGTTTCATGATAAAGGGACTAAAACAACCAGATATCTACAGTAATAATAACATCAGGGTTTATTGTATAATCACACTAATCGATTATGAAAAGGACTATGAGTATGCTTGTTCGCTTCCAGTGAAAGACAAAATCTCTCCCACTCTTTTTTCTAAAAGTGAGGACACCAGCCAGGCAGAGCAGTTCAGGGTTCTGTGGTGATGACGTTTGGATGCTGCAGTGGTCCAGAGCTATGCTGTCAGGGAGCATTTCAAGTTTTTATGTAAGACAACTTGGACAACTGGTCGTACCTGCACAAACTATGTAGGATGGGTCTTCGGGCAATGCATGTGTGAGAAAGTTCTGTGTGTGTGTGTGTGTGGTGTGTGTGGTGTGTGTGTTGTGTTGGTGTGTGTGTGTTGTGTGTGTGTGTGTGTGTGTGTGTGTGTGTGTGTGTGTGTGTGTGTGTGTGTGTGTGTGTGTGTGTGTGTGTTGTGTGTGTGTGTGTGTGTGTGTGTTGTGTGTGTGTGTGTGTGTGTCCCATCCTGTTACAGCTTCTGCGACTGCATCCTTCAGCTCATCGCTGGAGAAACGGGCTCCTGTCTCTCTCAGCAACTTCACCGCCTCTTTGTGTCTGGATGGACAGAGAGATGGACAGACAGACACAGAGATATGAGAAACAGTTTTCAAGTACAGATGCTATATACAGTGTACTACAATCAAGGAAAAGATGACACGTGCAAAGCAGAATCAAGCTCACAGTGCGAGTCAGAGATCAGTGAAACTGAGACCATTAGGTGGAACACTAGTGATCCATCATTGTTTGAGCTATGACTGCAATGTGCATTAGTCATTTTTCTAGCAAGTTCTCATAGTCTCTGTTGACAGTGACAAGTTGTGGCACTGTGACTGGGTGCTAAACAAGTAGGGACAAGTTCCGAACGCCCCCACAGTTAACCACCCACACATGGAGCCTGAGCAGAACGTCTCAGCAGCTCCAAGGATGCACTACACAGTGGTGGAGACAAAAGGCACAGCTCCATGGCCAGAACCAGGGACTTTCATAGAATTTAAACTAAGAACATCCATCAAATGTTTAAGAGGTTAAATGCACACACTACGGTATCTGTTGGTCATGCATGTCTAGCTCTACTTTGAGATAGGTTTTGGCCATAGAGACAGTGGCAAGCCATAGAAACAGTGGCAAGCCAAGGCTAATCTATTTCAGTCCTTTTGCTAGAGACAAGGGACCGTTTCTGTCATCCATGAAGCTGTGGACAGGCAGGTAAGACTGGTTCAAGACACTACCCTTCGCTGTACTGTGTTTCCATCCTTATATGGTCATCGGGAAGGAACAATAGTTGGCTTTTGAAATGTGGTTTAAACTTAGGAGGAAATGGCATAAAGCCTAAAAACGAAAGAAAATCTGTCTGAAATAAAATTGATATTTATTTCAAGTAACTCTTACAAAATGGAACATATTGCATTATCACAAAGACCTGTAACAAAACAGAGATTTTGACAGTGTAAGAGAGACAGAATGGGATATGGCTATTTCCCCAACCAAGCATCGGAGGTTAATTATGCTACCAGGTTGAAGATCCCACTCTGCAACCCTCAGCCCTTCCGTACCAAGACAACATGGGCTTGTCTGTGCCTGCCCTGCCAACGGTTTACATCCACCTCTCTCAATGCTCGTTCACACACACACACACACATTTCTCCTTGAGGCACCCACAGCATGATACTAAACACTGCAGCCTTGAATGTCTTACATTCCCCAAAGAAATGATATGAGCACACAGCAATGTCAATGAATGATTAAAAAAACATGAAAATAATAACAATTTGGGGTAAAAATGAATACTGGAGGTATTAGAAGATTACAATTAGCCCAATTGGCAGCTAATTATTGTGGTGGCCTTTAAACTCCATTAGGACTCTTCCTCTGGTTTCAACCCCCATCTAAGAGCCCCAGTAGCAGTCATTCCCTCCTGGATATGATAGTCATTTAGCAGGCCCAGACTCCCTGCCTCAGACACTGTAATGAGCTGCCGTCTAACTGCCTGCTGCTTGTACACCATTCGCTCTAAAGACTGTCATGGAAATATAAGGAGGTTGTTAATGGCCAACAGGGGATTTCAAATGTCCCACTTAATTCTGTGTGAATGATATCATTACTGTGTGATGCACACACCACTCCCTGGGCAAATAGAAGAAATCAGTTAGAATTGGCTACTGGGGGCTTGAATCATAAGGGATGGGTGAACATTTATTGTAGAGGCAAAGCTGTTAAGGACATATCATACTCCATTCCCCCAACCTCCCAATGCCATCCCATATTCCTCAATGCCCCCCCCCCCCCCCCCCAAATAAATGTAAAGCTATTGTCTTGGCCCACATGTTAGCTCATTCCTACCTGAAATGCACAGCGTTGCGCAGGGGTGTGTCCCCATTGCAATCTTTGGCATGGACGGTGGCTCCCTGGTCCAGTAGATACTGCACCCCTTTGAGGTGGCCCTCACTGGTAGCGATGTGCAGAGGGGTGCGTCCATCATAGCCCCTAGACTCAGGTTACTGCCCTGATGACAAGAAACGCATCACATACTGTAGATTCTGTTGTGATGATACCACGGTGTATATAAAACAGTGTATTGAGGTATCAAACCCATGTAGTGTATGTTGTGCTACACATGTACCTGGAGCATACCTTTCTGAATGGTGACAGTGGCTGTGTCCGAATAGATGTAATTGTGTTCTAAATAGTAGGCCTTTTGGGTATGCAAAAATAGAACGTTTGATAGTATGTGAAATTTCACATTTGAGAATGCTTAAATGCCAGGTCATACTAATTTCGGCATTTCGGCTAGTAGAATTTGCTGCACACTATTGAGGAAGATAATCATCTTTCCAGACCCACGTGTGTTTGATAGCAAGCAGCTGATAATCATATAAGTGATTATAAAAAAGGAACGAATGGGGGGAATCAACGTAACTGCGCATTAGATGACGCATTCTAAGTATGAATGAGCCTAGTGTGTTGATATTTGTTGCTTACTGCATTCGTTTTCACTAAACAGTATTGCTAAATAGTATGCAGTACGATTAGTACACAGCATGTCGTTTTAGTAAGTAGTAGGGAAGACAGATTTCGGACACGGTCAGTTCCATCTTGAATTGATAGACATTTTTAAAAGAGTAGCCAACCCATTCCTCTATTCATACTGAAATATAACCTCAATAAAATAAGCTCCCAAAGACCAAAATAAGTGGGTTATTTCAAATGAAATTGACAGGAAACACTAGGCAATCATCCTCATGTCAAAAGTTAACTGCAAAGGAGACCATATCAAAATCAATCTTTACATCTAACACAATATGACTACTGAGGTTCCAGTCGGTTATCTCATGAAACTCAATCTTTGGTATGCACTGCACTGACAGGTTCAACCAGATGGACCGTGGGACTAAGGGAGTAATAAAAGGACACACATTTGACAGTGCATTGTCTGTGTTATCAGTCTGGGAACATGTGTGTCCTAGAACACTAACAACATGTGGACTGAACTCTGTCCTACTGAGAGTAAACATGTAGTTAGTTAGAACATGCATGTTTTCTACTCTCCCTCCTTATAAAATATGAGGTTGTTGCAGTGATTCTTTTTACTAACAGACATTATGACAGGTTGTATTTAAATAACTGTTCCTCACCATCTCCTTTAAAGCATCTAAGGCCCCCACGTCTCCAATCTTAGAAGCAGCACAAGCTAAGGTGGGGGTCAGAGCATCCCTTATGGCTTGAAGCTCCTGGAAACATCAGTAGAGAAAAATCATGCCAATACAAAGGCTGACAATCATCAGGAAATGAATGTTTTATGTAATGTGTTATGAGTGATATAAAAAATACACTATAAAGTTGGATTCAACATTTGGCAGTGCAACGACTGGAGAAAGTAGTTTTTTGTACTTCAATAGGAGCTCTGTCCTCTCAGATAAGCCAGAGCCTGATAAAAACCTGTTAGGTGGAAGGTAACCCTGCAGTCTCAGTGGTGGTGACAGTGTGATGTGGCCTCACCTTCTTACTATTGATGCTCAGGGACTTGGCGATGACCTGAATGAAGCGACTGTCACTCAGAGTGAGCTTGGCCCCCTGCAGGTTACCGATCATCTCCCCCCGCAGGTTCTGACTCAGCATCTGGACACATAACACACAGACAGCACAACAAAGACACAGTCAGGGCAACACAGACAGCACAACAAAGACACAGTCAGGGCAACACAGACAGCACAACACACAGACAGGGCAACACAGACAGCACAACACACAGACAGGGAAACATAGACAGCACAACACACAGACAGGGAAACACAGACAGCACAACACACAGACAGGGAAACATAGACAGCACAACACACAGACAGGGAAACATAGACAGCACAACACACAGACAGGGAAACACCAGACAGCACAAACAAACAGAAAGGGCAACACAGACAGCACACAACACACAGAGAACGGAGCAACACAGACAGCACAACAAACAGACACAGTCAGAGCAACACAGACAGCACAACACACAAGAAAGGGCAACACAGACAGCACAACACACAGACACAGTCAAGAGCAACAACAGACAGCAGACACACACAGGACACAGTCAGAGCAACACAGACAGCACAAACACACAGACA
The DNA here is from genome assembly GCF_002910315.2 of Salvelinus sp. IW2-2015. NCBI lineage: Eukaryota > Metazoa > Chordata > Actinopteri > Salmoniformes > Salmonidae > Salvelinus > Salvelinus sp. IW2-2015. The sequence continues at coordinate 11,463,825 of NC_036843.1, read as the reverse complement.
CAGTCAGAGCAACACAGACAGCACAACACACAGACACAGTCAGAGCAACACAGACAGCACAACACACAGACACAGTCAGAGCAACACAGACAGCACAACACACAGACACAGTCAGAGCAACACAGACAGCACAACACACAGACACAGTCAGAGCAACACAGACAGCACAACACACAGACACAGTCAAGCATGATCAAAGATGTCATCAGCTTGTCACTTCTATGATCCTTTTATCTCCATGTGAATCAACTCTGATATCTACTTCTCTTTACACTCTAATGTGATATTTGTTTCAGACATAGGACTCAGACATGTCACTGGGGTTGGGCTTCAGAATTCTCTCTACAAGGGGCCAACATTGTGTAGGGATTGAAGGACTGTGCGTTTAGACTATGAATCCTAATGTCCTCTTGGCCTCTATGTTTAGCTCCTTCCTGGCCAGCACGTAGGACAGCTTGCAGAGTGCAGCCTCAGAAGTCATGTCACTGGCTGCCACCAGCCCTGCATCACTCAGGACCTGAGGAGACCAGGAAGAAATGTTAAGAACACACATCCATCCACATCCTACCCATTAAACATACATGGTCTTCTGGTCTACCATTCTGGTGGCGTATGATGTGGTGACAGAACCCCTCAGACACTGGGTGCAGTTAACAATGATCACGCCCCTCTCTGTGGTATTCCGGAACTCCTTCAGCAGGTCAGCTTGGTTGTCAGGGGCGTTACCACTACCATACGTCTCAAGGACGACGCCCTCCATGGGCGCCTGCAGGAAGGACTTCACCTGTAGAGAAAGAGAGAGCGAGAAGATAGGCCATTTTAGTCTGGCTGGTAGGAAAAGAGAGGGAGAGAAGTGTACAGAGCAAGCTAGGATAGGGTTTAACAATAGGCCCAGACTTTACCAGCCCCCCCCCCATCCCCCAGCCCATCTGGTGCCCATGCCACCCAGGCTGTCTCTCAGTCTCAGGGTGATTCACTGGCTCTAGGAAAGCTCTTTACCACACCAGCCCTGGCATCTGGAGAGGAGACGGCTCAAATGGCCAGGCATGGGGAACCATTAACATCAAGGTGCTAAGAGACAGCGTAATTTCACCTGGCAACCCTTGGACCTTAGGCCTAACTTGTGCAGGCAGGGAAATATAGCAAGAGCTGGGCATAGCCCCAAATCTTCCATTGGATTTCGGATCAAGCCTCTAGCTAGCCAAAAATGTGTGCAACACAGATTCCTAAATAACCCCCATGATGGCAGAGACCGTGGAAGGCAGAGGAGAGCCTGATGCATAGTCAAAAAAGAAGCAAGTGATTAAAACAGATGAAAAAGCAACATGGCAGAGGGACCAGATTGAGACAGTAAAGTCATCCTCCCCTCAGTCTGTAGATAGGGAGGTGTATCTAAGTGTTTAAATGTCGGTGCCACCACCCTTGTCTTTAGTGGGTAATTGGACATGCCCCATAACCCTGTCTCATTTTTCACTGGGCTAAGTGCTGCTGGCAACCCCAGAGCAGATCCTGGCTGTATGCAGACCACTTGGAACACCCACATGATGGTGGCTTGTCAGAAAACAAAGTAGGGCCTTCATGAGAGGATACACCACAACATAGCTGCAATGAAGACTTTTAGATGAAGGTGGCTCCAAATGGGCTGATTTAGTCTTTCTACAACAGGATATTACTATACTGAACAAGAATATAAACGCAACATGTAAAGTGTTGGTCCCATGTTTCATGAGCTGAAATAAAAGAACCCAAACATTTTCCATATGCACAAAAAGCTTATTTCTCTCAAATTTCTGGAACAAATTTGTTTACATCCCTGTTCTCCTTTGTTAAGATAATCCATCCACCTGACAGGTGTGGCTTATCAAGAAGCTGATTAAACAGCATGGCCATTACACAGATGCACCTTGTGCTGGGGTCATTAAAAGGCCACTCTAAAATGTGCAGTTTTGTCACAAAACACAAAGTAACAGATGTCTCAAGTTGAGGGAGAGTGCAATTGTCATGCTGACTGCAGGAATGTCCACCAGAGCTGTTGCCAGATAATTTAATGTTCCTTTCTCTACCATAAGCCACCACCAACGTCCTTTTAGAGAATTTGGCAGTACGTCCAACCATCCTCACAACCACGTGTAACCACGCCAGCCCAGGACTTCCACATTCAGCTTCTTCACCTGCGGGATCATCTGAGACCAGTCACCCGGACAGCTAATGAAACTGTGGAGTATTTCTATCTGTAATAACGCCCTTTTGTGGGGAAAACACATTTGATTGGCTGGGTCTGTCTCCCGAGTGGGTGGGCCTATGCCCTCCCAGGCCCACCCACGGCTGTGCCCCTGCCCAGTCATGTGAGGGCCTAGTGAATTTATTTCAACTGACTGATTTCCTTATATGAACTGTAACTCAGTAAAATCTTTGAAATTGTTGCATGTTGCATTTATATTTCTGTTCAGTATATATTACTTTCAGTATTACAGTATATCAGAAGTACGAAAGACAGTTGTGGTTTAATGATGTGGTTAAATGGGAAACAGGCACAGGGCAGAGCCACTATCCACCCCTTTTCACCTCCACCCCATCCCCACCCTGGGAAGCCTCTTAAGGTCAATGCAGTGATGCCTGGGAAGAGCCGCAGCAGACCCACGTTACGGTTCATCTGAGTGCTCACTTTGAACCGTGCGGTCGTGTTCGCCCTCAATATCGTGTCCCAGTTAACTGCAGGGGAGAGGGAGAGAGTTCAGTGAAAACATCCATCTATCGGCCACGTCTAAGATTTGACTTGATATAGATACACTATGAGCACATAACAGGACAGAGCCAGTATGATACCCCTTGATTACTTCAGATCTGACCAGAGGAGGCAGGTTAGGAGACTTGAAGGCATTGAAACTCCCAGAGTCCACCTTGGTCACACGGTTCCCTCGGTACAGCTTGTGATTGAAATACACACACACCTAGAGAGAAACAGATGGGGAACAAATGAAACCTCAGAAGAGATAATACTATGGCTGTAGTATATATACAGTGGCAAGAAAAAGTATGTGAACCCTTTGGAATTACCTGAATTGATGCATAAATTAGTCATAAAATTTGATCTGATCTTAGTCACAGCAATAGACAAACACAGTGTGCTTCAACTAATAACACACAAATTATTGAATACATCATTTAAACATTCACAGTGTAGGTTGGAAAAAGTATGTGAACCCCTAGGCTAATGACTTTTCCAAAAGCTAATTGGAGTCAGTAGTCAGCTAACCTGGAGTCCAATCAATGAGACAAGATTGGAGATGTTGGTTAGAGCTGCCCTGCCCTATAAAAAAAACTCACAAAATTTGAGTTTGCTATTCACAAGAAGCATTGCCTGATGTGAACCATGCCTCGAACAAAAGATCTCAGAAGACCCAAGATTAAGAATTGTTGATTTGCATAAAGCTGGAAAGGGTTACAAAAGTATCCCTAAAGGCATTGATGTTCATTAGTCGACAGTAAGACAAATTGTCTATAAATGCAGAAAGTTGAGCATTGTTGCTACTCTCCCTAGGAGTGGCCGTCCTGCAAAGATGACTGCAAGAGCACAGTGCAGAATGCTCAATGAGGTTAAAAGAAGAATCCTAGAGTGTCAGCTAAAGACTTACAGAAATCTCTGGAACATGCTAACATCTCTGTTGAAGAGTCTACGATATGTAAAACATTAAATAAGAATGATGTTCATGGGAGGACACCATGGAAGAAGACACTGCTGTCCAAAAAAAACATTACTGTACGTCTGAAGTTTGCAAAAGAGCACCTGGATGTTCCACAGCGCTTCTGGCAAAATATTCTGTGGACATATTAAACTACAGTTGAGTTGTTTGGAAGGAACACACAACACTATGTGTGGAGAAAAAAAGGCACAGCACACCAACAGTATGGGGGAGTATGGTGGAGGGAACATCATGGTTTGGGGCTGCTTTGCTGCCTCAGGGCCTGGACAGCTTGCTGTCATCGATGGAAAAATGTATTCCCAAGTTAATCAAGACATTTTTCAGGAGAATGTAAGGCTCTCTGTCTGCCAATTGAAGCTCAACAGAAGTTGGGTGATGCAATAGGACAACGACCCAAAACACAGAAGTAAATCAACAACAGAATGGCTTCAACAGAAGAAAATACGCCTTCTGGAGTGGCCCAGTCAGAGTCCTGACCTCAACCCGATTTAAAATGCTGTGGCATGACCTCAAGAGAGCAGTTCACCCCAGACATCCTAAGAATATTGCTGAACTGAAACAGTTTTGTAAAGATGAATGGTCCAAAATTCCTCCTGACCGTTGTGCAGGTCTGATCCGCAACTACAGAAAACATTTGGTTGAGTTTATTGCTGCCAAAGGAGGGTCAACCAGTTATTAAATCCAAGGGTTCACATACTTTTCCCACCCTGCACTGTGAATGTTTACACGGTGTGTTCAATAAAGACATGAAAACGTATAATTGTTTGTGTGTTATTAGTTTAAGCAGACTGTGTTTGACTTAGATGAAGATCAGATCAAATTTTATGACCAATTTATGCAGAAATCCAGGTAATTCCAAAGGGTTCACATACTTTTTCTTGCCACTGTATATATTCCCTTCAACAGACACAATGCTAAGGTAAATTAGCGCTTGGCTATTTTGTGCTATTGATTTAACAGAGCATGTGACAGAGCCATTGATTAAACACAATTACAACTACATTTTCCTCATATCTTCATTTAAAATGTATCAATCCATCTTTGTTGATAGCAGCACATTCTCTAGATACATCATTCGTTAAAGGCCCCAGAGAGTGTGTACGTTTGTTATTCCGCGACTCTTAAAGACAAACACCCTTTGACACAACTCTGAAGTCTCATCTGGCAGTTTCAGGTTAGGTCCTGTATTGCGACACTCGCACATTCTCATGCTTTACTGAACAGTCTTGTTAAACAAGAGGTTTAAGGCTTTTGGTGCCTATTGTCTGACAACATAGTTTATCCTCACACCTTTATCAATCAGGTACAACATAGCCTCTACTATCTCAGTGGATTTGATTTATGTTGAAATTCGCATTAAGTTATATCACAAAAGCTCCAATCCACAGCAGCTTAAAAAGCTAGACTGACACACTTCAGCAAGATGAAAAATAATTTCAGTACAAAAGACATGCAATGGGGAATTAGTCTGATATAAATAATAGCAACTGGGAATTGAAGATTTCATTCATCAACACTTGATGATTGTGTGGCGCAGCGGTCTAAGGCACTTTGTTCTTAATTGACTTTCCTAGTTAAATAAAGGTTCAAATAAAATAAATTATTCAACATAAATTCACGTTCAAAAACAGGTACAGGTGACTTGTAGGCAACTGCGCTACCAAGAAGCCTCCCTCCACTATTCACCTCAGGAATCGAAAACTGACCGGCGATCAGCAGTGACTCCAAGAGGTTGTTTCTTCCATCGTTCCTCAACTCATAGATCGGCACCTGCAAGAGGTCATATAAACAACATATCACGCTTCTGTTATCTTAATCAGGCAGTTCAGCCATAAGGATGGCAGGTGTACCTGGGAGCCGGTGAGGATGGCAGGTGTACCTGGGAGCCGGTGAGGATGGCAGGTGCACCTGGGAGCCGGTGAGGATGGCAGGTGCACCTGGGAGCCGGTGAGGATGGCAGGTGCACCTGGGAGCCGGTGAGGATGGCAGGTGTACCTGGGAGCCGGTGAGGATGGCAGGCTTCCCCAGGTGCTCACACATGAAGGACAGAGCAGATGCTGTGTAGGCCATGGTGTCCGTGCCGTGGAGGATGACAAAACCGTCATACTTCTCATAGTGTTTCTGGAACCAAGAGGCAATAGAGAACAGGATCAGACTTGAAGTTCCAAGGTCAAAATGTGTAGTCTACATCTTGCCACAAGCTTTTTCAAATGACTACTGTATTTATTACAAAAGCACCAGTACAGTACCACAAACAGCATGGTTACATAAAAAATTGTGATAACTGACTTTTACTTCAGGGAATGATTTGAGACTGTTGTATTATTGTAATACATTATGTTGTATCATAATGCATCTGCTTATGCATATGGTTAAAGTCAGGGTTATGGTTAGTGTTAGAGTGAGAAATGACAACACCAAGTACCTCAATGTCCTTCCCAATTGTAGACCAGTCATCTATGGTCATATTGCAAGAGTCCAGCAAAGGGCTGTACTCTAAAAAAGTGTACACTATCCTCTTATTCAGTTTTGACAGCCTGTGAAAAGGCACACATTTACTTTGAGTCACAATCATCCAATAATAAAGAAATCACAGAAAACACCCCGAAAGAAACACAGTGCATTTACAACCGAGCTGACTGTTTACACAGAGACACATAAACAATCAAGGTTAAGCAAATGAGGCGATCACATTTTTAAAAAAGGAAATCACTTTAGGGGGTCTTTGTCTTGGATGTTTTGTTTACTTTACAAAGGCAGTGAGACTTGGTTCTGTTTACATGAGAGAGGAACAGGCCGAGGTTAAAGAAAGGAAAAGAGTGAGACAAGCTTAGTCTACTTTATGAAGCGAGACAAAGTCTATTTGGTTGGGCCTTCTGTTTCAGCAGCAGGGGTCCCAAACCAGTTCCAAAGCGTGAGGTGTGAATTATGGACGTGTGATGGAGGGGGCAAGGATTAGCTCATTTTAGAGGGGAAGGGGGAGACGCCCTGGGAAGTTTTGCTGTTTCTTCTGCTCAGTATGACACTGTATGGGGAGTTACTCATTTGAGGATGTTCTGAGGGGTGGTTGTTAGATGTGTGGAGGGGGGATGACTAGTTAGATCTCTGCGTCGCTTTAAAAAAGGGATGGGTTCATGTCTTAGCGAGACCCCATGTTCTAATTATAGGGTCAGTTGCTCCTGGCCTCCCATGCATATTAATGACTCCTCTAACCATGTTGTCCTAGCACCCTAATAAGATAGTGTGCCTCTGCTAAGCAGCTGTGAAAAGATTTTCAATTTAATCTCCCTTTTTAAGACACGGGACGGGACACGGCCACCCCCCACATTACCATAAGACAGCTAGAAACACGGATGGGGGGTGCACATCATCCCCTAGTTGGGGGTTCAATAGAACAGCAGGGGAATAGCAAGCTCACCCCTCAGCACCTAACCAGGGGCCTAAAGACACCACCCTAATTAGCCCTGGCTCCACACACAATCCTCAAACATATGTTGTTGATAATCTTAAAGCGATAGTGCCGCTGAAAACAATATTAAAATCACCAAGTATTAATTTATCTCCTGGTGTAGCCAACGGTGTGGCAGGGAAACAGGTATTAGCATACCGAGGGTAGGTTGCTGCCCCGTGGCCTAGCCTGCTGATGTCACGTTCCTGACCTTATTTTCCTTTGTTTAACTTTGTTTAGTTGGTCAGGACGTGAGCTGGGTGGGTAGTCTATGTTATGTGTTTCTATGTTGGGTTCAATGTGTTGCCTGATATGGTTCTCAATTAGGGGCAGGTGTTTGACGTTTCCTCTGATTGAGAACCATATTAAGGTAGGTTGTTCACACTGTTTGTTTGTGGGTGATTGTTGCTGTGTCTGTGTTTGTTACACCACACGGTACTGTCTCGTTCATTCATTCTTTCTTTCCTGTTCGTGCGTTCATTGTTTTTTATGTTCACAAGTTCAGGTCTGTTTAACGTCGTTTGTTGTTTTGTAATTTTCGAAGTGTTTTTTCGTATTCGTCTTTGCTTTAATAAATATTCATCATGTCTTCATACAACGCTGCGTTTTGGTCCGATCCCTACTCCTCCTCTTCAGACGAAAAGGAGGAGAGAAACCGTTACAGCTGATGAGGAGCAGAGTATTGGGAAGGGAGAGGAGCAAACAGGAGTTTGAGGTAAAGGCTTCCCACAGAGAATTTCACTACCACTTTTCACTCGCAGCTTTTCAATAAATCAATAAACCAATTTCCTACTACACACATTTCAAAATTCAAGTAATGTTAGGATATAATGACATCAGCTTGCCAATTTTATTTCAAGTCCACTGCACATGCTCACTGCAAAGTGCAAACTAAATAATTCAGGCATTAGGGACATTTATTAGCAATGTTTAGTGACAGCTAGTTTGTGTTAATCAAACTGTGCTGCCACACAAAGGAACATAATGATGGTAATAATGAAAAAGAACCTCACAGAAGCAAGGAGGAAAGAGGATGATTGAATCAACTACTGAACTTAATGAGAGATTATATAATTATTTTTAGGGACGGAAGGTGATGTCCTATGAATCCCCTGTGAGACTGTTGAAGTGATCAGGGGGTGAGGAACAGAGGGCTAGGGAGGTGACACATTGCAGTTCTCCAAACAGACACTACCATGATCCAAGCAGGCACAGTGCCAGCAGCCCCTCCACACACATCCACATGCGCACACACAAACAGTCTCGCTCAGACTAGCTTGAAAAATACTGTGCTTGTGTAGTCCTCTTATCAGTCCCCTATAACCCAGCCCCATCCTGTCAGCCTTTATCTGTGGTCCAGAGCTGCTCTGAGTGGGTTTGAGGTTGAGGGGCTGAGCCCTGCATGTGTATCTGTATGGATTAGCGTGCAGGCAGACAGGGGCGCCCCCAATGGCCCCAACACTGCAGGCCAAGAGAGGAGAGGAAGCTGCTGGGTGGGATTTGACCCAAGGTTCCTTGGTCTGGGCTCAGCCTCCATCTGGAGGGGCGATAGTGGGCACCCCTTGGACCCGACCTGCCAGGACCCCATTCAGCAGAGGGCCCTCTCGCTGTTCCTGAACACACAGACCCAGACTACAAGGATGAAACACGCTTAATACAGATTAGCCTCACTCCCTGCAAGCGTGACACCAGCAACCCCTCGCAGGCCTATTCGCTCCCCGACAGCAGAAAGCTCCTGGGGATGCTTGGAGTATTACAGAAACATTGTGATAACTCGACTGTGCTGCACTTTTTTTAGCTAGAAATGAACCAATGAGATTACCTCTCTCTCTAGCGGGAGCGAAAACAAATGATCTGAAGAGATGGAATAAGGGCATAAGGCAGTAGCGTGCCGTGGGCCTGGCGCCTGGGCCTTCAGTGAGGTCCTACACAGTCCCACCCGAATTAATCCACCTGTTATTACCATCATTTAGATGCCATGGCTCTAGACACTATACATTTAGACAGAAACGCAGTATAACCAGGCGTTGCGTCACCTTGAAATTGACATTTTTTTCAGAGAATTGCAGGGGAAGAGTACAATACAGTACAGTTCAACTAATAGGCAAGAACATAGTCGAGTGCAACAGAGTTATATTAATATTCTTCTTCTATCCATTTCTGGTCCACAAACTTTGAGCTTTAAGTCCCCCAAAAAATAAATACAGTGTGTCACTTAAACAGCGCATTGTCGCACCCAAAGCAGTTTCACCGTGATGATAAAGACACATAACTATTCACTGAAAATAAAAGAAAACAAATAATTGCAACATAGGCTATTTGCCATTTTATTTTGTTAATATATAGGCTATTAATATTAACGAAATAAAATGCGAAACATACATACACATTTAATTAAAAAAATAACATGCATTGTATGCCTACTCACCAAAGACTGATTATTAGACAGTTGCGTGCGCTTAGGGGATCGTGAGAAAAATGCTGCAAGGCCATTGAGGTGGCAAAGAAGACCTTGCATTCTTTAAGCTTTGAGGCTCCTTGGTCAGTACTAAATTAGTCGATGTGCATAGCAGTGAATGAATAAGGCCATCGGTGCCCTCTCCTTAACTTTAGCCTGCACCCCATTGAGTCCAGATGCCATGACTGCTGCGCCATCAAAACACTGTGCCACAACTTTTTCCAGACTACATTCATTTTCCTCCAAGAAACGGAAAATAAGAGCGGCAATGTCATCAGCTCGCTTGCCGCTTGTCACATCTTCAAACCGGATAAATCGCTCCTTGACTCCCGTGTCCGTCACATAACGCAGGACGAGTGAGAGCTGTAGCTCCACTCTGGTGTCCCCAAACGTTTTCAAAAGCACCATTGCTTGTAAGTGCCCAGCCGTACTTTGGTGTCTCGTTGCTGCCTTGGTTAGACAACTCAAGTTTGCAAAGCCAGTGTGGCTCCAACACCAAATCGATCACTTGCAAATAATAGGCATTCCCAGCAGTACAGTTTGCAGTGCTTCTCGGAGCCTGTGAGCCATTTACAGCGCTCATAGTTGAAACTTTGAAAGTGGCGAACGAACGAACCCTTTCCCGCCTGTACAGGCTTTGTGGCGTCGGGCGACCTCTCCTTACAATGTCTAACTTTTCTTGAAAAGTTCGTCTTGAGAATGGCGTTAAATTATATCCTCGACCAAATCGATATCTTCTCCTCCTTCCGCCATTGTGGTTCAAAAACAGTAGAACACGAATTAATTCGTTTATCAAATTTAGTTTCCTAGATCTGCATAGACCTGCCCATAGGACCTGCCTCTCAATATTGGTAATCCAATCAAAGACGTGGACGCCCTACGCCTGCTAGCTGGCTCCTGTGTAACACTGGAGCCAGCCAGCAGGCGTACAATAGCCAACTCTAAAGCTGATTGGTTGACACAAAAATTTTAATTTCCATTCACTTTAAGCTACAAGCGCCCGCACTGTTGATTCTGAAGGCCTGAGGGCAGATTTTAGACCCCTGGCAACACATGATGGCTGAATATGATTGGATAAAAGATCTAACGTAAAGACCAGCCCTCCAAATCTCAACCTGGGGCTGGAAGCAGTGCAACCAAGAGGAAAGCTATGAAATGAAGAGTATAACTCTTACTCTGGGGAATAATTTAATACATATTTGTGGGAAAATATATTTAAAAAAAAATTATATTCTGATGATGTTTAGGCCAGCAGAGAAGGCCTTGCAGGCCCTGACGGCCCACCACTGGCATAAGGTCAGGCAGCCGTGAAAACCACTACAGATATGCTGCTTCACAACTCCCTGCAGGTGTGTGCTCGTAGGATCACTCCCTGATAGATTCAAACACAGACACGACTGAGCAGCAAACTGTTCCTGCCAGGCACGTTTTGACACCAGGCGGGACGAATACAGAGGAATCAAACCACTCTCAGACACACAGCATAGCGTAGCATAGTGTAGCGCAGGCATACAGTATGCTACCAGTACTATGGGACCCTTTTGATAGTTCATCAGCGTGGTGTGTCAGCATCCTGTCAAAACAACACAGAGAGTTTTAGAGTGACATGTTCCCAGGCATGTAGGGAATAGAAACGTGTGATATTATAGCCTGTAGGTCTACTGCCATGGAGGAGCCATACTGAACTGATTTTGGGGGAGGATCTCAACCTTTATCCTGACATGGTACACTACAATGTGTTTTTTCAAGGAACCTTTTAAAAAGCCTTGTAGATTGAAAAAGCCTTGAAATCTGGCAATGTCTTGTCTTTGAATTTGAGAGTCAAATTAAGCAACAGAACTTTCAGCCATCTCCCTCTCCAAATTCACACAGGAATGTGCCTTTGTTTCACAGACATTTCCCACCGAAACTCTAACACATTCTAAAAGGTTATAAAGGAAATACTGTAACTAGAAAAGTATATACACTACATGTACAATGTCTCCATCCTTGACGTTGTGTATGAAATATGAAAAATGATGAAAGCATTTTTGTTAAGAGAGGGATGTGATCTTAGAAACTATAAGAGGAAATTGTTTCTATAACTTTGTACAACTGAGTCGTCACCGCACCTTGAGTGAAGTCAGAGAGCGTGTCAGCGTCTCGAACTGCCCCTTTTGAATGAACTGCATAAAATGGTGGGTTAAGAATTAACATATCAGACCAGAGAGGCGTGTAGCTGCAGCTCACGTCCAAAGTGGTTTGAACTCTGAAATCTCAACACGAGGTAGAGACAATAACGTCACCTCCCGGAAAATCACTGGTACGGCTGATTAGCTGTCCTAAGTAAAATATCTAGAAAAGTGAATTTAAGTGGGACCATTCTACTACTCTTCTCAAATCACCTTAGTACACTACTCTCATCACCCAATGGGAACCATCGACACGGCTGGCTAGCCTATCTTCAAAGAGGCAGCTTCAGGAGTGAATGGAAAGTAGAATAAACTGTAGTTCTGTTCAGGACTACACGACAAGTCACCGGATACCGAACGACGGCAGAGAACAACAGTAGAAGAGACGAGTGGGGACCCCTTTTGGACAATCAGAGCCTTACAAGCGTGCCGCGGAAAGGCCTAACACCCTTTTTAAGAAGGCCTAGTTCCGACAGCGATACACAGCGATTTCTTACTCCAAATGGGCGGCGGTTCGTGTGCAAAGTATATGATTACTGTGAGAGTAGTTTCTAAAATATACCAACGATAAGTGTCTCTTTCTTTCTCTCTCTCCATATCTATTGTGTCAGTCTGCTAGGGACCTGTTTCTAATGTATTAAGTCTGTATGTTTATCCTGTGTTATCATTTAGTTAGCTAGTAAATAAATAATTAAACCAATTTGTGTACTACTGAATCATAAGTAAGGCTGGATTTTTTGCAGATGCAGGAGGTTACAACTGTTTATAATGATGATATGATACAAGGTTATGATTAATACGTTGACTGTTTTATGGATGTGATAGGTAAAGACCTTTAGAGTTTAATTCAGGAGATGGTAACTCTTTTAAACAACCGCTCTCATGGTGCCCCAAATCCTAATGAGTTAATTGTTACATGATTAATTTAATCAGGTAACAATTAAATATATTTAGTTGATTAGATAAATATCAGTCATCAGATGAATGAAAATAAAGTCACAACAATACAATAGTCTCCTGTGTAAAGAAATGGTAAGGGCGTAAACATTTATGTATCGGTAGTAGCGGTAGGTAGAGGTTCATATATTTCTATAAGAGCAGATATAACTACTATTAGCCTAGTATGTTAGTCTTTTATTATCTGTATCAAACTCCAAGCTCACCATCTGAAGTTTGTCAGTCAAATAGCACAAGGCTACAATTTTTTTTTTTTTTTTTTTTTTTTTAATTTCACCTTTATTTAACCAGGTAGGCTAGTTGAGAACAAGTTCTCATTTGCAACTGCGACCTGGCCAAGATAAAGCATAGCAGTGTGAAAGCAAACAGAGTTACACCATGGAGTAAACAATAAAGAGTAATAACATGGAGACGAAAAAAGAGAATTATATAACATGTTGTGGCAAAAGGCATGAGTGGCAATAAATCAAATAATTAAATTAGCAGATTAACACTGGGTGATAAATCATCAGATGATCATGTGCAAGAAGAGTATTGGTACTTGGTGTGCAAAAGAGCAGAAAAGTAAATAAATGTAGTATGGGGTGGGTAGGTAATTGGGTGGGTAGTTTACAGATGGAACTATGTACAGCTGCAGCGATCGGTTGCTGCTCGGATAGCAGATTTTTAGTTGTTGAGGGAAGATAAAGTTTCCAACTTCAGAGATTTTTGCATATCGTTCCAGTCGCAGGCAGCAGAGAACTGAAGGAAAGGCGTCCAAATTAGGTTTTAGCTTTAGGATGATCAGTGAGATACACCTGCTGGAGCGCGTGTTGCTGGTGGGTGTAGCCATCGTGACCAGTGAACTGAGATAAGGGGCACTTTACCTAGCATAGCCTTGTAGATGACCTGGAGCCAGTGGTCTGACGACGAACATGTAGCGAGGGCCAGCCGACTAGGGATACAGTCGCAGTGGTGGGTCGTATAAGGTGCTTTAGTAAAAAACGAATGCACTGTGATAAACTGCATCCAGTTGCTGAGTAGAGTGTGAAGCTATTTTGTAGAACATCCCGAGTCGAGGATCGGCAGGATAGTAGTTTTACTAGGGTAAGTTTGCGGGTGAGTGAAGGAGCTTTGTGGCGAATAGAAGCCGATTTCTGATTTGATTTGGTTGGAGATGTTTGATATGAGTCTGAGAAGGAGATTTGCAGTCTAGCCAGACACCTAGGTACTTATAGATGTCCACATATTCTAGTCGGAACCGTCCAGGGTGGTGATGCTAGTCGGGTGCGGGTGCAGGCAGGAACGGTGAAACAGCATTTGGTTTTACTGCGTTTAAGAGCAGTTGGAGGCACGTGAAGGAGTGTTGTATGCATTGAAGCTCGTTGGAGGTTAGATAGCACAGTGTCCAAGGAAGGGCGGAGTAATAGAATTGTGTCGTCTGCGTAGAGGTGAATCAGGAGAATCGCGCAGAAGAGCACACTCATTGATGTATAGAAAAAGAGTCGGCCGAGAATTGAACTGTGGTACCCCCATAGAGACTGCACAGAGACCGGACACAATGCCCTCCGTTTGACACACTGACTCTGTCTGCAAAGTAGTTGGTGAACAGGCAAGCATCATTAGAAAACCGAGGCTACTGAGTCTGCGATAAGAATATGGTGATTGACAGAGTCGAAAGCCTTGGCAGGTCGATGAAGACGGCTGCACAGTAACGTTTATATCGATGGCGGTTATGATGTCGTTTAGTACTTGCGGCGTGCAGTGAGGGCATCCGGACCGTCGGGAAACGGATTGCACAGCGGAGAAGGTAAGTGGGATTCGAGTGGTCAGTGATTGTTTGTTGACTTGGTTTCGAAGACCTTAGAGTAGGAGGGGCAGGATGTATAGGTCTGTAACAGTTTGGTCCAGGGTGTCTCCCCTTTGAAGAGGGGGATGACCGCGGCAGCTTTCCAATCCTTGGGGATCTCAGATGATACGAAGGAGAGGTTGAACAGGCTGGTAATAGGGGGTGCGACAATGGCGCGGACAGTTTCAGAAATAGGGGTCCAGATTGTCAAGCCCAGCTGATTTGTATGGGTCCAGGTTTCCAGCTCTTTCAGAACATCTGCTATATGGATTTGGGTAAAGGAGAAGCTGGGGAGGCTTGGCGAGTAAGCGGGGGGCGGGCTGTTGGCCAAGGTTGGAGTCGCCAGGAAGAAGGCATGGCCAGCCATTGAGAAGTGCTTGTTGAAGTCTTCGATTATCACGGATTTATCGGTGGTGACCGTGTTACCTAGCCTCAGTGCATGTGGGCAGCTGGGAGGAGGGCTCTTGTTCTCCATGGACTTTACAAGTATCCCAGAACTTTTTGGAGTTAGAGCTACAGGATGCGAATTTCTGCTTGAAAAAAGCTGGCCTTTGCTTTCCTGACTGACTGGTGTATTGGTTCCTGACTTCCCTGAACAGTTGCATATGCGGGGCTCTTCGATGCTATTGCAGTTCGCCACAGGTTTTTTGTGCTGGTCGAGGGCAGTCAGGTCTGGAGTGAACCAAGGGCTATATCTGTTCTTGGTTCTGCATTTTTGAAGGAGCATGCTTGTCTAATATGGTGAGGAAGTAACATTTAAAGAATGACCAGCATCCTCAACTGACGGGATGAGGTCAATCTTCCAGGGTACCCGGGCCAGGTCGATTAGAAAGCCTGCTCGCAGAAGTGTTTTAGGGAGCGTTTGACAGTGATGAGGGTGGTCCTTTGACCGCAGACCCGTGGCGGATACAGGCAATGAGGCAGTGATCGCTGAGATCTTGATTGAAGACAGCAGAGGTGTATTTTGGAGGCAGGTTGGTCAGGATAATGTCTATTAGGTGCCCATGTTTACGGATTTAGGTGTTACCTGGTGGGTTCCTTGATGATTTGTGTGAGATTGAGGGCATCAAGCTTGGATTGTAGGACTGCCGGGTGTTAAGCATATCCCAGTTTAGGTCACCTAACAGAACAAACTCTAAGCTAGATGGGGGCGATCAATTCACAGATGGTGTCCAGGACAGCTGGGAGCTGAGGGGGGTCGGTAGCAGGCGGCAACAGTGAGAGACTTATTTCTGGAGAGATAATTTTTTAAATTAGAGTTCGAACTGTTTGGGCATAGACTGGAAAGTATGACAGAACTTTGCAGGCTATCTCTGCAGTAGATTGCAACTCCTCCCCCTTTGGCAGTTCTCTTTGACGGAAAGTGTTATAGTTGGGTATGGAAATCTCAGAATTTTGGTGGCCTTCCTAAGCAGGATTCGGACACGGCAAGGACATCAGGATTGGCAGAGTGTGCTAAGCGGTGAGTAAGGCAAACTTAGGGAGGAGGCTTTCTGATGTTGACATGCATGAGGCAAGTTTTTCGATCGCAGAAGTCAACAAATAGGGTGACTGGGGACATGCAGGGCCTGGGTTATACTCCACATACCCGAGGAACAGAGGGATAGTAGGATGAGGGTGCGGCTAAAGGCTATCAAAAATGGTCGCTAGAGCGTTGGGGCAAAGAATAAAAGGAGCAGATTTATGGGCGTGGTAGAATAGATTCTGGCATAATGTGCAGACAGGGGTATGGAGGGGCGGGTAAGCGGAGGCAAGCCCAGGCACTGGGTGATGATAAGAGAGGTTGTATCTCTGGACATGCTGGTCTCAATGGTGAGGTCACCGCATGTGTGGGGTGGGACAAAGGGGTATCAGAGGTACGGAGAGTGGACTACAGGGTCCATTGCAAAACAAACAATGACAATGAAAACTAGCCTGAACAACAGTATGCAAGGCATATTGATATTTGAGAGAGACATACAATAAGGCATAAAGTGATTGCAGGTCTTGATTGGGAGATAGCTAAAACAACAGGTAAGATAAAGCAGCAATAACAGGTGCTAGTCTGCCAGAACAACAGGTAAAAAATGGCGAGACTAGGCAGAGAGGGTCGGATTATACCACACAGATCCTGAGTTAAAGCACAGAGCCGACAGATAAGACACAAAAACAGAATGGAGTACCGTGAATTAATGGACAGTCAAGCATGCATCAGTTATGTAGCCAAGTGATCATAGTGTCCAGGGGGCAGCCTAGATGGAGCAGAGGAGGCCTCCACTAAGCTAGCCGCGGCGTGTAAAGTTAGTAGCCCGGGGGTGTCTGCTCAGACGGAGGGGGTCTGCTCAGACGTGTTGTGTCGACAGAGAATCCAAGCCAGATGGCGATGGCGAAAGAGAGGTTGTGAATTGTAGAATAGTGTTTGCTAACTGGTGCTAGCTTCGTGGCAGTGGCAGTGGACTAGCTCTTCAGTAGCGCAGAGTGGCAGCTCTGAGGCTAGCTCAAGGCTACTGGTGTTTGCTTCGGACAGAGGTGTTAGCCAGTAGTAGCACTCGGTTGCAGCTAGCTAGCTGTGATGATAGGGTGAATTGTCCAGAGCTTGCGTCAGAGAATCCGGTGATGTGGTAGAGAAAAAGCAGTCCTATTGCTCTGGGTTGATATCCGCGCATGCTAGCACGGCAGATGGGCTAGCTCGAGGCTAGCTCAAGGCTAACTGGTGCTTGCTTCGGGACAGAGGTGTTAGCCAGTAGTAGCCACTCGGTTGCAGCTAGCTAGCTGTGATAATACGGTGTAATTGTCCAGAGCTTGCGTCAGGTAATCCGGTGATGTGGTAGAGAAAAGCAGTCTATATGCTCTGGGTGTATGCGCTTTTAGCAGGACTGGCAGGTATCGGCCCGGTATTGAAGCTGGCTGTGTCCGAGTTAAGGGCGAAGACCGCAGCAGTGGCTAACTGACTACTAGCTAGTAGCTAGTTATCTGGCTAGCTTCTGATTGGGGTTACGGTTCAAAAGTATATAAAAAATAGCAGGTCCGTACCACATTGGGTGAGGCGGAATGTAGGAATGTATATTCAGTTCCTAGATGGAAAGTGAAATTAAAATAAATACGAAATGTATACGAAAAATACGAATACTATTTACACGGGACAAGACAGGACAAAGACACATCCGACTGCTACGCCATTCTTGGATTCTACAGTGATGAGCTGTTACATGGAGGTCAAACAGTACTCTTTTCACAGTTTGAATGATTGTACACTGTACGAAGATTGTAAAATAAAGTAAAACATCTCAACATTTAACTAGCCAATATATTAATAACAGCGAAGGCAAAGTAAAAAGACTAAACAGAAATAGGGATAGAAGGCTGCAGAGGAGCCCTGGAGAGGAATGAGGTGAAGGGAGAGGTGGAGCCAGGAGAGAGGTGGAGTGTATGGGTGACTTACGGCAGGACCAGGGTGTTCCTCTGTGGGCTACTCGTGCTGTAGTCTTCGTACATACGGGACTGCAGAGCATACTCCTCATCATGGAGGATGAGAAGCTTTCGCAGGGCCTTCACAAACGAATTAGGCTCTGGGAACAGCACTGTGTATGCGAGACAGAGAGAGACAGAGTTGAGAAGGTGATGTTACCATTAGAGTACGGAGCAACAAATCAGTCAGAGTTCAGGTAGGGTGAGCTCAACAACAGCCTATATAGATTTGAGTCTGATGTTTATTTTGTAAAGAGAGGACTCTGACATAGCCTAGGGACCTTGGGTTCGAGAGTGTAGCAATATGGTAGAGTCTAGGGCCGGGAAGATACCAGTATCGCGATATTCGTTAGTATCGTGGCAAGGAAACAAAACACGAAGTAGATGTAACTTCTTTAGGAAAACAGCCCTAATGTTGGAAACAAAACACGAAGTAGATGTAACCTCTTTAGAAAAAACAGCCCTAATTTGGAACAAAAACACGAAGTAGATGTAACTTCTTTAGGAAAATCAGCCCTAATGTTGGAAACAAAACACGAAGTAGATTGTAACTTCTTAGAAAACAGCCTAATGTTGGAAACAAAACACAAAGTAGATGTAACTTCTTTAGGAAATCAGCCCTAATGTTGAAAACAAAACACAAGTAGATGTAACTTCTTTAGGAAAACAGCCCTAATGTTGGAAACAAACACGAAGTAGATGTAACTTCTTTAGGAAAACAGCCCTAATGTTGGAAACAAAACACGAAGTAGATGTAACTTCTTTAGGAAAACAGCCCTAATGTTGGAAACAAAACACGAAGTAGATGTAACTTCTTTAGGAAACAGCCCTAATGTTGGAAACAAAACACGAAGCAGATGTAACTTCTTTAGGAAAACAGCCCTAAAGTTGGAAACAAAACACAAAGTAGATGTAACTCTTTAGGAAAACAGCCCTAATGTTGGAATCAAAACATGAAGCATATGTAACTTCTTTAGGAAAACAGCCCTAATGTTGGAATCAAAACATGAAGCAGATGTAACTTCTTTAGGAAAACAGCCCTAATGTTGGAAACAAAACACGAAGTAGATGTAACTTCTTTAAGAAAACAGCCCTAATGTTGGAAACAAAACATCATGTCACCCAGAGTCACATTTATTTATTTTCCAAGCTATAACACAAAATATTTTACATACAGCAGGTTTTTAAAAGGACCAAAGCATGAAGACTACTTCGTGTTTTCATTTTTGCCATAGGAAGAAAACATGTCAATACTGGTATCGTCCCATTCTATTATTGTCCAGGCCCTAGTAGTCTACTTTCTTGTTAATTAGGCAAGTCAAACAGAAAGACTACTTCAAGAGCATTTTTGCAATAACGCAAATAAATAAATAAAATGTTTAAGTAATCAAAAGTCTTTTCAGGGGGCATTATCAGATTTACCATTCTCAGTTTATCATGCCTTGTGTTATACTCAACCCTAGTGGCAAACTTGAGAATCACCTTGATATGAAAAGTAGGCTGTGTTAGAAAATGACTAATCATTCATGTATTGTGAAATAACTTATATAACTCATCATAGGACAACAGCCCACCAGAATATGCTAATGTAATAAACCAGGGACAGACCCCGGGTCTTCAATGGCAAATTAGTTACCAATGAGTGCCTTTCCCAATAAATTAGTTCCTAAAGTGGGAGAAGGATGCAGGCTGCGTGGTATGCTGGCACGTGACTGCTAATGCATTTCAATGGGAGAGATGAGGCAGGGCAGCTGAGAGGCATGAATCCTGAGTCAAGCAACTGGAATGAGACGCCACTGTGGACCACCAGCCACTGGCTAGATGGAAAGATTGCATAAAGACAAAACTTTAGACTTCCAAACTGAGCCTTTGGAATGGTGTAATTATACAGTAGGCCCTATACCTAGAAACTATGGTCACATGAATTATGATGTAGTGTTTACTGTTTACTCCAAGTACCATCAACATCAGTGGATGCTGAATGAAATGAGAAGGGCTGGTCAGCCTAGAGCAGGGCTCCCCAACTGGTGGTCCGCAGGTGATTTATTTGGCCCCTCAAGTTTTCTTATAAAATAGAGGGATATACAGTATGTGATCGCATACAAATGTAAGGAGGGTTAGAAATGTTTTTGTCAAATATTATATCCTTTTGGGCTTCTTGCGGTCAATTTGCAGTCTACAAATTCTTTGTAATTATGTTCCGGCCCCCTCACCATCCGCTCAAGAATAACATCATCCTGCGGTTGAATCTAGTGGATGATCCTGGCGTAGACATACCCTTCATCAGACATTTTATCCAAAGTGCTTAACATTTGTCCTTGCCCCAAAAACAATGCTTAATTCTTTCCCATTTCAGGAAATTAATTATACAGAAATCAAAAGAAGAACAACTGGAATTGAAAAGATAAGCAGATATAAATGTTTCAGTGGTGTGTCACACTAGAAAAATACCTGGACAGTTTGGGTTGTTTACATCAACAAAAATCTTGATTTATCTTTGTAATGGTGTGTGGATGAAAGATCCTAATTCAGCTGATCTTGTACTCTGGAATTAATATGCAAGACTGACAAATGGCGATGGTGAACACATTCATTTAGGTCAACTGTGACAGATTGGACAGTTAACCAGTACTGAAGCATGATTTGGTCGTTTTGTACCCTCAACAAACATAATATTATGCTCTTTGATCCTGTTACCCTGTTACCCTGTTCTGTACGTCATAGCTAGTTATTCATTAGTTTAACGTTAGGGCAGTAGACATCCATCCACATGTGTTTTCAAATTAATTTTACAATGGGGAAGGAAGTGAGTTGAAACTAAGCACACGTGGACAAACATGATTTTCAGGATTTAGATTTTCAAGGTGCAATGTATGTTGCAAGAAGTTCACAGGACATTAAGTGTTTTGTTACAATGTAACCCGAGAACACAAAGCATTAAGCAGGCGAAAGAAATCTCATCACTGAATCTCTTGTTCCGTACTCAAGACCTCTAACTGCAAACCATGACAGATAAGTATGAGAATCAGTGTCCAGAATCAGGACTCTAAGCGCTCAAGTGGACTCTGCAATGCAGAAGAATATCACCCTTAGGTACCATCTGGAGGAATTCCAGAATGGTCACTCGCTACAGTGTGACAACCAACCAAGCAACCGGAGCCCGGTACTCAAAGGAGTGAAAACGATAGAAGGTTCAGACTTTGCCTCCCTCATGTGTCCCTCAGTCTTGGCCATTCAGCACTGAGTGATATGGCGCCTCTTCGCCAACAAAGCCATAGCTTGGCTTCTCCTCTTGGCCTTTCGGACCCAATTTCCCACAGAATGAAGCCAACCATCTCCACCCGCTTGGTGCGGAACGCCTTGACCAACTCGTTAAACATTTCCCAACCTTTGAAACCTTTCCAGGTTAGCCAAATGATAGTGAGACGTTCCTAACTGACATAGAGGACGCATTGGGTGGCTACCCGAATGCTACGGGTTCTAACAGGGTTTACCTGTTGAAGCGAATGTCAAATAGACACGTGACAAGGTTAATTCGTCCACAACAGCAACACGTGCTAAAAGACTATGCTAAACTTAAAACTTAGAACTCAGTGGTTAGAATTCAGTGAAACTTAGAATTCAGTGGTTCTGCAACTCGCAAACATGATAGCTCACTGGCTAACAAGCTCAGAATGAACACCAACAAGCTTACTATCATAGGTTTCATTCAGCTTACTTTGGCCTACTCACTGAAACAGGAATTATTATTTTTATCCATTATTTTGCCAGGTAAGTTGACTGAGAACACATTCTCATTTACAGCAACGACCTGGGGAATAGTTACAGGGGAGAGATGAATGAGCCAATTGTAAACTGGGGATTATTAGGCGACCGTGATGGTCAGATAGGAAATTTAGCCAGGACACCAGGTTTAACACCCCTACGACAAATGCCATGGGATCTTTAATGACCTCAGAGAGTCAGGACACCCATTTAACATACCATCTGAAAGACAGCACCCTACACAGGGCAGTGTTGGGATATTTTTTAGACCAGAGGAAAGAGTGCCTCCTACTGGCCATCCAACACCACTTCCAGCAGCACCTGGTCTCCCATCCAGGGACTGACCAGGATCAACCCTGCTTAGCTTCAGAAGCAAGCCAGCAGTGGTATGCAGGGTGGTATGCTGCTGGCTGGAATGGAAGAGCTGTTACCGTTCAAACAAATGTTTCTGTTGAACATGTATCCCACCTTCATTACCTACTTGGGCGCTACAGCCCACTTTGGCTTGCCTATCTTACAACTCAGAGAGCTTGCGAGCACAGCTTTTGAGGCATCAAAGCTCGCAACGCTAAGAGCCATGACATCTCTGTTTTGAAGTGTGACCAGGAGCACTCACTCCAATTAGAGGGTGCATTATCAGGTATTGGAGCGTTGAGAGATGACGCACAACAATGGTTTCTACCACGAAACCACGATTCCAATAACGACACGGTCAAAATAACTGTTAAGTAAGTCGCCATCGAAACAACTACCGCTACAATTGACCTGTTCGCTAAGTTCCTGAACCCAACCCACACAAAGTGTCAGAGCACAAGGGTAACAAAGGGTTTAAGGACGATCAAAAGGTAGACCAATGTGTTCTAGAAGTTCCACTACGTGAAAGACTAAAGCAAGTAAAATTTGAGAAAAGGGAAAAAGATCATTCACAAGGACTAGACTGGGAATTGCCGGACACCAGGTCCACAGGAATTAACACCTTTAGCAAGTACGTTAACTTCTTTGGGGTAGGGGGCAGTATTTTCACGTCCGGATGAAAAGCGTGCCCAGAGTAAACTGCCTGCTACTCAGGCCCAGATGCTAGGATATGCATATTATTAGATTTGGATAGAAAACACTCGGAAGTTTCTAAAAATGTTTTAATGACGTCTGTGAGTATTACAGAACTCATATGGCAGGCAAAAACCTGAGAAAGAATCCAACCAGGAAGTGGGAAATCTGAGGTTTGTAGTTTTTCAACTCTTTGCTTATCCAAGATACAGTGGAAATGGGGTCATATTGCACTTCCTAATGCTTCCACTAGATGTCAACAGTCTTTAGAACCTTGTTTGAGGCTTCTACTGTGAAGTGGGGGCGAATGAGAGGGGAATGAGTCAGAGGTCTGCCAGAGAGCCCCGAGCTGACCATGCGCCTTCACGTGATAGTTAGCTTGCGTTCCATTGCATTTCTGAAGACAAAGAAATTCTCCGGTTGGAACATTATTGAAGATTTATGTTAAACACATCCCAAAGATTGATTCTATACATCGTTTGACATGTTTCTACGGACTGTAACGGAACTTTTTGACTTTTCGTCTGCACCTAGTGATCGCGCGTCATGAATTTTGATTACTGGGCTAAATGCGCGAACAACAAGGAGGTATTTGGACATAAATTATGGACTTCATTGAACAAAACAAACATTTATTGTGGAACTGGGATTCTTGGGAGTGCATTCTGATGAAGATCATCAAAGGTAAGTGAATATTTATAATGCTATTCTGACATCTGTTGACTCCACAACATGGCGGATATCTGTTTGGGTTGTGTTGGTCTCTGAGCGCTGTACTCAGATTATTGCATGGTGTGCTTTTTCCTTTAAGTTTAAAAAAAATCTGACACAGCGGTTGCATTAAGGAGAAGTGGATCTAACATTCCATGCAGAGCAGTTGTATCTTTTAGCAATGTTTATTATGAGTATTTCTGTAAATTGATGTGGCTCTCTGCAAAATCACCGGATGTTTTGGAACTACCGAACATAACGCGCCAATGTAAACTCCGATTTTTGGATATAAATCTGAACTTTACCGAACAAAACATACATGTAATGTGTAACATGAAGTCCTATGAGTGTCATCTGATGAAGATCATCAAAGGTTAGTGATTCATTTTATCTCTATTTCTGCTTTTTGTGACTCCTCTCTTTGGCTGGAAAAATGGCTGTGTTTTTCTGTGACTTGGCTCTGACCTAACATAATCGTTTGGTGTGCTTTCGACGTAAAGCCTTTTTGAAATCGGACACTGTGGCTGGATTTACAACAAGTGTATCTTTAAAATGGTGTAAAATACTTGTATGTTTTAGGAATTTTTATTATGGGATTTCTGTTGTTTAGAATTTGGCGCCCTGCACTTTCACTGGCTGTTGACGAGGTGGGACGCTACCGTCCCTAGAGAGGTTAAAAATCTACATTTTCACTCAGACTACCTCGCCTCTCACATTGAGAATCATGCTGAAACTACACTTCCAGGACGTATCACTTGTTCACCCTGTGTATGTTATCAGCCTCGAATCTGTACCCCTGCTATTCGGTGCAGACTTAATGGATCGGTTACTCCCATTGATGGATTGGAAAACCAACCACGTATGGTCACAGGCCACGGTGTCTTCTCCACTGAACACACTGTCTTCCCCCAACGCTAGCTGCAACGCAGTCATCCACGAGGGGTATCTGTCAAAAACACCCCTTGGGAAAAAGACATTTCAAAACCTCTTGATGCAGAATCTGATCCAAGAAGATATTATGATCTCTCAACACAACACAAACCTGATTGACTATTCTTTTCATGATTTTGAGCCAGCAGTTGCTGTGAATGAGTAACTTCCCTCCTGCTTGAAGTCGTGCAATACTGTAGTTGAGAGGAACTTATCTTGCCCTTCAGACACTTCCGCAAGCACAGCGGCTGTCTCAGCAAGTAAAACATTGACGCTCAGAGTGTACTCTGCTTCCGATGATACATCTTCCGCTTTGTGGGGGACTGTCACCCCTTACAATGACACTAATGGCGTAAGTCCCGCAACTGACCTGATGACTCCCGCTGGTGAAACACTTTGTGATATCACAGAGAGATATCCTCGTCTCAGTTTGCAGGTACTGAAGAGGTTGCCACACGCGGACGCTGTGGTAACTGACAGGCCTCGACAGCCACTGAGCATTTTGAAGCACAAACACCAGGAGATTTGGTTGAAAGGTTACAGCCATTCTCATAACAACACGGCTGCTGCCAACTCGTACATAGGGTCCGACCTTTTCGTTTGTGCCTTAGATACCAACACCAACCGCTGGTGGGTGGGGGGAATAGTAGCCCAGACACATGATGAGCCTCATTGAGGCCAGTGGGGGGGGGTCGAGACTACGTGCAACACTGTATGAGGCTGCCAGAGCATAAAACAAATCTAGTTGTAAACTCCCCTATCAGAACAGTGAGAAGCAGACAAGCCCCTAGACAGGGATAACCTTAGAACACATCTAAGATATTACTGTGTACCACATTGGTTGTAAAAGAAGTCCAGTGGATGTTCCACCTCCAAAACAAATTGCAAAAATAATCATGTCTTGCCATGTGTAGTTTCAACCACAATGCAACTAGTCAAATGCTCTAATCATGTGTTCCGGTAGGATAACATTTCAGAATAAATCGGTAGGATAACTGGTCCCCTTGATTACCAGTACCAATGTCAGCACAGTCAATCCAGCAACAATCAGTAAGAAGATTAGAGACCTCACAGGTGAAATTGCTATTGATAACAGCGATAGAGGAGTTAGAAGTCACTCAGATTGCAACACCTGTAAGGGAATCTCGAGAAAACTCTTCTGATGGTTAACACTCATGCCATTAATAAATAGAACCCTCCTTTCAGGAGGAAAGTTATTAGAAGTCATGAACCATGATCACACCGCGTACGACTGGTTCAGTGCTTAGAGAGTACTTCCGTTGTGAGGTTAGCTCCTCCGTGGATAACATAGCTATGAAACAGAGTCCTTCATACCTATCACCACTACAATGGTGTAAGACTCATTCACGTGTAGTAAAACTACTACAGGTCCCCTTTAAATAGGTTGTGAGGTTGGCATCAATTCTTACTAACCTCCAGGCATTGACCTGGAAATGATCTGATGACATCACTCATTCTGAACAGGTTACAACCTACCAGGATACTTGGTTCTTTCCCTTAGCATGTGCGCTTATGTAAGCATAAACGCACACCTACAAAGGAAAATTTAATTCGGGTTTATGCTCGGATCACTTCAGGGTCCAAAAAAAATACCAACCTTAGTAAAGTTGAACATTTACTCTGAGGCCTTTGACTCTACAGCTTCAGTACTCACCAGTTTCTCCACAAGAGGACTGCCCGAAACTGGTGCCTTACAGCTGTAAACATATAATGTAGTTATAAACTTATGATAGTGCCCTAAGCAACACACCACGAATTAGGAACGCCCTAGATATGACATTTGACAATGCCATGATAGGGTCATTTTGCCAAAACCTTGGACGTATATAGAATACAGTCCAATTAGATGATTTAGGTGTGATAACTATATTTTGTATATCTTTTGTTTATGCTTTCATTCTTTTTCGTTTCATTTCCTTTGACACTTAGGAATTGATAGAGCCATAAGTTCCCCATACAACCATCACTTAAAAAATATATATATTTAACCTTTATTTAACCAGGTAGGCCAGTTGAGAACAAGTTCTCATTTACAACTGCGACCTGGCCAAAATAAAGCAAAGCAATGCGACAAAAACAACAACATAGAGTTACACATGGGATAAACAAACGTACAGTCAATAACACAATAGAAAAAGTCTATATACAGTGTGCGCGAATGTAGTAAGATTAGGGAGGTAAGGCAATAAATAGGCCATAGTGGTGAAATAATTACAATTTAGCATTAACACTGGAGTAATAGATGTGCAGATGATGATGTGCAAGTAGAGATACTAGCGTGCAAAAGAACAAAAATAAATAACAATATGGGGATGAGGTAGTTGGGCTATTTACAGATGGGCTGTGTACAGGTGCAGTGATCGGTAAGCTGCTCTGACAGCTGATGCTTAAAGTTAGTGAGGGAGATATAAGTCTCCAGCTTCAGTGATTTTTGCAATTTGTTCCAGTCATTGGCAGCAGAGAACTGGAAGGAAAGAAGACAAAGGAGGAGTTGGCTTTGGGGATGACCATTGAAAAAAACCTGCTGGAGCGCATGCTACGGGTGTTGCTATGGTGACCAGTGAGCAGAGATAAGGCGTGGCTTTACCTAGCAAAGACTTATAGATGACCTGGAGCCAGTGGGTTTGGCGACGAATATGAAGCGAGGGCCAGCCAATGAGAGCATACAGATCGCAGTGGTGGGTAGTATATGGGGCTTTGGTGACAAAACGGATGGCACTGTGATAGACTACATCTAATTTGCTAAGTAGAGTGTTGGATGACATCGCCGAAGTCAAGCATCAGTAGGATAGCCATTGAATTAATTTTGGGTCAGTCACAGTGGTCAGGTATTCTGCCACTGTGTACTCTGTTTAGAGCATTCTAGTTTGCTCTGTTTTTTTGTTGTTAATTTTTCCAATATTTTAAATAATTATTTTTTTGTTTTCAAATGATTTGGGTCTAATTGTGTTGCTGTCTTGGGGCTCTATGGGGTCTGTTTGTGTTTTTGAACAGAGCCCCAGGACCACCATGCTTAGAGGCCTCAACTCCAGGTTAATCTCTCTGTAGGTGATAGCATTGATTCCCAAAGTAGATTCCCAAGGTTTGGGAATCACTTCCTTTTAGGTGGTTGTAGAATTTAACACAACCAACTTTCCACTCTGGAGAATCCCTGTGAGATTAGGGGACATGACACAGTAGCAGAGATATGTGACTCATCAAATAATCAAATGGATGCTGATTTAATTCACAAGCGAGTGCCATTTATTTGACTTACTGTGAAATAACCTTTGATGAATCAAAAAGATAATTTTATGAGGTCTATGTATTTTATCTATCCATCGTATGATTTTACATTCCTTTAAATGAGAAAGATGTATTGATGAAGATCTTTGTTATTACACAACTGTCCATTTTCAACTTGTGTAATAATATAAAAAAGAAATGCTCAACTCCATTGCTATGCAAATACAATGCAATTGTCACATGTCAATACAATGGTTCTACCACAGGAAATACACAGTTACTATACTGGTTTAGCTAATTATTGAACTTCCATTGTTTTGCTATTCCTTCCTCCACAAGGTGATTACACAGAAGCCACCGACAACTAAATGCAGAAGCCACTGACTGCCACGGAGCATGAACTACACAGGTACCAAGTCCAGCAGCATATGGGCCTGCTCCATAGCCTGGAGTTGGCACATACACGTATGAGGGGAATCGACCAGCAGCAGAGACAGTACCTCGACTAACCTGTACCCCCCGCACATTGACTCGGTACCCCATGTATATAGCCTCGTTATTGTTATGATATTTTCTTGTGTTACTTTATAATTTTTTACTTTCACTTTAGTTAATTTCGTAAATATTTTCTTAACTCTATTTCTTGAACTGCAATG
The DNA here is from genome assembly GCF_002910315.2 of Salvelinus sp. IW2-2015. Lineage (NCBI taxonomy): Eukaryota > Metazoa > Chordata > Actinopteri > Salmoniformes > Salmonidae > Salvelinus > Salvelinus sp. IW2-2015. Next base: position 11,435,457 of record NC_036843.1, on the reverse strand, counting down.
TTGGTTAAGGGCTTGTAAGTAAGCATTTCACTGTAAGGTATTTGGCACATGTGACAAATACAATTTCATTTTAACCAGCCCAGAGGTCATAACTCCAGCAAGCATCAGAACAGAGAGTATCCCTCTCACATGCGTCCACACAGAGGTTCAAACAGCCGAACAAAACTGATCGATATTAGACCTCCTACCACCACTGTGAACTTGAGTGGGGCATCTGGCAACCGATTTCCTGCTTCGTTGGTAAATAATTTCAAAAAATGAAAGACAACGCTGATGTATGCCACAAGGTGGTGATATTACACTTTGTATCGAGGACAGTATGCATACAGTAACCTAGTCTACATAAAAAATGTTAAGGAAAGGACAGACATAAGAAGCCTACATTTAAATATATATGTTTGTTAAGCATACCACATGTACTATTTTAATTTACAAATGCATATTGTAACTGATGCAATTTCGTTCTTTAATTAATGGCCATGATTCTTAGTACATTCGCACCATGCATTTACTTTTAATAAATTTTTGACCATGCTTGTGATGTCAAGAGTAATCCGAGGAGCAGAAATGGCTCCTCTGAACACAGCGTGCGCAAGTCAACTGAATGAGCCAGAGGAAGTGGCGGGTGATGTGGTCCACACCTTTCCGGTAGATCAGAGTTGTAGCACAGACAGAACAATGAGACAGATATTTCACCAGACGTATAAAATGTGAAGCCCGGTTCCACTTACTACCAAATATAGGGATGAACGGAAGTCCAGTAGCCCGAAAGTCGGAGATGGAGCGAGATAGATTTTGGCCGACAGGTCATTAGGGTAATTTTCTCATCAATGAAACATTTGATCTTGATACAGTTTCCCAAACTATAATCTGTAACAAACAGAGTGGACTGCGTTTTATAGGCTTGACCCTTTGCCAAAGTTTTTTTTAATTGCGTTGTTTAGAAGGAGTGCAAGGGCGAATTGAGTTATCGCACAAGCGCACTTCACAGACTAGGCGTTCCTTAACTGAAATATGCAAATAAATGATAGAATGCACCAATAGGATCTAACTAGCTTGTGCTTGGCTCTGCCCACCTCCTTGCTTGTCCTGCCCACTATGATTAATTTGCTCCCATTGGAAACGACAGGCTCTGGTCTATCTTGGGTTTGCTATAATAATCTTTGGTAGTAGCACTTCAACTCGACTGAAAAGGAGAGAAACGAAAGCAGTTTGGAAATTACTGAGAGAGGAGGGTGGAAACAGAAGGTAATATATGTTTTTATTTTAAGATTTGTGTAAAATATTATAAAGGGTACATACTAACGTCTGCATTTTCAATTTCGTTGACCTATCCACAATGCAGCGTGAAGTAGCTAGCAAGCTAGAAGTTAGCATTTAGCTGACGTTAGCTAGCAGCCGTCACCTTTGCTAAATTGAGCTTTCTGACACTCATCCCAAACCTCTTCTGTTTCAGGGGGACGAGGGGGTATTTTGGGATTAAATGAATGACCTTAGTCACCGGGACTTTAGGATAACGGGCTCCTACGAACGAGTGGGTAGCCCAGTGCGGCGTTTGATGGAATAGTTGCAGACAATTGCCTTTCTCCTCCGGTGGTGCTGATCGAAACTAGGGCGAGGAGGGGGACCTCGAAACACGCTCCCCAAGAGGAGTACCGCAGGCTTTTTGGAGGGCCTATTCGATTTCCTTGGTCTATCAACAGCCCCCGCCCCTCTGACCCGGAATTTAATAGAAATCGATAGGAATAAGAAATCGTTAATATTAACATTTTGTGACAGCTACAATTAAGAAGTATACGGCTTGTCATACAATTTACTTTCAAAACCTTTGGGTACACATTTGAACATGGATGCCTCAAACTCTGAACAATAAGTTATTAGCAGAAATCCTCATAGTTAGAATAGGCTTATTGTTGCCAGTTTACTTGAGGACTCCCGTGTTTGGCCGACACATTCTTTACGCATTGATTTGATCCTGACAATGCTCAGGGTGAGCTTCATATTTCACACCATGTCCATTGATAGTTAGTTGCAGGGTTACGCCTGGTTAAGCAAATACATCGGGTTGAAAGCTGCATGGTTTTGACATTAAGGAAGTAATACGGGACGTACTGAAGAACCCAACCAGTTTTTTCATTTGAAAAGGAATATTTATGCACTGTTTTCATGATGGGGAAAATGCTTTCGAAAATCTTTGGCAACAAGGAGATGAGAATATTGATGCTTGGACTTGATGCTGCTGGAAAGACCACCATCCTTTACAAACTGAAACTTGGACAGTCAGTCACCACAATTCCCACTGTTGGTTTCAATGTCGAGACTGTCACCTACAAAAACGTAAAATTCAATGTATGGGACGTTGGAGGCCAAGATAAGATCCGTCCCCTGTGGCGACACTACTATACGGGCACTCAAGGGTTAATCTTTGTTGTGGATTGTGCAGACAGAGATCGCATCGATGAGGCGAGGCAGGAACTCCATCGCATTATTAATGACCGTGAAATGAGGGACGCCATCATCTTGATTTTTGCCAATAAGCAGGACCTGCCAGATGCCATGAAGCCGCATGAAATCCAAGAGAAACTAGGATTGACCCGCATCAGAGATAGGAATTGGTATGTTCAGCCCTCCTGTGCGACCACGGGAGACGGACTATATGAGGGGTTGACATGGCTAACATCAAATTACAAATCTTAATGATTGAGTGATGACTGTTTTTAGATTTTTATTTTATTTTTTACTTTGAAGTTAAATAACTTTACTTCTAAAATGAATACAATAAAGAAGATTTGATTTATCCATTTATTTGGTTTGCTGGTTTATAGTTTGCCTCTACTCTGTAGCAAGCCTATGTCACATAATTTTTTGTGGCTTGATGAATACACAATTAAATGGGTTCATAATTCAAAACTAGAGTTTACCGCCTTTGCCTATTCTTTATCCCATTTTTAATAGATTTTCTAATGGAGCTGGATTTTAATATTTTCATTTGGGCTAAGGTTTGGTTCTGTTGTGCTTTTAAGATACACTTGGATTGATTGAGTAACAAGGGTCTGTTTCCTAGTTTTTCCTTTCAGAACTGAAGTCTGTTTAGTCTAACTTGTTCTGGACAACTAGCTACAACACCTTTTATATTAAACATGTTTTAATACAGAAACCCAGTAGCAAATTGAGCTAATCCATGTCTTACATTTCATTTTCAGTATTCTGGACATTGTGACAATTATGTCTGAAAATACATTGTGTAGTGCTTGGACTAACCATCTGGAATCCATTTGCACAAGTGATTCCCTTCAGTGGACTATATTGTGAATAATCCCAAATTGTGCTCAAGCATAAAACTGAAACAGGCTTCTGGTAACTCAAACATGCTTTTTAGAATGCAGGTTTTGTTAATGGGTCGCCTAACATTGATGGTTATTTAGCTAATTGACTCAATATTCCAAAGGAATGTCATTCAGCTCTGAGATCTCAACCTACTACCATTAATATGTCTCAGGATACAAGACCTATTACTTGACTAAATCTGCAGCATAAGTACAGTAATAACCCTACAGCAGAGTGGACCTGTCATTCAATGGGAGAGAACAGCTCCCTGGTGAAATGATAAGTCATCTTTTGATTCAGCTTTCTTACTCTTGTTGACTTAGAACCATGTACAGAACAATGTCATTGTAATGTCTAATAAAAAATTAAGTAATTTTAAATGCCTAATTTTCTTGTTTTGATCATAACCTGAACTTTTCCAAAAGTGGTTAAAGGAACACAGTTCTCATATTACACATCTTCCTTAGGACTCCAAATCCATCATAAAGAATGCTAGAGACAAGATTGTAATTGGTCTTTGCTAACAGTTGACCACCTTTGCACTGCGGAAATTCTTAACTGATTGATGTGAACACAACCCCCCCCC